>NC_090814.1:56983451-57319613 GCF_000390325.3 Nicotiana tomentosiformis
CCGACAATAAGGTCCGTGATGTTGCTTACATGGTTGGGGAGAAGGTGCTGATCAAGGTTTCACCCATGAAGGGTGTTATGAGGTTCGGGAAGAAGGGCAAGTTGAGCCCTTAGTATATTAAGCCATTTGAGGTACTTCAAAAGATTGGGGAGGTGGCTTACAAGCTTGCCTTGCCACCTAGTGTGCATCCAGTATTTTATGTTTTTATGCTCCGAAAGTATGTCGGCGATCCGTCTCATATTTTTGGATTTCAGCACAGTCCAGTTGGATGGTGATCTGACTTATGATGTGGAGTCGGTGGCCATTTTGGATCGGCAGGTTCAAAGGTTGAGGTCAAAGGACAAAGCTTCAGTGAAGGTGCAGTGGAGAGGTCAGCTAGATGAGGAGGCTACTTGGGAGACAGAGCGGGAGGTGCAGAGCAGATATCTACACCTATTTGAGACTCTAGGTACGTTTCTAGACCCGTTTGAGGATGAACGTTTGTTTAAGAGGGGGAGGATGTGACGATCCGGCCGGTCGTTTTGAGGGTTATAGCCCTGTTTCCCCATTTACTGCTCATTTTATACTTTATAGCTGTTATGTGACTTGATGGGGTAGTCGGTTCGGGTCCGGAGTAATTTCAGAATAAAATGAGATACTTAGTCTTAAGGTTGAAAGCTTAAGTTGAAATGATTGACCGAATGTTGATCTATGAGTAAACGACTTCGGAATGAAGTTTTGATGATTTTGTTAGCTCCGTTGGGTGATGTTGGACTTATGAGCGTGTTTGGATTGTGATTTGTAGGTCCGTAGTAGAATTAGTCTTGAAATAGCGAAAGTTGGAATTTTTGGAAAGTTTACCCGGGAGTGGACTTTTTTATATCGGAGTCGGATTTCAATTCCGGAAGTAGGAGTAGGTCCTTAATATAAAATGTGATTTATGTGCAAAATTTGGGGTCAATCGGATGTGTTTTGATAGGTTTCGACGTCGTTTGTAGAAAATGAATTTCCTTAGCTTAAATAGGCTTGAATTGGGGTGCAATTCGTGTTTTGAAGTGGTTTGATGTGATTTGAGGGCTCGACTAAGTTCGCATGAGGTTTTAGGACTTATTGGTATGTTTGGTTGAGGACCTGGGGGGTCTCAGGTTGATTCCAGATGGTTAACGGATCAAAAATTGAAGTTGAGTGATTGCTGAAGATGGACCTATGTTGGTGTAACCGCACCTGCGGAGCTTTGATCGAGATACGGGCTGGCTTGCGCAGGTGCGGACTGGCTTGCGCAGGTGCGAGATTGGAGGGGAGTGTGCAGGTGGTTGCAGGTGCGAGGACTATTCTGTACCTATGTGGCCGCAGGTGCGGCGAGAGGTGCGCAGAAATAGAAGACACGCAGGTACGATAGGGAGTTTCGCATCTGCGTGACCGCAGATGCGGCAGGAGGACTGCAGAAACGGAAGTGGGTAGAAGAGCTGGAACCGCAGAAGCGGCTTGGATGCTCGCAGAAGCGAGTCCGCAATAGCAAAGTGAGGGACCGCAGGAGTGGAATGGGCCACAGATGCATGTGTGATGTCGCTTCTGCGTCGCCGCATAAGTGGTTAAGTTCCCGCAGAAGCGGAAGTGCTGGGCAGATTATTAAAACAAGGGTTCGTGATTTTGACCTTATTTCAAACATTTCAAGCACGGGTTTGAGCGATTCTTGAGAGGATTTTCGAGTTGATTCTTGAGGTAAGTCCCTTGTGCTCATTTTTTATCAATAATCTTGCTCCCCCATTGATTTTCCCACCTCGTTGGTGTATATTTAAGGTGTAAATTGGGATTTTGAGGCTAGAGACTTGGAGAGTTTGATTTGGGGATTTGGATGCCGATTTGGTGTCAAGTTTTGATAAATTTGGTATGGTTAGACTCGTGGTTGAATGGGCCTTCTTGTTTTGTGACTTTTATCGAATTTCGAGACGTGGTCCCGGGGCCGGGCTTTTGAGTCATTTTCTTACTTTTGATTATTAGCTTAGCATTTTCTTATAGTGTTGATTCTTTTAGCCCATATTGATTGTATCGAATTGTTTATGGCTAAATTCGAGGCATTTGGAGGCCGTTTCGCGAGGCAAGGGTATATTGGAGTAGAGATTTGCTCGGATTGAGGTAAGTAACAGTTTTAAATTTCATTTTGAGGGTATGAAACCCCGTATTACGTGTCATGTTTTTGGTTTTAAGGTGACGCACATGCTAGGTGACGGATGTGTGGGCATGCACCGTAGGAAATTGTGACTTGGTCAAATTCCATGGAACTGTGTAGTTGAATACTCTGTTGTTATTTGTACATTCTCTATGTATTAGAGAAATTGAACCACAAATCATGTTAGAAATTATATTTTGACTATGTGTTGGCACTGTAGGGACCCACAGAGGTCGTGTACATGTTAAATTATTTACTAAATTGTTATTTTGTACTCAGTCACAGTTTTACTTGTATATTATATCTCAGTCTCTATTGTTCCTTGTTGATACATTATATCATTTCTGTTGGGGCTGATTTTCATGATTACTAAGAGCCCGAGAGACTAGAGAGATTGATGACTGAGTGAGGTCGAAGGCCTGATTGTGAGATATTGATACTATAGCACATGAGTTGTCCGTACAGCACATGAGTTATCCGTGCTGATCCAGATATTATACTATAGCACGTGAGTTTTCTGTACAGCATGTGAGTTATCCATGCGGATTATAGCGCTTGGGCTGAAGGAGCCCCTCCAGAGTCTGTACACACTCCCAGTGAGAGCAGGTTCCTACTGAGTGCTAGTGCCGAGTACTGAGTGAATGGGAGGACTGAGTGACTGTGGCCCTGAGAGGATGCATTTGATTTCATTATTGTTGCACTTAGCTGCCGTGTATCACTGTCTTGAAATTTCTAAAAGATGTTACACTCTGTTTCACTTAAACTTGTCATGAAGTAACTGTTTTGACCTAATTTATCAAACTTGAAAGCATGACTACCTTCCTATGTTGAAATTACTGTAATTGCACTATAACTGTGAAGCTCGTCACTACTTTCAGTTCTTTATTTAGTCTTGTTACTTACTGAGTTGGTTGTACTCACGCTACACCCTGCACTTCGTGTGCAGATTCAAGTATTTCCGGACATGGTGGGTGTTGATTCACTACGCATTTGACCCTTCGGAGATTTCGAGGTAGCTGCTCGGCATTTTCGCAGACCTTGTTTCTCCTTCCCTACCCTTTCACTTATTGTATTTAGTTTCAGACTATGATTGACAGTATTTTCCAGACTTATGATATTTAGATGCTCATGTACTCAGTGACACCCCGATGTTAGGAATTTTCGCGTTGTGTTTTGAATTCTCTATCCTGTTTATGAGGAGTTTTATTATTTAAACTGCTTTAAATCCATTTTTGTTAAAAGTGTTGGAGTTATTTCGTAAATGTCGGCTTGCCTAATACCACGTTAGGTGCCATCACGACAAGTTAGGATTTGGGTCGTGACAGAGACCGAGTCTAACTAGGATTAGCTATTTGAATGTTTTAGAGTAGAAGTTAGAGACATGTTTAATTTATGTTATTTGATAGTTGGTTGTTTGATTAGTTGGTTGAATTGTTATAAATATTATTATTCATTTTATAGTAAATATTGGATTTGGATTGTTATACTAGATGTTTGGTTGGTTGGTAGGTGTTTGGTTGGCTGTTGTGTTTGGCAGGTGGTGTAATTATAAATGCAGCAGAATTCTGCTAAAAATTTCCCAGATTTGCGATTGAATTAGTCACAAATTTCACCAGAAATTACCCAGATTTGTAATTGATTTGGTCGCAAATTGAGAATTTCTGAATTTTTTTAATTAAGATTTACAACTGATTCGGTCGCATATTGCGAATTTCTGAATTTGTTTTATTAATTAATACTCAATATGTAAGATTGTTTGAGTCGGAACTTTTAATTTGTATTTTTTTTTATTTTGATCAGCGACTGAATCAGTCGCAAATTTAGCAATCAATTCGGTCAGAAATGACTTAAATGCAAATGTGCTTGTATTTTTTAATTTGCGATCGAATCCGCCGAATATTTTCGACTGTTCTGTCGCAAATATTTTGCGACCACGTATTTTCTGACTGACACTTTTCAGTCAGAAATTTGTTGGAAATTTTCCACTGATTTGACGGTCACAAATTTGCTGTTTTTTAGTAGTGGTTGTTAGCCCTATAAAGTGTAGTTACTTTGATTTATGTCGACTGTTTTTGATACATTTTTTATTAATATGAAATTACCTTTATTGTGCATATAGTTTTCATATTTGGTATCTGTAGAGATAAATAAGGTTGAATTCGTAGGTCGATTCAAGATTTTAAATTTATGGGTTCCTATAACGATCTTAAGTAAATATATAATAATAACTAATCCAACAAAGAGGGTTGCGAGCTAAATATTCTTATACATTTAATAAAATAGGCAAAAGCTATTGAACCCTTAATTTTTACACTAGTTCCATCCTTAGAAGAACCTATAATACTCAACATAATATTTTTGATGGAAGCATATTAGAAGCTAGAGAAATAAATTGGAAAAATACATGAGATGCATTTTGTACTTGTCCGAAAAAATCAGTTTCACACTTAATCTTTACGGGCGTCCCATCGCATCCCTATACTTGTCCAAAGTGAATTTAATACCACCGTGCGAAGCGTAATACCACTTTCATGGTGTGAGGTACTCCACACGCGCGTGCCATGTTAGCATCATGTCAGAAATATAATAAATTTATGCTTTTTGCTATTTTTTCTTCTTTATTTTCATTTGCACATTTTTCTTATTTCATTTTCTTCCATACCCCCTACCAAACCTCCATTATAGATAAACTTTATGGCCTTTAAATTAGTTCCAGCAAAAATTCAAAGAAAATCTCTCATCTATTCACGAACCCAGCTATCCAAACATAGAATTTTAGGCCTAATCTTAAATTAGTTCAAATTTAAAACCTTGGGTGCTTTTCAATGGAGGACATTAATTGGCTAGAAGAAAAATTATATTTTAGAAATCCATTTAATGTACAGCAAAAATTAAAAGAATTAGTGATGAAAAAAAGGGTTCGGGTGTGAAGATGAAGAAAGAAAGAGGAAGACAAGAAAATTGGTTCTTAGGAGAGGTGGATGTGAAATTGGAGAATAAGGTAGTGAGTGTTTAGATGGAGAATAAAGGAGGGGGTTTGGGGGAGGGGGTGGGGGGAGGAATCCAAGAAAGTCTATTCTTACAAAAAAATGATTTTTTTAAAATTTAATGCTAACAAAACGCGCCTTTTTATTTTTATTTTATATTTTTGCCAAATCAGCTTTTGAGTGGATATTAAATTCACTTTGGATAAGTATAGGGAGGTAGTGAGACGCTCGCAAAAGTTAGATATGAAACTAATTTTTTCGGACAAGTACAAAATGCATTCTATGTACTTTTCCAAATAAATTTTGTCACTATAGTCACAAGGTAGATTTGTGCATGTGATGCAAGGAAGCAAGTATTCAGACTTGTAATTGTATACGGTAAAATACGTTATGCTAAGTGGCCGCTTAATAAAATGACACGTGAAACGTAAGGCGGAGGATAGTTAGAACCGAAGGTAATTATCTCATTTGTCACCGGAAAGAATGATACTCGTAAAGATGCAACAAATACCCTCCGACCGATAGCATTTAATGGAAAATATTTCACAGCATTTAGTGTGTTGTCCGTTATAGAGAACTTGTCATTTATTCTCACCGTTACACCTTCATCAATGGAACTCATAATTGACATAAAAGAAGGGCACGATCCTAGGACCTTGTCCCCTAGGTGTAGCTATAAATAGTAAGCTATGTTATCAATGTAAAGGACACGACTTTTCTGGCAAACTTACGCTATAATCAATTAAAAGCTTTATACAATTTTACTTTCTTGTTCCTTATTTTCATCACTGTTGTGCCCGAAAGCTCTGTTCCCGGAATTACTGTTTTTCATGATTTTATCTTCATTTCAAGGCTAAGAATCGCGCATTTCTTTAATTATTTCATTATTTCAGAATCAAATTAATTCACTTGTCTAGAAACCACGTATAATTCAACTGTACCATTTTACAGGTAAAAAGTTTGGCGCCCACCGTGGGACCTAGACAGCCGTGTGATTAAGTTGATCCTTGCCTCTTTTACTAACGTGTTTTGATTATTTGTCTTAGCAAAAAATCATAAGAAATGGCAGATAATGGTGCTAACAACACACACAATTCTGAGGTTCAAGGAGACTATCCCCATCTCGAGGATTCAATCAGTGACAGCCACAATGAGGGGAACAATGCCACGCCGGTCCACGACAGGCGGTGCCCACGACATGTTGAGGAGGCAAGTCCCGATAATGCTGAAGAGTAGCATGTTGTTGATGCAGTAAGGGTCCTACAAGAGCAACAAGCGATTCTTCTAGGCCACCTCACACGGCAGGATAAGGTTATGACGGATTTGAAGCATGCGTTATCGAGGGCTCCCAATAACGCGAATAGACGAGGTCCAGTTGCTCCCGGCGCACCCACAAATCAAATAACGTAGAGGGTCAACAACAATACCCCGAGGGGCGAGGTTGGTTTTGATAGGGCTAGGGGGAGCGGATCCAGCCCCAGTAATGAAAACGAACCCTTCAAGAATGAGCTCCTATGGTTCATGAGAGAAGTGAACGCCCGCATGGACCAAATACCGGGTGCACCACCGATACTGAAAGGTCCGAACTCTAAGAAGTATACCCAGTTGCCGTACAAACCAAGAGCGGCACCAGAATTAATCCCAAAGCGGTTTAAAATGCCCGACGTGCCAAAATATTATGGAACTTCAGACCCTCATGAGCATATTACCACCTATACAACGGCGGTGAAGGGGAATGATTTAGCTCCTCATGAGATTGAATCTGTTTTGCTGAAGAAATTTGGAGAGACTCTCACGAGGGGAGCCTTGACATGGTATTCGTTGTTACCCGAGCATTCCATATATACCTTTGAGATGCTCGCGGATTCTTTTATTAAGGCTCATACTGGGGCCATAAAGGTGCATACCCATAAGGCCGACATATTCAGAATTGCACAAGGAGAATCCGAGTTTCTACGAGAGTTCGTTACCCGGTTCCAAAAAGGAGAGGATGTTGCTCCCGGCTATTCCGGATGAATGGGCAGCTGAAGCATTCATCAAGGGTCTGAATTCGAGAAGTTCACACATTTCCCGAAAATTGATGGAAAGCTTACTTGAGTTCCAAGCAACGACTTGGGCGGATGTCCACAACCGGTACGAGTCAAAAATAAGGATCGAAGATGATTAGGTTGGCTTCTCATCGTCGGCAAAAGGACGGGAGAAGAATAAATAAAAATCAAAAGACGATTTCGTCATGGACAAACGGTCTTCGAGGGGCCAGTTTTTGCCCTACGAACGGACCGAAGGCCCCGGTAGAGGCTTCTGGTTAGCAGACAGAATCGTTACCGATAGAAGGAATGATCGCTGTCAGAATAATAGATCATTGCAGGACAAAGAAGCGTCAGGTACGCAGGATCCTTCCTACCCCAGGCTATTAGAATATAATTTCAACGTCAGTGTAGTAGAGTTGGTATCAGCTATGACAAACATCAAAGAAGCATGGTTCCTGAAGCCAATGAGATCTGATATCAGCCGGAAGGATCCCAACTTGTGGTGTGAATACCATGGGACGAATGGCCACCAGACTAGGGACTGCCGACATCTCTGAGAAGAAGTGGCGACACTATTGAAGAATGGGCATCTCAGAGAATTCTTAAGTGATTGGGCCAAAAATAACTACGGTCACAACCGGGATAACGCGGAACCCTCAAAATCAGGAGAAGATCCCCTACGCCAGACGATCAACATGATTTTCGGGGGGAATGAGATCAATTGGGTCATTTTCTCAGCAGCAAAAAAGATGAAAATATCAATAACCCATAGTAAGAGGCTCTGGGAAGTTGCCGAAGACGACATCACTTTTAAGGAGGAGGACACAGACAGATTGTTTCTACCGCACAACGACGCATTGGTAATTTCTTTAAATGTGCTAGACTTTAAAATCAAACGTGTGCTAGTAGATCCAGGAAGTTCGGCCAATATCATACAATGGAGAGTATTGGAGCAAGCTAAACTCAACTGAAGCATTATTCCAGCCACAAAACTCCTCGCTAGTTTAACCTCGCGAGCGTGATAACCCGATGAGAGATTTTGTTGCCCACAAACGCTTAAAGAGTGATGAAAATGACTCTTTTTGAAGTGGTGGATGGTGATATGGGATATAATATTATTCTGGGAAGATCGTGGTTACACGAGATGAGAGTTGTATCGTCAATGTATCATCAATTGCTGAAATTTCCAACGCCCGAAGGAATTAAACAGATAAGGGGCGACCAACCGGCGGCAAGGGCGATGAATGTCATTTAGGTCTCCAATAGCAAAGGAAAGGAGCACATGGCATAGCAACTACAGGAATCGGCGCCCACTCCTGAATCAAATAAAGTTAGCCCAGGGCTAGAAGCGTCGGAATCTTATCAGGTGCCAAGGTATTTCCAGGTAACAGAAGAGACGGATGCAAAAAAATCCACGGCGGAAGAGCTCGAGCAAGTTGCATTATTTGAAAAGTTCTTAGAAAGGAAATTCCACTTGGGGACAAGACTGCACTCCGAGCTCAGGTCTGGATTTATTGAATTTCTTAAAATTAATGTTGATTGTTTTGGGTGGTCGCATGCAGACATGACAAGTATCTCAACAAAGGTGGCCGTACATAAGCTAAGTTTGGATCCCAACATCCCTCCGGTAAGACAAAAGAAATGCCCTATTTGAGGCTAGGAATAAATTCATCAAAGAAGAGGTAACTCGCTTACTTGATATCGGTTCGATCCGAGAGGTAAAGTATCCAGGCTAGCTAGCTAATGTAGTAGTAGTTCCTAAGAAGAACAATAAATTTCGCATGTGTGTAGATTATAAGGACTTGAATAAGGCGTGCCTGAAAGACTCGTTCCCACTGCCAAACATCTATCAAATGATTGATGCAACGGCCGGGCATGAGTTAATGAGTTTCCTCGACGCTTATTCCCGGTACAACCAAATTAATATGAACCCGGAGGATCAGGAAAAGACTTCGTTCATAACAAATTTCAGCACATATTGCCATAATGTGATGCCCTTCAGGTTGAAGAATGCCGGAGCCATTTATCAGCGGCTCCTAAACAAGATGTTTGAAAAACAAATAGGGAAAACTATGGAAGTTTATATAGACGATATGCTCGTTAAGTCTTTGAATGCAGGTGACCACCTTAAGCATCTACAAGAAACTTTTCCTAAGGAAGCATAACATGAAGCTTAACCCCGAGAAGCACGCGTTCGGGGTCAGCTCCGGCAAGTTCCTATGATTTCTGGTATCACAAAGGGGATTGAGGTAAATCCCGATAAGATCAAGGTCATTGAAGACATCCCAGACTAGCTGTCAATTGTGAAAGAAGTCCAAAGGCTCACGGGGAGATTGGCTGCTTTGAGCAGATTCATTTCCCGATCATCAAAGAAATGCCATCGTTTCTTCGCACTGCTCAAAAAGAAAAACAAAATTCGAATAGACCTCGAAATGCCAGAAGACTTTGAGATATTTGAGAAGGTACTTGTCAAGCCCTTCGTTAATTTCGAAACCAAAGGAAAGTGAAACACTGTTGGTCTACCTCGCAGTCTCGGAAGTAGCGGTAAGTGCAGGTTTAGTCCGTGAGGACAAAGGTACATAATCTCTCATTTATTACGTTATTAAAATTTTAATGGGAGCAAAAACTCGCTACCCGCAGTTGGAGAAGCTGGCCTTAGCTCTCGTAGTCACCGCACGGAAGCTGAGGCCCTACTTCCAGTGTCACCCGATAGCTGTGGTGACCACATTTCCAGTGCGAAACATCCTTCACAAACCCGAACTCTCGGGTAGGTTGGTCAAATGGGCATGATTAAGTCACAAGTCTTGGCTGATTTTGTGTCCGATTTCAGTCCGGGATTACTACCTCTAGCAACCAAAGAGGCGGTAATAGTGTCATAATCGACATGGACCTTATTTACGGATGAAGCCTCCAACGTCAAAAGGGTCCGGGCTTCGTATAGTATTAACCACGGCTTTGGGAGAAACCCTAAGGCAAGCCATCAGAACGGTCCCTTTAACTAACAATGAAGCAGAGTATGAGGCTTTGATTGCATGACTCAAACTGATCCGGGGACTAGATTCTGAGGTCATAGAAATCAAGTGTGACTCACAGCTGGTGATAAATCAGGTCTACGGGATTTTCAAAACCAAGGAGGAGCGCATACAACAATACGTGGTGAAGGTCCAGGCTCTGCTGGCTCGATTTCGGGAGTGGTCGATTACTCATATCCCGAGGGAAGAAAAGGCAGAAGCAGATGCACTAGCTAACCTCGGTTCATCAACGAAAATGAAGGGATCAGAGTCCAGGACGGTAGTACAACTTATGCACTCGGTCCTGGATGCAGATAGCTACTACGAGGTAAATACGACTAATTTGATTTGGGACTGGAGGAATGAGATCATCGATTATCTTGAGCACGAGAAATTGCCCGAAGATTCCAAGGCATCCCGGGCACTGCATGTCAAAGCAGCACGATATAGCTTCAAAGGAGGCCAATTGTACAGAAAATCTTTCCAAGGCCCGTTGGCCTGATGTTTGGGAGCATCCAAAGCTAATTACGTTATGCGAGAAGTCCATGAAGGGATATGCAGAAACCATTCGGGCGCAGATTCTTTAGTGTTAAAACTGGTAAAGGCAGGATATTATTGGCCCCGCATGAAACAAGACGCCAAAGCTTTCGTACAAAAATGCGATAAGTGCCAACGCTACGCACTCAACCGGCAGAACCACTACATCGTCAAACCGAACCATAGTCGGATTTTTTTTCTCGATTTGACTCGCATTATCGGTTTGGTGTGGCTTGTCGGTTTTCTTTGTACGCCCCTAAATTTTGAGCATGTCTTTCCATCATACCATGCAGGGGCGAACCTATATGAGAGGGTTCGTATGAACCCGCTTCGTCAGAAAGTTATACCGTGTGTGTGTGTATATATATATATATATATATATATATATATATATATATATATTTCTTTTTTTATTATTATTATTTTTTTAAGAATTGAATCCACTCACATAAAGCGTTGACATTCCGGCGAAGTGGTCGAGCGAGTTCAGATTCTACCGAAGTCTTCGAGCTTTCAATCAGCACTTTTTCTTATCTTTTTGACCCTTTTTTTTATGCTTAAATGGAGCTCAGCCTTATTTAGCACCAAATATTTGCACCAAATCATATTAATTTACTATAATTCAGTGATTTAATGATGTGAAAACGCATATAATTAAGTATGGTAAAATACATGAAATACATGTGCTATATACTTGTTATGTATCTATCAGGATGTAAACACATTGGTGCGAATAAGTTTTTACCTTTGTCTTACTTCAAACACTTCAAACTTTATTCGAAGTTAATTTGTTTTTTCTCTCTTACAATTTTCAGTACAACATGATAGAATATTTGTTGAAATGATGTATAACTTTCAGTTAAGTTTAATTTTTGTTTATATTGAAACTGTTTATTTGTTCTATATTATATTTTTGTATTTGGCTGATAAGCTCTCTTTATTTAAATTATTTGTATTAGTTTATTTCAGAACTCTTTCGTCTGACTGTTTTTTTTTTGTTTGTAAACAACAACTGAACAACTCTGTTTTGTGGCTTCTCTATCCCTTTCGTTTTCCTTACTTCAAAGATTAATTGCTCTTCTTTTGGCTTGGTCTTTTTCCTTTCCTTTCTTTATGATAAATTTTTAGATTGATAGATTCGCTTAACTTTGTCTGCTCAACTATTTGGGGTCAGTATAAGCTACTTGAAGATATTTTAAGTTGTAATATTGTTATAAGAACACATTAGTTAGTGATCACCTCAGCAACGAGTATTTAATGGGTGCTCAACCATACCACTTGCCACTTGGTAATCTTTTAGGAATGTGTTTTGTTTAATGTTGAGTTTATCCCTTAATTCCCAAGTGGTATGGTTGGGCACCCATTAAATACTCCTTGCTGAGGTGATCATTGACTAATGTGTTCTTATAAAATATTTCTAGAAACCTCCAAAGCTAAAATATTTGATAAGTTAATATACGACGTTTGAACTGAAACTCATTTATCAAATCTCAACTTAAAATCAAATTTGCATCTTCATGCATTGGAGCATTGGAGCCCTGTATTAGTCTTTTTCGTAGAAATGACAACAGGTAGTTACTCTAAAATATTGCTATTTAGGAATTAGTCGGTGCGTCCTGAATTTTTGCTTTTCAGGACAAAAATGTCCTGATTTATCCTAAAGTTGAGGCTATCCCTAAATTATATCCCTGAGAGTGACTATTTGTGCACTTGCCCCCAGTCTTTCTGACCTACCAGGCCATGAGCGCAAAGCCTTCTCTTAAGCTAAATGGAAATGATACTAGGATCAAAGGGTATTAATTAGAACCAAATCTTATCCATGTCTCGCTCAAATTTTTCAAATTCAATGTGCCTGCAAATGGATAATATTGCCTGGCACCACAAGATTCACTAAACCTTATTATTAATCACTTGAATTCTAATCAGAATATCACCGGGATATGACTGAAACCAAGCTGCATTATTCAACTAATGCTAATGTTAAGTTGCTGATAAATAAATAAATAATTGAAACCCCACTAAGGAAAACTATATATCTGCGAAAAAATGGAATGTTTGAGTCTTTACAACAATAAGCTTCAAGGCAGCTACAAATGCAGCAGATGATATACAACCAAAGAAGACACAGTTTAACCAATGCCAACTCTTCTGTAAGCTAGATAACTTGTTTTTCCTTGCGACAAGGTACATGTGGTTTGGGAGTACAAATGTGAGCGGAAATGTGCTGATAGCGCCAGTGAGGCTCATGAAGTCTCCCAGGAACGGTAGCAAAGCCGATAGGAAAGTGGTCAAGACAAGGTAACCACCTCTGACAACCAGTCTAAATGCAATGTTACGAGGAGCCAAAGCACTTCCTTTGATTCCATATGTTGTATCCAGAAACTCATATGTTGGACTTGCAAATATCTGCAAGTAGCAGCAAAAGCAACACTAAGTTCAGAAAACAAGATTAGAAGACATGGAAGCTTGGAGGGATTTACATCTCCAAGGACACGTAATCAACTGTGACGAGAAAATGATTAGAAGGAAATCTCAAATCAAAGTGAAGGGCGATGATTACATGCAAAGTGATGATCGATTGTATGAAAGCAGACATGTGAGCAACACCCTTCAACCAAACTGGACCATGAACATTGTTCAGTAAATAGGATGAAGCGCTAGATCCATAAGCCCAATAACCTATATAAGTAACAGCATGCAAGGGCACAACTCCCACTGTGAACTGAAAGAACAGAGCTTTCAACATGTTCTCAATTACAGGTGGTCTGACTGTAGCCTGTAACAAGACGGATTCAAAGATATTGTATTAACTGCAACAGGGTGAACAAAACTAAAAAGATGCAGAACAAGTGCAAGAGTAACCAACGGCTTTTCTCTCTGGCAAAATAAGTGACTTGCCTTTCTTGGAGCAAATTCTGAAATTTTTTACTTTATTTCAAATGACTGTATCAGTCAATCAGCAAATGAGGTCATAGAAATGGAAGTTGAAAATGGAAAGGTAAATCATGTTGAATGATTGGTCTATTGGGTCAGCTAGTTTAATCTAAAAAGTAATGTAATTAAAAGACAGAGATCGGATAAACACCCCAATCCTGATTACATGTGGGTAGAAGTCCATGCACTCTGATAATGAGCAAACTGGGAGAATACGAGTTCAGTGTATCAACTAGATATTACCCCTGCAACCACTGGTAGAAATTTCAGGGATGTAACTGAGATGGGCAATAGAAACATAAATCAAGTAAGATGATTGGAAGGAGGTTAATTTATTACTTGCTTTAAAGTCATAACAAAGGATGGCCTGATCACATAAGTTCACGGTTTTATTTTCTGACCTGTATCTCTGGTATCATTCCCGTGTTAAATGCAAAAACGAGGTTCCCAACCGCACCAATAGTTGCAAAGATCCTGTTTACTTCTGATCCTGGAATACTGTAGTCCCTAGGAGGAGCCTTCATACCTGTAACATGGAAAAAAATTTACCAGCTTTAGTAAAAGAAAAAAGAAGTCCCTCAGAGACTACTCAGGGAAAACTAAATACAACAACAACAAATACAGTGTAATCCCACATGTGGAGTCTGGGGAGGGTAGTGTGTATGTTGACTTTACCCCTACCTTGTGGAGGTAGAAAGGTTATTTCTGATAGACCCTCAGCTCAAGGAACAATGAGAATAAAGTATTAAATAGTAGCAACAATATAATAGGAACAAATGGCACATGTAATATAAAGACCAGGAATAAGAAAAAAATACAAAACTAGTACTAGTACTACCAATAAGACTAAGGGACTAAAGACTATTGTCAACCTTCCACCCAAAATCTCGACCTCCACCCTCCCCGTCCTCGGTAAAGCTGGAGCAATAACATATCCTGCCTAATCACCTCACCCTAATACTTCTTAGGCCTACCTTACCCTTCCTTAGACCCGCCATGGTCAACCTCTCACACCTCCTGACTGGGGCATCTATGACTCTCCTCTGCATGTGCCCGAACCATCTCAGCCTCGATTCCCGCAGTTTGTCCTCCACCAAGGCCACACCGACCTTGTCCCTAATAACTTCGTTCCTAATTTTGTCTTTCCTAGTATGCCCACACATCCATCTCAACATCCTCATTTCAGCTACCTTCATCTTTTGGACATGGGACTTCTTGACGGGTCAGCACTCCGCCCCATACAATATAGTTGGTCTAACCACCACTCTGTAGAACTTGCCTTTAAGTCTTGGTGACACATTCTTATCACACATAATCCCAAAAGCGAGCCTCCATTTCATCCACCCCGCTTCAATACGGTGAGTAACGGTCAATCTCCCCGTTGCCTCGGATTACAAACCCAAGATATTTGAAATTATCCCTTTTGGGGATGACTTGTGAATCAATCTTCACTTCCCCTGCTACTTCAGACATCCTATCACTGAACTTCTACTCCAAGTATTCGGGAAAAACTAAATATAACATAATAAAGTTGTTTAAATTAAAGTTGCTAGAAATCAATCCAATGGCAAATTAATGAAAGGCAACCTACATCCTTACCATTCCAGTGAAGTCCTAAAGAACCATCTATCCAGACACTGTTATGACGCTTCCATATTTCATGGATATGCATGTCATGAAAAACCAGACATTCATCATCATGCACTAGTTCAGGCCCAAACAGAAGTCTAAATATGGTGCTAATAAATTCAAGTAAACTGAAAAACAGAAGTTCTAATACACTCAACTTGCCAGGATGAAAATTCTAGATGCTTTGGGAAGAAACAACAACAACAACAACAACAATCCAGTAAAATCCCACTAATGGGGTCTGGGGAGGGTAGTGTGTACGCAGACCTTACCCCTACCCGAAGGAGTAGAGAGGCTGTTTCCGAAAGACCTTCGGCTCAAAAAAAACAAAAAGACAAAAGGACAAAAAGGAGACAATATTAGTATCACAACAACAATCATAGGATAAATAGGAACATCATGAAATCCAGAAGAAAGATGCAAAGCAAAGGGAGACAATATTAGTAAATATTAGTATCGCCACAACAATCATAAGAAAAATAGGAACACCATGAAATCTAGAAGAAAGATGCAAAGCAAAAGCGATAGCTAGTAAATAGGACATGCACTGAAAAGCGAAATAGTAAACCACAACATTGCCACTAGCTATCTTAGACAAAAACCCTACATGGCTAGTCCCACAATGGTACGAAGTAAGGCACGACTCAACTACCTCCTAACCTACAACCTTAATACTCGACCTCCACATCTTCCTATCAAGTGTCATGTCCTCAGAAATCTGGAGCCTCGCCATATCCTGCCTGATCACCTCTCCCCAATACTTCTTAGGCCGCCCTCTACCTTTTCTCGTGCCCTCCGCAACCAGCTGCTCACACCTCCGTACCGGAGCATCTGGGCTTCTCTTCTGAACATGTACGAACCATCTAAGCCTCGCTTCCCGCATCTTGTCGTCAATGGGAGCCACATGCACCTTCTCCCGAATAACATCTTTCCTAATCTTATCTATCCTAGTGTGCTCGCACATCCACCGCAACATCCTCATTTCTGCTACTTTCATCTTCTGGATATGTGAGTTCTTAACGGGCCAACACTCAGCCCCATAAATCATGGCCGGTCTAACCACCGCTTTATAAAACTTACCTTTGAGTATCGGTGGCACTCTCTTGTCACACAGGACTTCAGATGCTAACCTCCACTCCATCCATCCTACCCCGATACGGTGTGTGACATCCTCGTCGATCTCCCCTCCCCCCTAGATAACCGAACCAAGGTACTTGAAGCTGCCTCTACTCGGGATGACCTGCGAATCAAGCCTCACACCCACGCCCATTTCCCCTGGCTCAGCGCTGAACTTACACTCCAGGTATTCCGTCTTCGTCCTGCTCAGCTTGAAACCCTTAGACTCAAGAGCCTGTCTCCAAACCTCCAGCCTCTCGTTAACACCGGCTCGCGACTCATCAATCAGAACTATGTCATCGGCGAATAGCATGCACCATGGCACATCCCCTTGAATATGGTGTGTTAACGCGTCTATCACCAGGGCGAATAAGAACCGACTGAGCGCAGAACCTTGGTGTAACTCCATTACAACCGGAAAATGCTCAGAGTCGCCTCCTACTGTCCTAACCCGGTTCCTTAGCCCCATCATACATGTCCTTGCTTTGGGAAGAAAGAGAAGATGAAAAGAGAAATACAAGGACAAGAAGAAGTTCATATTCTTCCTCCGTTTGGCTCAGGATGAAAGTTAGAAATCACAAATGTAATATCTTGTTTGGACTTCCGTCTGAAACTAGAAGTTTGTCTCTAATTTTCAACATTTTCAACCTTCATTCAAAATTGAATTTCCTCCAAAATTCTATAAGCCTTTCTAATAGGAAATTCTAGACCGAAATACAGATTTTTGCATCCTTATTTGCTTCTGTTTTTTGGGGGGGGCTAATCAGCCTACCCTGCATAAATTATTCTTTTAATAGTTTAGTTGCTTCCTGTAATTCTAAACACTACAATTTTCCAATTCCGCATGGTTTTCGAGATGCTCATCAAGGATACTATCAATGTGCTTGTATGAAATACCAGGCAAACAAATAGGATCACCCTCTTCGTGAGCAGGCATTTTCCAGTGAATGCTTCCCCTCATATAATGATAACGTGGCAGCAGGCATTTTCCAGTGAATGCTTCCCCTCATATAATGATAACGTGGCAGTGAATATGATGTCTTTACTACCATATGACAGCTTTCTGAAGATTAAGACAACTTGGAATGCTATTGACTAAGGAGAAATGTGACAAAAAAACAAGGGACTAATTCTTTTAGTGTATAATTATTATTTCCCGGATTAAGTGCTTATAATTAACTCTTCTAATATTTTGAGAAAGCATATTTCATTTGAAGAGTTTTTTGCATCTTTCTTGAGCCGAGAGTCTATCGAAAAGAGCCCCTTTACCCTCCCAGAGTAAGGATAAGGTCTATGTACACACTACCCTTCCCAAACCCCACTTGTGGGACATCACTGGGTCTGTTGTTGTTGTTATATTTTGTTTGAAGAGACTTTCAGATTTTCAAATCACTTTACAGGAAATAACTCGAGCAGAAACGAAACCACCAGAAAGGCTGGAACAAGGAACAAGCTACACTGGTAAACCTAGATGCCTTTCCATATAAATTTCACATACTGGTGACATTTGATATCGGGATACAACATTGCACTGAACTTTCAAACAGACCATGGATATTTGCTCGAGTTATTTTGCCTATATGGGCAGTAATATTATGCACAAGTCATGAGGGTGATGTTGTGCTCTTTTTGATACATTATTAAATCAATACCAACATTGACACAAGCATGCAATGCACTATGCTGGCTAGTTAAAAATCAAAGAGAGGAAGCAGCATACCATCTTCAAGAGACAACACAAATGCTATACAGAGATACAGTAGCAAGCATAATGATGAAACCCCCAGCCAAACCCTTAGTGCTGATAAATGGGGCGTCGCGATGGCAAAAAGCACGCATGCGAATCCAGCGATCGCTATGAAATGTGGCAGCTTCAGCTGATGGTCATCCCTAAAGAGAAGATAGAAGGCCTGGCATTGCAATCAAGTCAAAAGAGTATGTACTAAGAAAGGTTAGTTTAGGTATTGTATTCACAAAAGATACACAAAGTAATCATACTGTCAAAATCTACCAAGCAAACAAATATTTGCAGCAGAAAAACTAAACAATAAATCAAGCCAACATCACAAAACCGAAAATGTAAAAAAGACTCAGTTATTAATCATCTTTATCTGGCAACTCCTTACCCCCCCCCCCCCCTTTATTTTACTCTGTATAATCTTTCTCTTTCCTTTTGCCTGGGTAGAGGGGAATGGTAATGGTTCTGCTAAAGTGTCTCATCGAATAAATAAGAAAAGAAGGTTTGGAGGACAGGAAAAGATCTGACCTTCAATGCTGAACCAGCCATGATAATATATCCAATATTTATCAAAAAAAGATTTGCATATTGTAATGCCCAAACAAGCAAGTATGCTGTCCTTCCTGCAGCAACAAAATAAGCTCAATTTTATTCAAACAAATAATTGATCAAGTAATAAAAAGAATGATGTCTGATGCCTGTACATCAGTTGATGTGTTTCCTTTATTATTTGTACCATATAAATGTCCTGCAAGGTCTCTATATCTGATATGCCTCTTTCCCCCAACTTCATGGAGTTTGGCAGTAAGAATACTTGCGTACAATGATACCATTGTTGATAAAATTAGACCAACTACACCACCTATCCAACCTAGAGGAACCATGATTGTGCCAGAATATCCCAGCGCGTATGCACTGTTGACGCCCATGCTGAGAAGAATTCCCACCTGAAACCATGAATCTGAAAAAAAAAAAGAAGGAAACGTAAAATTACAATGAGTCAACAGCATTGATGCCAATGATAAGAGTTACAGAAAAAAACCAACAGAGATACAGAAAACACAAAGAAAAACAGATTCTTTCATAATATCATAACACATCACAAAGTACTATTTCTTAATTTTTCAAAAGACAAAATGGAAATAAAGGTGGAGTTTTTCCATGAATTCTTTTTGAGATCTTGCAATATATTTTTCAAAAAATTTTCTTGTTTTGAAAAAAACTGTCTTTTTAAAGAAATGGTTTGAGGTGTCTTTCAAATAAAGGTTTTGCTTCTACTCATAAAACACTCACGGGTCTTTTGGATTAAACTAGAAATATCCAACCACATTTCCTTTTTGCACAAACTTTTTCTTTGAAAAGATTATCAATAAGCTTTTTCCAAAAGTTGTCCAAACGGCTCATTCTTTCTCTTCACTTGTCAAAATTCAATAAAATTGGAATCCAAACAGATGCTCTATAGTTATGTAACAAATTAAATTCATGTAGATAGAGTATACGCATGGATTAATTTAGCCATTTGAAAGAAGGGAAAAGTTGGAAAATGCATAAACACAATAAATTTCTCATTTTAATTCAGTTTTCTTAATTCTTGCAAGTTACTGGACAAAAGCACCTGAGTCAAATGTAAGTCTGTTCTATTGAATCTTTTATTAAGTGAGCTTTATGTGGATTCTACAAAGTATCATGTAAACTGAAATTTAATGACAACTTTACAAGTATAGCATGAGGTGCCGTTCACACAGAAATTACTGAGGCGAGAAGTCAAGGAACTTAAAGTTGCAATGTGCCAGCTGAAAATCAATGGATCAATGGCCTCAATCTGTAATTGGCATTCCTTTTTCATCAAATCATATTCAGAAAGATCATTTGACAAAACAATTAACTGTCAATACAGATCATAGAAATGCTTTCTTCTTAACTTTTCAATGGACAGAATGGAACAGTTAATCATTTGTCATAATCGAATGAAATAGGAATTTAACCAAATACTGTAGGTAAAGAACAAACTAAATTCTCATAGATAGAGTACCCACATTAAAAGGGAAGGGGAAAGTTCATTTAAAAGGATCAAATAAAACAATGTATCCAACACCAAAAAGATGAAGAGTTTATTGAGGTGAGAAGTCAAGGAATTTAAAGAATCAAATGGGACAGCCGAAAAACAATGGGTCAATGGAATTATAAGGTCCCATTTTCTGTCTCATCAATTCAAATACTAACATTGGAAACAAGGAGTTGAAGTAAATGAAATTGAAAATTGGAAAAGCGTAAGAGACCGTTGCTGACTTGGTGGGCAGTATGAACAGGGTAGTGATCGTCCACATTCTCTTTCCGAGAAGGGCTATCATTTCCCATTTCAACAATCTCATTCTCCCGTCCGGGCAAGAGCAAGATGCTCTCCTCCTCCGCCCCATCCCTAATTAAGCCGTCGTCGAACGCCAGCTCCAATTGCTTTCCAGCCGAAGCTAATTCAATCGGAGCCAGCTCTGCCTAATTTCCAGAGGACCCGCCAACACAATAAACAAGAAAATAATTGAAATGCTTACTGGATCCCTTTCTGCTTGGTTACTTGTTGTCTTTTGTCTTTGTCATGTAATGTCAAATGTCAACCCACCTCTAATTGGGTTGGCCAAGTTTCTCAAAATCGTGACGCCTTCCATCTCCCCTGCGATTCATTATTTTCATTAGTTCCCTCGTCGGTCCGCTTCCACATGTTTTGTTTTGTTTTTTATTTCTAATTATTGAAAACGTAGAGAATTAGGTAAGCACTTATCTCATCTACAAAAATTATCTATACATACAAAATCAATAAATAGATGGCAAAATTATGTCACATAAATATGGTTATTACTAAATCATAACTAATTAATATAAATTCTCACATTAATTTATCATTTAATTATAATAAATTTGTATAATTTAGTATAAACTATACTAAGGGAGCTAAAGGGAGGCAAGAGTTCAATTAAGTGGGCGTTTGGACATAAGAATTATAAAATTTCAAAAATAGGGGGAAAATATTTTCAAATAAAAATGATATTTGAAATTTAGTGTTGTGTTTGGATATGAATATAATTTTGGGTTTTTTTGAAGTTTTGTGAGTGATTTGAGTGAAAATTTTGAAAAATAGCTTTTTGGAGTTTTTCAAATTTTCGGAAATTTTCAAAATGCATCTTCAAGTGAAAATTGAAAATTTTATGAACAAACGCTGATTTCGAAAAAAGGTAAATTTTTTTTGGAAAAAAGGTAAAATTTTCTTATGTCCAAACGGGCTCTAAATCTCTTTGTCGGAAATAATTGTACTGCTCAAATAGGGTGGGAAAATTAGTGATATATGAACTTTTGTATCCCATATCACAAGGGAAGATGTAATTCGAAAATTACTTTATATCACATATTTCAATTTCTAAATGTGATATTGTTTACCCGAAAAATGGATAGCAATTGAATTTATACGTAATTCTAAGGATACGTGGTATAACTTGGTACAAATTGGAAAAAATAAGTAAATGAATATCGAAATTAGTTGTAGAAGAAATGAATGCAAACTGAATGAATTAGTTAGTCTAAGCCTTCAAGTTTTATCAACTTCAAATTGAATGGGGAGTGATTGATAGAAGAACAATATGATTAAATATCAAAGCCAGAAAAAGACAGTATTTGCTTTATGTTCTATAAATTTCAATGAATCTGACCCCCCTCCCCCCCCCCCTCTCTACAAATAATAACAACCCTTGATATAGCGGGGAAATCCTATTTTGGATATAATTAAAAATGCATAGTGGGGATCCCATGATAGATTAATTAATTAGTCTCTCCTTGATATGTGTCGTGGTTTCCACCGAGATTCTCCCCTTAATTGCGGCTATAACGCCTTTTTTGTTTCTTGGCTCGATCTCGATCTTGACCGATCTCGATCTTGATTGGTCTTTATTTGTTCGACCTCGATTTTGGCCGATCTCGATTGGTTTCTGGGTCTCGAGCTCGATCTTGGCCGATCTCGATCTTGATCGGTCTCTGGGGCACGAGCTCGACAATCTAACTTCGTATCATGGCTCGATATTACAATGATAAACCTTGGTCCATCATGTTCCAATCTCGAAGGACAAACTCAGTTTTGACCGTATACAGATAGTCCCTTCGTTTCTCGGAAAGAAGATAGCGAGAAACGATATGAATTTTCGAACTCTGACTAGATGATCAATGACATTAACGATGAGCCCGATTGTGACGTATGCGACAAACGTCCCGTCGGTCCAGTTACCAAGGCATTAAATGCGCGTCAGTCGACGGTCGGCCACTACCAGTTTTGAACCTAGGATAAATAGCTCCCTTCTTCATTATTTCAAACTTTTACTTTCAAATCTTTTTCATTCCAATCATCCATAGTTCTTTGCCTTCTCTAAAGCTTCTTATCTTCAGGTTTTTGAGTTTATTTGCGTGTTCTTCCTAAAACACCAAATACTTCAATCTCCATTCTTCTTTGCCCACAAAAACTAAATGGCCAAACCATCTAAAACTGTTCCGCATAAAGAGGTTGCTTCCTCATCTCGGTCGGCCGGCGAGAAACCAGTGGTGGAGCCATGCCCTGAAGAACTTATTCCCGGGGTGTGTGTCATTGATTCCGACTTTAAGGTCGAGAAACTCTCATCGGTCGATACGAGCCGATATCGAGATATATATGCTCTATATCCAAAAGCCTTCTTGACCAGGTGAAGAAAGATTGCAACTGGGGAAACAAAGAGGTTGTGATACCGGCACCAGAAGAAGCGATCACCACCCACGTGGAAGGGTTCCTGAGTGTTTACACTTATCCGTCTACGTTGGGTCCCCTCGATCTGGTCATCGTAGACTTCTGTAAGAAATACCAGGTGACCCTCGGCCAAATTCACCCTTCTTTCTTGAGGATTGTGATACTGCTCTGTTTCTTCGTGAGCAAAATCGACGGGCTTTCCTTCACCTTTGACCACCTCATAAGATTATATAGCCCTCGACTCTATCGAGGTGGGCTGATAAAGCTTCAATGACGGGCCACCAAGGTGCTCATCTCGAGTACAGATGAAGACAAAGATCGGGGCTAGATGGGCCGGCTCGTTCGGGTGAAGATCACTGACCTAATCCCGGCTGAGAGCATGCCATTTCTTGAGAAATGGAATATGAAACGTAAGTATGATTTCGTCTTTAATTTCTATTCATTATTTTTACTTCTTCATCCTTTCTTATCAGTGTTTTTCTCAATGCAGTCGTTGCTTGGATGCCAGGTGCGGTTCCCCACCTCAAGAACTAGGTCAGGAGCCTGGTTTCGACATCAACATACGCCGAGCGTTCATGGCGGGATTTGTCAAAAGGCCGGTGGGAGGCTCGTACTCATGGTAAGCCTTCTTCTTGTCTTACCGATTTGCCTATCGTTCAAACATCTTTTCAAACATGAGTTTACTTACTTCTCCTTTTGTAGGTCTCGAAAAGGATGCGACTATGAGACCCTTGTCCAGTGATGAAGAAGTTTCACCACATATCTCGAAACTGGCAAAGGAGAATAAGAGGAAAAGGGCCTCGAACTCCGAGGGTCAAAAACCCAAGAAGAGAACAAACCGTAAACCCAAGGGGAACACAATCCCACTGACTATGGAGTTAGTCTAAAGACTAAGGGAAGAAGAATAAGAAGAAGAAGATGAAGAGAAAGAAGATAATTCCGGGCTGGTGGCCCGTGCACGAGCTAGCACCGAGATTCGGAGAACTTCGGAACTGGTGGGAGTTGATACTACTTCGTCTAGGCTTGATGAGGTCGGGATGAGACTTCGGCCCAAGTCCCCGAGCCGAGGGGAACCGAAGATGCTTTATCTCGGGGTGAAGAAACCGTTGAAGAGGAGGTGGATGTCGGTGCAGAAACCGGGCTTGAGGCTCCCCAAGACGGAGGCGCCGCCCCAAAAGACCCACCTATGGCAATAGACATCGGGGATTCCCCCTCATTTCCTTCATTTTTCGAATCGATGATACGCGATGCTCGGGCCATGGAGAGCTCGGGCGAGGCTTCCTCGAGTTTTAAACTGACCAATCAATTTTCGGCCCCTAGTGTTGATCACGGGCGTAAGCGAACAATCATTATCACGGTCCCGGAGGATGCTCGGGTTCTTGCTACCCCCGTAGGGGTGGCTATCTACCTCCGATATTTGGTCACAGGAGAAGACCAAGCCCAGATGGACGAGGTGGGAATGCCTTGTCTTTTCAATGAAGCACAATAGGCCCTGAACCGGGTAAGTTCATATTTTCTTTGTCAATTTTCATACTTGTACTTTTCTCCCATTGTATAATTCCTTCTTTCTATTTTTGTAGGCTTCTGTGCTTCATCACGAGGCTTTCGTCCGATACTGAAGGGAGCTGAGCTGGTACACAGCCGAAATTCGAGGGCTTACTGAGGAGAGAGATGCCTCCAAGTTTCTCAGTGAGCAGAGAGAAGGGGAAGCAAAAGGACTTCGGGTTGAGCTAGAAGCAGCTAAGACAGAACAGGTTGATCTGGCCGAGTAGGTAAAAAGAATCTTTAAAGTTAATGACACTGACTCGGACGAGATGGCTAACAGTTCAGTCCCACAGGTCCAGCAAAAGCTCAATGTGATCGGGCAGCTTCGTGAGGAAGTGGACGCAGTGAAACCGGAGGCTGAGGTATGGAAGAAGAACATGGACCGCCTTGCCTCAGAAAAGGAGGTTGCCCAAGCTCAACTAGTCTCGGCTGAGACCCAACTCCGAAGCTTGAAAGAGAAGGCCTTGGAGCAAGCCAAGAAAATTGAGGAGTTCCAGTCTCGGTTGGGATCGGCAACTTCCGATCAAGAGAGGCTGGCCACAGAACTTGCATCGGCCAAATCGAAGTTCGAAATGGCCAAGGCTAATGTTGATGCAATGGTGGCCGTCTACCGATCCGACGCTGAAACTGCTCAGGTTCGAGCAAAGGAGGTTGTCGAAGCTGCTCAAGCTCGAGAAAACTGGGTTGCCGAGCATGCTAAATGCAAGTCTCGAAGGGAGACTCTCGAGGAGATCCATGCTCGTGGCTTCGATCTTACAGCTGATCAAGAATGCTAAGGAGCTTGAAGCTGAAGCCAGAGTATTGGCCTTTCCTGATGATGATGATTCTGGTAGTATGAGCAGATCTAAAAGCGAAGAAGGCCTTAAGGGAGAAAATGCTGCTCCCGGATAAGATTAAGTCCTTTAGGATTAGTATTTTTTGTGTTTCTTTTAAGACCGTTTCGGTTTTTTGTAGAGAAATTTGATCGGGCCATGCTACCCTTGTAAATGATTTTTGACACACACATACACACAGACGCGCGCGCGCGTGCGCACACACACACACACACACACACACACACACACACACACACACATATATATATATATATATATATATATATATATATATAAACTTTTTTCTTTTCTGCCTTATAAAATTATGAAGTTGTTTCCTAAGGTTCGAGGTTTAGACAATTTGATTGAAACCGAACCAGTATAGCCCTTAGGCATTACGATCGAGTGAGTGCTTGCTCGAACTCCAAGTAAGGTAACCCTTAAGTTTTTTATTTGAGCAAGGATGGTCTCTCGAACTCGAAGCAAAAAACAGCCCTTAGGCTTTTGTAAAAAGATTGTTTATGGCTTTCTCGCCTTTTCGGCTTGAAAAAGTTTTTTATCATTTGTATTTGTAAAACTTGTAATGCCTTAGCATGAAATAAGTAATTGTTCGAGAGTTTGAACAATTGTGTACTCATTAGATTTTTCGAGGCTTGATATTATCGAAGCCTTCTATGATTTTGCCAAGGGAAGCCTTTTTAACCGGTTTATGAAAGAATTTGAATGCCTGTTTTGTTATGGAATTCGTATGTCTCCGACCCATGTTAATTCGCCCGTAGCCTTTTTTGTTCTGGATTTTTCCCTTGGGCTTATTTTCCCATTTTACTTCGAGCTTTCCCAAAGTGTCAGTCCCCGAGTGGGGTGGCCGTGACCTATAAAAATCGAGGGTTGCCTAAAAGGTCTTATGATCTCAGAGTTTTAATAATTCAATCTCGTTTATTTTTCGGACAGTATTCCCTGAGCGTGGGGTAATTATCCGAACTCTGGTCATGGTCGGCCCTTAAGCCTGTTTACATAATAGATCGAGAGTATGAAATTGTAAAGTAGAAATTTTTTTCGGATATTGGTAAAGAAAAATACTTCTCTTTATAAATGATTATACATGTGTACATGTTATGTTCCAGGGCTTGAGCAAACTACACAGGCATGGTTCGTTTGACCGTTTGGCCCTTACAAATTTTTTCTATCGAGACCCTGCTGCCATGAAGTAACTTCCTTGCATCAAAGTTGATATTCGAGGGCAATGCCCCCCAGTATTCGAGGTTAATTGTAAAGAAGCCTCGGATACTGTTGAATTGTTCTAAGTTAGCACGATCAATGGTTGCCTCATTAAAAACCTCGTCGGAAAACCCATTTGGGAAAAAACTGGTCTAAGGGAAAAAGAGTGCAACGCATGCTTTCAGACCTAAAAGCTTCGTGTCAAAGAATCAATCGTTGTTTTTGGTCGAACACCTGCAAGGGTTAGTTTAAAATATAAATAAAAATGTGAGGGGCCGTACCTTAGAAGTAGTATCGTTTTAGGTGCGATACGTTCTAATTGCTCGACAGTTGTTCGCCGTTCATCGTGTCGAGCTTGTAGGACTCTTTTCCGATGATTTCGAGAACCCGGTACGGTCCTTCCCAGTTCGGACCCAGTTTTCCTTCATTTGAATTTCGGGTGTTGAGGGTGACTTTTCTTAGCACCAAGTCCCCGATGTTAAAATGTCGGAGATTGGCTCTTCTATTGTAGTACCTTTCGATCCGCTAGCCAATCAGACGAGAACATCTTCGCGTATTTCGTCCAATAATTCTAGGCTCGTATTCATGGTCTCGTTATTCGACTCCTCTGTTGCATATCGAAACCTGATGCTAGGTTATCCGACCTCGATCAGTATCAGAGCTTCGGCGCCATAAACTAACGAGAACGGTGTTGCTCCGGTACTGGATTTCGATGTTGTACGGTATGCCCATAGAACCTCGGGTAGTATTTCTCTCTATTTTCTTTTGGCGTCGGTCAATCTTTTCTTAAGATTTATGATGATGGTTTTGTTGGTCGATTCGGCTTGTCCATTCCCGCTGGGATGATAAGTTGTTGATAGGATCCTTTTGATCTTGTGATCCTCGAGAAATTTAGTTATTTTGCTGCCGATGAATTATTTTCCATTATCACATACAATCTCGGAGGGCAACCCGAATCGACATATGATGTGGCTTCCTTTTCTCTGACTTTCTCGAAAGCCTGTGCTTCAACCCATTTAGATAAATAATTAGTCATAAACAAAATAAATTAAACCTTACCTGGCACCGGCGGGAGAGGGACAACGATGTCCATTCCCCATTTCATGAAGGGTCATGGGGACATGATCGAGTGGAGTAGTTCCCCGGGTTGATAAATCATGGGCGCATGCCTTTGGCATTTATCGCATTTTCAAATGAACTCTCTTGCATCCTTCCCCATATATATCGGTCCAATAGTACCCTGCTCTGATTACTTTGTGGACCAGCAAATCGGTACCGAAATAATTTCTATAAGTGCCCTCTTGAATTTCCTGTAGGATGTAGTTGGTATCTCCCGATCCCAAACATATTGCCAAAGGTTCATTGAACGTTCTTCTAAATAACGTTTCATCTTCGGACAAAGTTAACCGTGTTGCCTTTGTGCGCAGAGCTCTCGACTTCTTTGGATCTGATGGAAGCTTCCCGTTCTTTAAGTACTCTATGTATTTGTTTCTCCAATCCCAGGTTAAACTTGTGGAGTTTATCTCAGTGTGACCTTATTTGATTACAGATCCCATGAGTTGTATGACAGTCCCTGAGTTGAGTTCATCGTCTTCGATCGATGAACCTAAGTTTGCAAGAGCGTTGGGCTCGTTGTTCTGTTCTCTAGGTACATGTTGCAAGGTACATTCCATAAATCGATGTAGAGTAACCTGTAGTTTATCCAAGTACCTCTGCATTCGGTCTTCTCGGACTTCAGAAGTCTTGTTAACTTGGTTTACCACGAGGAGGGAATCACACTTAGCCTCTATGAACTCCACTCCCAAGCATCTAGCTAGTTCGAGACTTGCAATTATGGCCTCATACTCGGCCTCATTGTTAGTCAATTTGGTAGTTCTGATAGACTGTCTAACTACATTACATATGGGTGATTTTAGTACGATGCCTAGTCCGGACCCCTTTGCGTTCGAAGCACCGTCCGTAAAGAGTGTCCAGACTCCCGAAGATGTACTCGATTTTATCAGTAGTTCTTTTTCAATATCGGATACAAAGGCCGGCGTAAAGTCAGCCACGAAGTCTGCCAAGATTTGAGACTTGATGGCGGTTCGGGGTCGATACTCAATATCGTACCCGCTGATTTCTACGGCCCATTTGGCCAATCGACCCGAAAGCTCGGGTTTGTGCAAAATATTTCGAAGTGGATAAGTTGTTACAACACATTGGATGACATTGGAAATATGGTTTTAGTTTCCTAGAGGCGCTTATTAAAGCAAGCGCTAATTTTTCTAAGTGTGGACATCTAGTTTCGGCCTCACCTAAGGTCCGACTAACATAATAGATAGGGAATTGCGTACCTTGTTCTTCTCGGACCAGGACTCCACTTACCGCTATCTCTGAGACTGCCAAGTAGAAGTAAAGATGTTCGTCCACTTTCGGGGTGTGAAGCAGTGGCGGGCTCGATAAATACCGCTTTAGTTCCTCCATGGCCTGCTGGCATTCCAGAGTCCATGCAAAATTGCTCTTCTTCTTAAGCAGCGAGAAGAATCAGTGGCTCCTATCTGAGGATCTCGAAATGAATCGTCCTAGGGCAGCTATCTGCCCCGTCAGCCTCTGCACGACCTTTACATTATCCACTACCGTGATATCCTCGATATCTTTGATTTTATCGGGGTTTATATCGATTTCCCGATTGGACACCATGAAACCAAGAAACTTGCCCGAGCCAACCCCGAATACACACTTTTCGGGGTTAAACTTCATATTGTACTCCCTCAGTGTATCTAAAGTCTCCTGCAAATGCTTTAAATGGTCATCTGCTCGCAGGGTCTTAACTAACATGTCATCAATATAAAATTTCGTTGATTTTTCTATTTGTTCTTCAAGCATACGGTTTACTAGGCGTTGATAAGTTGCACCAGTATTTTTTAGACCGAATCGCATTACATTATAACAGTAGATACCATACTTAGTGATAAACGAGGTCTTTTCCTGATCCCCCGGGTTCATCTGTATCTGGTTGTAACCGGAGTAGGCATCGAGAAAACTGAGAGTCTCGTGGCCGGCCGTGGCATCGATCATACGATCGATATTAGGCAAAGGAAAAGAATCCTTGGGGCATGCTTTATTCAGGTCTTTATAATCTACACACATTCTAAGTTTGTTTCCCTTCTTAGGGGCTACCACTACGTTTGCTAACCATTCGGGGTACTTTACTTCCCGAATGGATCCTATTTTGAGAAGTTTGGTTACCTCGTCCATGATGAAGGCATGTATGATCTCGGACTGGGGACTTCTTTTTTGCTTCACCGGATGGAATTTCGGATCCAAACTTAGTCTATGAGTGGTGATTTTCTGTAGGATCCCTGTCATGTCAAGATGGTACCAAGAGAAATAATCCATGTTAGCTATAAGAAATTGAATAAGCTTTTTCCTGAGCTCGGGATTTAACCTCGTGCCCAGGTATACCTTTCGTTCGGGCAGATGTTCGATTAGTGTGATTTTCTCCAGTTCTTCGACCGTTGATTTGGTAGCGTCGGAATCATCGGGGACCACGAAGGATCGAGGGATCCCATATTCATCATCTTCGTCAGTCTCCTGCTTCTCTAGTTGGGTCGAGGCTGGCGTTTGTGATTGCTATTTGGTATCCTATTTTCCTTCGAATTTGACCCCTTTGTTGATGAGAGTGATGATATCGGAATCACTTCGTCGACAACAAACATTTCCTTTGTGGATGGTTTCTCCCCGTAGATTGTTTTGATTCCCTCCGGTGTTGGGAATTTTAGAACCTGGTGAAGGGTCGAGGGTACTGCTCTTATGTTGTGGATCTATTGTCTCCCAAACAGGGTGTTATACCTCATGTCGCCCTCGATCACGTGGAACTTCGTTTCTCGGATGGTCCCGGCCACGTTTACTAGCAGAGTTATCTCGCCCTTAGTAGTTTCACATATCATGTTGAATCCGTTTAGTATCAGGGCCGCGGGCACGACCTGGTCCTGTAGACCGAGTTGCTCTACGACCCTCGATCGAATGATGTTGGCCGAACTACCTGGATCAATCAACACATGCTTAACTTGAGTGTTATTCATGAGTACAGATATTACCAGTGCATCGTTATGGGGCTGCATGATTCCTTCTGCGTCTTCGTCGTTGAAGGACAAGGTTCCATTTGGTATGTAATCCTGATCCCGAGATCGCTTCTCCCTTATAATCGACACCTTAGTACGTTTAAACACTGGCCCTTGGGGAACATCGATCCCTCCGATAATCATATGAATAACGTGTTGCGTCTTTTCTTTCTCGTTTTGTCTATTGAGCTCTCTATTCTTGAAGTGATTCTTGGACCGATCACTTAAAAACTCTCGAAGGTGCCTTTCATTGAATAACCGGGCTACTTCTTCTCTTAAGTGCCTGCAATCTTCCGTTCTGTGGCCATGGGTGCCATAATACTTGCACATTTGATTGGAATTTCTCTGGGCTGGATCGGTCTGCAGAGGTCGAGGCCATTTAGTATCTTTGATGCGTCCGATAGCCGATACGATGGAGGATGCATTAATGTTGAAATTATACTCTCACAATCGCGGTGCTTCCTTAGGTCTGGTATGCCTGTCGAAACCATTCTTGCTCATCAGCCCTCGAGACCCTTGGCCTTGATCACTTATCCTTTCACCTCGTATGGAGTTGTGCCCTGGTCTGCTGCCCCTACGATTTCTATTATACGGCTGGTATCGGTCCCTGTTCAACCTCGATTCTTGGTCGATGTCCCTTTTGGTAACGGATCCAGAAGGGGGCCCCAACTGGTCGTCTTCGACTCTAATCTTCGATTGATATCGATTATGTACATCGGCCCAGGTAATAGCTGGGTACTCAATCAAGTTCTGCTTCAACTGTTGTGAAGCCGCTGAGCTTCGTTCGTTTAGTCCTTGGGTGAAAACTTGAACGGCCCAATCATCCGTGACCGGTGGTAGATCCATTCGTTCCATTTGGAAACGAGATACAAACTCTCTTAGCATCTCGTTCTCTTTTTGCCAAAAGGTCCGACTTTCTGATCTCGACCTTTATGGCTCCGGCGTGTGCTTTTACAAAAGAATCTGCAAGCATGGAAAAAGAATCGATAGTGTTAGGTGGTAAATTATGATACCATATCATTGCTCCATTTGACAGGGTTTCCCCGAATTTCTTTAATAATACGGATTCGATCTCGTCGTCCTCTAGATCGTTCCCTTTAATGGCACACGTGTAAGAGGTGACATGTTCGTTGGGGTCGGTCGTTCTATTATATTTAGGAATCTCGGGCATACGAAACTTCTTGGGGATCAGTTTGAGAGCTGCGCTCGGGGGGAAAAGCTTTTGTACGAACTTTTTGGAATCCAAACCCTTTAATATTGGTGGTGCCCTCGAGATCTGATCAACCCTGGAGTTATAAGTTTCTACTTTCTTGTCTCTTGCTTCAATCCTCTTTTCTCTTGACTCTATCCGTTTTGTCAGTTCCTCGAGCATCTTTATAATTTCGGGGTTAGTCCCTGATTCTTGTTCATTTGACCTTACTACAGCTGGCCCCGTTCTGTGGGTGACTTCTTGGGGTGGACCAGGCTTAGGCCTGCTCGGTGCCTGGGTTTGGTTCCGCAACTGAGCTATCACTACCTGTTGAGCTTGCAACATTTCGAAAATCATACGCAAGTTGATCCCGTCTTCTCCAATATTTTCTGTATTTCAAACTGCAGATCGAGTACCACCATGAATGCTGTTTTCGGGGCCGGAATGTTGGTTCGCTTCAATGGCCACATGTGAATTAACGTCAATTGGATCTATGGCCTGTGTCCCAGCGGGGTCAACAGGTGGCCTTTCATCTCCGGGCATGATGTTGTTATTCTCACCTTGATGGCCAGATTCGTTGTCGATAGGTAGGGCCATTAATTGAGAGTTCGTCATTTTTAGCCTGAAATCATAGATACTTCCAAGAGCAAGTGTAAAATAGTGTGTTTTACAGAGATTCGTATCAAATAACCATTATTATCCTTAGCCCCGCGATGGGCGCCAAACTGTTTACCCGAAAAACGGATAGCAATTGAATTTATACGTAGTTCTAAGGATACGTGGTATAACTTGGTACAAATTAAAAAAAATAAGTAAATGAATATCGAAATTAGTTGTAAAAGAAATGAATGCAAACCGAATGAATTAGTTAGCCTAATCCTTCAAGTTTTATCACTTTCAAATTGAATGGAGAGTGATTGATTGAAGAACAATATGACTAAATATCAAAGTTAGAAAAAGATAGTATTTGCTTTATGTTCTATAAATCTCAATGAATTTGACCCCTCTTCTACAAATGATAACCCTTGATATAGTGGGGAAATCCTATTTTGAATATAAATAAAAATACATAGTAGAGATCTCATGATAGATTAATTAATTTGTCTCTCCTTGATTTGCGCAGTGATTTCCGCCGAGATTCTCCCCCTAATTGCGGCTATAACGGCTTTTTTGTTTCTTGGCTCGATCTCGATCTTGATTGGTCTCTATTTGTTCGACCTCGATTTTGGCCGATCTCGATCGGTCTCTGGGTCTCGAGCTCGATCTTGGCCGATCTCGATCTTGATCGGTCTCTGGGGTTCGAGTTCGATAATCTAACTTCGCATCATGGCTCGATATTACAATGATGAACCTCGATCCATCATATTCCAATCTCGAAGGGCAAACTCGATTTTTACCGTATACAAATATATATACTACTGTTTAAACTTTAATCCCTTGTATGAATTTCTGAGTCACCTTACTCCCTCGTGTGTTGGCTTTTGTAAGTGATTGAAACTTTAGTACGGCTATCTTCTTAGTTTTCGTGTAGTAATGCTAGTAGATTTTATCACGTACTCCTGCAAAAGTAACAATCTGAAACTGCTAAAAATCTTACTCCTCTTTTTGTTGTTTGAGATTGCAGGAGCAACCACAGGTTGACCAAAGAGTGACAGACTAAACCAAAAATAAATGAGCATAAAATGCGCTTGAAGTGGGTGTACCGACCCTATTTGGCTGAATCAAGATGCTGCAAAATAACTTACTACTTTGTAAAAGGAAAAAAGACAAAAAAATGCGGGCCGCTAACCTTCATATTATCTCTCTCTAAAAGAAAATCGTCTCCGGTAAGATTAAAGTAATAAAATTTGAGATAAAATCATTGACTAAATGAATTTGTTGAAGCAAAGCTTTTGTCACAATTCTGTATATTTCGTCATAGTTGATTTGATCTAAGTCCGACAATCAGATGCTAATGAAGATTAAATTATTCAAGGAATTAATAAATAAGAACACTATAATTGAGAAAATTAGTTTAGGGAAAAGAGCTAAGAACACTACAAGTTATCAACGCGTTGGCAAGTTTTGTAGCCTTTTAACTAAATAAATTTATTGTTTCCCCTTTATTTATTAGGGAAACTTTGTCTCTCTCGAAAGAATATTTCTTGTTATTGGCCATATACTTTCACACTAAGAAAATTATCAAAAATAGTTTTTTTTTTCCAATCTTCACGTAATATAATTTATGTTTTATTAGCTTCTTTGTTCGAAGATTAGTCATACGTATTCAACAACAAATGAAATAATTTGAAGCCTGTCTCTGAGCAATCGAAAGGTCCAAACATACTAGTAGTAAACAATTATAAACGTCCAAATATACCCCGACGTGACTTTCACCGTTAATACGAGAAGCATATTTAAACCTTTTTAATTGTTCGGGAGTATATTTAAAACAAGCATCTTATGAGCCGATAGGTTAACCAACCGCCAAATTCAATAGGTCATGAGTATTTTTGTACCTTTCCTGTTTTTTAAAATAATCTTCCCAACTTGTCTAACTCCAAATAAGTTAAGTTATGACCCTGTATTTTTTAGCTTGTTACTTACGTTTACCCTTTCCATTGACGGAAACAACAAAAACAATTTCATTTTCAATAATTAAGTGCTACTTCTGATGTGCATTATTTATTTTTTTAAAATTATTGTACATCCTATAAGAAAGATATTTAATAATCTTCATCATAATATTAATTTTAAATTACCATTTATCTCTCCTTAAACATCTTCATTAATACTCTAATAATTGAAATATAAAAACATCAAATAATTTGAAATAAAATTCACTTCGTCAAAACGATCAATATCTGGAATTGGAGATATAATCAAGTAGTCCCACTGACAAACGTTAGGTGATGGCCACTTCTCTAACTTTAAAATTCAGAAAATTTGATCAATTTCTTGGCAAAGACGCCTCTGTATTAGATTGAGTCACGCTAGATTCAAAATGACATTAGTCCTTATTTGATCCGTTACCATAAATTAAGGAAGCAAATGCCTACTCGTGGTTTTCCTTTTACAAGTTTCTTTGATCATGTGCTTTAGGATGTACGTGGACCGGATTGGTTCGGATTTTATCAAAACCAAACCCTATCGGTTTGGGTTGGTTCGGTTTTATCATTTTTTTTTATTTTTCGGATTTTTTTGTTACATGAATATTGTTTCAATCTTGCATTATTAAAATTATAGATAAAATTTTGATAAGTGAATATATGTTTTCTAAAATTTTTAAAAAAATAACAAACATATGATCTATTAAAGTGATCTTATGGGAGAAGTGTTTTTTAGTAACACATAATAGTTTTATTTTCTTTGTCGTCTACCAATAATTTTTGGTCGATGTACGCTTTCAGGGTTAACCAAATTTAATAATTAAACATAAAAATCAATATGATACCTAAATAATGATATGTTCTATGTAATTTTAGATTATCGAAATACCACTTCAAATTCGAAAAACATATAATAAATCTTGACATATGAATATGAAAGAACAAAGAGATGATTGACGCATTTCAATAACACATAATAAGAAAGTGATACAATCTATTATTTAAAGTAAATAAAAATGAATGCACTTTATAGTTCTATTAAATATTATATCCCATGAGAGGATTTCAAATATTTCTAGACATTTTAAAATAAAAGTCTATATAAAGTCTTAAAATTATATATAAAAAATGTCGGTTTGGTTCGATTTTTTTTTTACTCAATACCAAACAAATAAAACCAAACCTAGTCGGTTTTTTAATCGGTTTGGTGCGATTTTCCAGTTCGGTTTGTACACCACACGCCAAATTCATACGTATCTATGACTCGGCTCAAAATATATTTTCAACTTAAAGGCAAGCTCATTTGTTTTTCATAAGTCAAACTCGATCTCCATTTTGCAGTATTTAACTAAGATAAGCTCGATAATTTGAAACTTGTTCAGAATTTGGTTTGATATAATAGCTTGATAATCACATCACATTGAAGTAATCTAAGAAAATAGAAAGAATACAGGTTGATTTCTACCTCTTTATAGTTCTATATGGGATGTCTAGACAGTTCAATACAAAACTCTCTTTTCAAAAAATATGGGAAGTCACCAACTCATTATCCTATGTATTCCAACACTTTCAACTCAAACTACTCCGATAATTTCCAGTTCTTGTTGAACTTTACTTGGGGCTTCATAGAATTTGAAACCTCTTTATAAGTCGTTGAACAATTCATTCAAAACTGGTTGCCACACTAAATGTGAGTATCATTGTCTATATGCATCTAAATTGTTTTTGATCCTCCAACAAAACTAGATATATAAAGTTGCAACATCTAACATGAATCAAACTTTGAACATTTTAACATAATATCTCTTTAGCCACACGTCTCTACCAGCACAGAGATTGCCTCCACCATACCCTTCCCTTCAACATAATCTTGCTTAAAGGTAGCAAGTGCCAGAGCCAAAAATCCTAACGAGGGGATTCAAAAACTAAAGAATGAGACACCTAGGATTCAAACTTAGCACCCTATTTATGCAGTATAATTTTCCGAAAGAATGCGACACCCTATTTATTGAAGTTAGCTCTCCATGGAAGGGTGGCTATGTCAGTGAAATGCCTGTCATCCTTCTTAGTTCTTACCGGTTACCACATCTGCTATGCATATTTATTGAACAACTCCTCATATATATAACAGGGGCTTTATAAAGATATTCTCATCCCTCATTGTGATTGTTCACGTACAAAAACTTCAAGTAATACTCCAAAGTCTCGTGCAAGCTTGCCATGCAGGAGATATCTTATTTTAAATGATAAAAATGCTATTCCATTAAAATAACAAATGGTGCAAAGGCTATCATGACTGCACAAAATAAATATAGTTCGTAAGCAAGAAGCCATTTCAACTTCTGATTGTTACGTCTAATTAACACCAAATCATTCCACAAGTTAAATGCACTTCTACAGCAACTCAAGAAATGGCTACTCTAAAGAAAGAACGTTATGGGACACCATACAGCATCACTCCAGAATATCATAAAAGGAAAAAAAAAATCTTCGCACTAAATTTTTTGACACAATTCACAACAGAAAGCAAGCTTCGAAATGACTCATACAAATTGATTACAATATTTGTAGTTTTCAAAGTTAAAATTAAAGCACTGGTGGAACTTTAAAAGTTTGATAGTCTACTCTTTGATTTGGCATAAGCAAGTTCATGCAAGCTTAAGCGGGAAGTGACTGGAATATTGTATTCGGAAAGAATCAAATTGATTGAGAAATAGAAAGGGTGATGAGTTCCTCAACTATTGAGACATTCCAGGGGCTTATCAGTGCTGCTGACATATTATTTTGGACAGTACAGAACAAAGGATCCTCACTGTGAAATCTTGCTACAAATTCACGATAGCAGGTGAGAGTGAGAAGTCATCCTAGCAATGGAACCAAATTTGGAAAGCAAAAGCACCATATCAAGTGACTTGTTTTTCTTGGTTAGTTGCCTATGCAACTAGTTTGACACAGGAAAATCCATAACAGGGAGCAGACTTGCAAATGTGCAATAGATGCTACCTATATAGGAAAGAAGCTGGAAGGCAACGACCATTCTCTTTTCCAGTTGGCATCGTAACAAAACATCGCAGCTATGTCATTTTTGTTTGAGCATTCTGGATCTGAGATAGGTCAGGACTCAGGCCAAGAACTACCCAAGAACACAGATGCTGGAGCAAGAAAGGCCTTAGTGAGGGTCTTAGCAGCATATGGAACACCATATCAGCTTTGTATTTGGTGGACACTTTGGAGGGAAAGGATCAAAGTTGTTTTGGAGGCTAAGCAGGCTCCAATTCGATGGTCAAGTTTAACTGTATATTATTAGCTTACTTATGATATTATATAGAGTATGTAGATGAGCCTGAAACATTATAATACTTAACAAGTTCTTAAAAGAATTAAATGGACTATGTTTTAAGCTCTTTCATGTGCATATTATAGAACCAACTTGGTTCTGTATCATTAATAAAATTATTCAGTTTAGTGGATTAAAAGAAGGTTCATGCGGGCTTAAGAAGCCGGGAGCAGCTTGATTTTTCTATACTATCAAAGTTGATCACACTTGTGTAGCATTTCACTATCTTAAGAACAAAAAGTGTTTCACTGTTTCTTCTCCTCTTTTTACCACTGTGTTAAACTTAAAGCCATGTGCTCCTCCTATTTTTAAACTCATATTCCACTTATATGAAACATAAGAATCCTATCCCAAGTTAACTAGTATGTTACTTCCTCTAATATATATTGCCCAAAACAGTCCACCTTTCACAAAGACTAACTTTAGTCCTGAATTTTAATACTATTAAAGATTAAAAGTACTAAAAAAATACCAATCTATATACTTATTATAAGATCAAATTCATCAAAGTTAAACTTCTTTTCATGTTTATACATTTCCCTTTACATACTATAGAACTTTCACCTTACCACGATACTTGTCTCCAGTCAAGTTACGATACTTAACATGGAGTGAAGGCAGCATCGATAATTCATACCGTAGAGTAATCAAGGCTTAGGTAAGCATAATTATAAGCTGATTTAACTAAAGGACATCCTGCGCTACTTTACAAGGCAATATAAGCTGTAGGAGGAACAGAAGGGCATAAAAGTAGACCGAATTGCTCAGAATGCATTGCTACACATAAACCCTCATCTGCTACCGCTGGAAAGTAACAAATTTCAGGTACAAAAAGATAAAGAGGTCAACAAGATTAGCATACAAAGTTACATACAAGGCACCCATTCTTCGTTGAGAAGGGTAAAATACATGGTCCAGCCTTCCGCATACATTAAAAGAGTACAAACAACAGAAACTGCATTATACAACATAACATATATTAATAGATAATTGATTTAGTTTTTAACATGGCCTGAACCATCATCTACAACCACATTGACCTTTTCATACCTGAAATCTCCAGGATGCACAGAGCTCTTTGCTGGGATCACTACCTCCGAATTATTGCCAAGTAGCACCCACAAAAACAGTCCAACAAAGGCGGCCAATGCTATACACCCTGTCGCAAAGATAAACCCAGAGAGAAATGCCAAAAGATGAAACCTTCTTTTGTTTGCCATCTTTTCCAGACTATGTTCGTTCCCAATTTTGTGTGGATCCGCGGGTTGTGAATGTAACCACTTTGGAACACTCCGCACTCTGAACTTCCATGAATAGACACTAGTAACTTGAAATGAACTTCCAGTAGAAGAACTTAATCCCGCCAATACTTCTTCGCCTTTCCACATATTACCCAAATCGACCTGATACACTAACAAGGGATCGTACGGCTTAGGACTACCGAATTCACTTAGTCTTACCTCTAATCTTTTCGAAGTGCATTCGTAATCAACCCAAGAATGCAGCTTTTTGCCACTATTCAACACCAAGTTGATGAACGAAACGTTGGTTGATTTTGCAGAAACAATACTGCCCACGTTCACACCCACATGATTGGCATTTTTATCCCCAACATTCTCGTTCAACAAAGTATCAAACTCAATCCCAAAATACCGCCTTTCATTTGAAAGCCCGAACATTTTCTTGGAAAACTTGGAGGGGAAATCAGTAGGAACAATAACGAAGGAAAGACCATCACCATTGTGGGGTGAGATAGAGAATGAGAAGTCAGTGGAAAACGAATTGGAGTCAAGAAACTTGAAGGGTATTCTCTGGAAGACAATTCCGGAACTCAGAGAAGACTTTGATGGGTCGGTTAGTTGCACAAAGCAGCCATCTTTAGTGATCTTAGCATCGCCAATAAGGCCAAGATTGGGATCAAAGTGGGAACCGAGTCCAATTGAGAAGGAGAAAATGGAGATCGGGAGCAAAGTCAAGAGAAGAAGAACATTATAGAGCACTAAGCTACTGGGAATGCACAATGTGGGCATGATTCATGCGCTGACAACGGAAAATTTGAGAGTATTTAGCTACTATTAAGGTTAGGGTTTGGGTTTTGTTGATGCTTTGATGGTTGGGTTCTTGAAGTAAAGTGGAAGGTAAAGTAGGAATGTTTCTTGGCACTGGAACAGTCAACACTTCGTACTTTGTGGTCAACAAATAGATGGCTGTGTTATCTCGGGCAACGAGGTGCTTTTGGTAGTTGCTGATAAATAGTATGTTCGGCCTTGTCTGATCCTAGAAATATTTTTTTTTTAAATATTTTTTTCCAAACTTAAGTGGCAAAAGCAATTTTGAAGAAATAGAAAAAAGTAATTTCTCTTAAAATGCTTTTCAAATTAATTAATCAAATACAAACTGTTTCTCACCAAAAATAATTTTAAAAAAATATTTCTCCAAAATAAGCTGATTTTTACATTTTGGCCAAATAAGCTATAAGCCGAGGTTCATTTTTGATTGTTGCTGTCTATAAAATGTTGGACTTGTCAGGCCCAACTTCACACTTTGGGCCTGAGAAAGTACTCAGTCAGGGTTAAATGGGGCATAATTTGGAATTGAATTTTTTGTTCGATTTTCTCAATAACGATAGGGAGTTCGACTTCAATTTTTGAAATATTTCAATTATGTTTTGGATTTCGATTGGGATAAAAAAATACAATTTGGCTTTTCAGTGCCGAGATGGTACCAGTATCAGCCAATCTATAAAATACTATCAATATTAGTCAAATATTATTAATATGTGATTGTTACACAAATAACTGGCCAAATTCAATGTTTACTTTCTCTAGTTTGTACACATAAATTATACATTAATTATATATAGTTATACATATATTATATATAAATTATATGTATCTTATACATCCGCCGACTATTTTTAATTTAAGAGATTAAGTGGACGACTAATTGGGTTAATTTTTCTTAATATTCTTAATACCTAGGTTATTTGTATGCTTCTTCCTCTCTTTAGTCTACCTCCCTCTTTCTCCCTCACATAGCCAATAGCTAATTAGCAAAAAAAAATAAAATGTGGTCCCTAATTTTATGTTTCCCTTTCGATATGGCAATTCACCATTATTAAATTTTAGATAATCTTGTTTATTGTCTGCTTTTTCCTTGAAGTAGTGTTTCCTGCATCTTTAATCCAGAATCCTGCTTAATTTTGACATTCTTCTCATCTAACAATTGTTGTTTGAGAATCAAGTACATACTCTTCTCGTCGTTGGGCTTCACTTTGATTACCTAATATTCGATCTATACAAAATTATCTAGTTTTTTTTTTTCGTAATCACATGTACAAACCAAACTATTGATGTCATTTTAGTTCAAGAGATACTTTTATTCCTCGTACACCAATACTTATATGTAGTGACTCCGAATGATGTGCAAAGTGAAGGTTTTTTGCTTGTTGATGCTTGAAAACGTTTTCGACGTTGTGTTTCCGACCCTATATCTGATTCCAATAAAACAATTGTGATAGAGTAGCTTAATAAAATAATTTGAAAAATGAAGAAGATGAGCTAAAACTCTATTAAAAGTGATTGAAGCTCGTTTTTTTAAGCTCGCTTAAGCTTGAATTTGAAATTTTGGATTTTCAAAATTGAAATTTATTCCGAGTTGGCATTGTTAGAACAAATTTGGTACATGTTAAGGATTTTGATTCTCAATTTTGGGACGATTTAGTAGAGAGTTGAGGTGGTTTGAGCTTTAAATTTAGCCAAATTCAAAGTAAGATGACCATGGAAGAAGATAATATGTGTATCCTCCTCTATATTCCCCGTGCATTATTTGTATATCTCATATGTAGCAAATATGTATCCCTTATATATCTATGTATACATATGTGTGGGATACATATTAGATACATGTGAGGCAAAAAAAAAATATAAACTCAATTTCAACTATGGATTTTGACTCCAAATCACACCCTCTTCTTCCTCAAATATTATCTATTGCCTCATCTATGTGTTTATGAATTCCAATCATACTATTGAAAAAGATCTTTTTGCCTAGTTTTTTTATATTGTATGTCATTGATAATAAATTTTTGACTCCAAACCATCAAAATCACCTATAATCTTTCTCAAATTTTATACATTGGCTCATCTATGTATTTAAACGAACTACAACCATGCCCGTCGAAAAAAATCTTTTTTTGCCTAGAATTTTTTGAATGTTGTATATTATTGGTATTTTTATGGTTATTTTTAGTAGCATAATTTAATGACTAATTATCGGTAAGTAGTATTTATTTATGACTTATTTCTTATCAAGACCCAAAATTCCAACCAGGGTCATGATGACACCTAACACCGCTTGCTAGACAAGCCAACATATAGTAATAAAAAAGAAAAAAAGAGACTAACGGTTAACAACAATATGATAATATAGAATAAAAGTAACTCAGAAATATACATAATAAGTCTAAAAACCAACACCGATGATCAACCACCCCAAAATATAGTGTCACAAGTACATGAGCTACTAGAATTGCTAAATACAATATCTGAAAGAAATATAATATTGTCTGGTAAAATAAGCATTACAGAAGAGATGAAAAGATGGCTCTAAGACCTACAAACGATATGCAGCTATACCTTGGGTCGCTTATTTGGTATCCGCTAAGCACCTCTCGAGACTCTAGTGGTACCAATATCCGAATATGCATAAGAAGTACAGAAGTGTAGTATGAGTACAACAGACCCCATGTACTCAATAAATATTGAGCCTAACCTCGACGAGTTAGTGACGAGACTATGCGAGGACACTTACGTGAGAACCTGTGCAGTTAATAAGCAGTAGAAATCAAAATAGAGATAACAATGATAATAACAAAAATAAAGGCAGAAATAGCAATAAAAACCAATATCGCAGTATAGTAGGGAGGAGAATGGGATCCACCATGGAGTGTAGTAGCAGAAGTGCAGAAAATTAAAGAGACGAAGGATCACTTTAATGTGATTTTCCGACATGTATTTAGAGAGGGCAATACAGTAGCAGATTTTATAGCTAACCATGTTTTCTCTTTTGCAGGTACAACTGAATTCCATTCCTTTTGTGATCTGCCTAGCGCAGGAAGGAGACTGATCAATCTCGAAAAATCACACACTCCTAATCTTAGGGTTAGGATTGCCAAAAGAAGAGCACCAGATTGATGGTGCTCCAAGGTTCGTTCTTACACATGCTTGCTGGGTACATTGGTATGATTAGACTCTGTACATTGTTAGAGTATTTTCCAGTGGTATTAGCATGGTGTCATGCTCATTCTGGTAGTTCTTTAATAATATATGGAGGTTTACATACAAGCAGGCTGTGGACAGATAAAGCAATAAGGTTTACGATTTATGTAATGATTAACGATAATTCACAACATGTCCTAATATTTTTGCTTCTGCTTATGTGTTACTTACCATATGTTAGAACATCCCAATTGCTGGGATCCAGTTATATTCACTGAGCTGATAGGTGATAGGTGATTCTGTGTACACGTATACTGCCAGGTTAGCAGGTGGTATTCACGCATAAACTTGCAAAGTAAGGGCAGTATACATACTTACTTAGATTGGTGTATTGGCTACTGCCAGGTGCTTCTTTTTTATACATATAGGTTACTGCTGCCAGGTACAAATTCATACAATTTGGAGCAGTATATTTATTAACTACATTACCCCATTGCGACAAGAATGTATGAAGGATCAAAGCTGGAAATTAACAGTAATGGAAGGTGTTCTGTTTCAGAGTAGTATGCTTTTTAATGTCATGACAATTTTAAGTGGTATTGGCATGTATACATGTCCAATCTGGAGGTGTTATGGCATTACAAGCATGTGAATTACATTGCACAATAACAAGCATTCAACATATTAGGCTATTGGTTTAGATTTCACTGGATACAAATATTGTTCATGGAATTGGGAATCTACTTGGATTCTTGGTTGCTTACAGTTGATGTTGTTGCTTGGAGTTCCACTTCGCTAATTGGCTTTCAACAGGGGTTATCAAATTCCATCAAACAACTGGATCAACAACAACATTGGGTTCTACTGCAGCAACTTCAGGGCAAAAGATAGGTACAATACAGTTTCATTCATGCTAGCTGCCTTGTTATTTTTATATTCTGTAGACTGTTAGGGCACTTTTCAGTGGTATTAGCATGTTATCATGCTCATTCTGGTAGTGTTCTAATGGGATATGGAGGTGTATATGCAAGAAGAAAGTGATTACTTAACCATACAAGAACACAATTGGTCCTAAAGTCTAATACTAGGCTAGTATGTTCCATATGTAGTTACAACTAGATAAATTAGCTACATATTGTACTTTCAACTGGTTCACTATTATGATACATATCAGTGGTCTTTGAAGCTAAAATATATAGTGAGCATTAGTTGGGTTCCAATGTTGTTACAAGGTATATTCACTATCATTGTAAATGTGTACTGTTAAGATATTATCCAGTGGTATTGGCATGTTTCCATACCCAATCTAGAGATGTCATGGCAGTGCATCCTGGCTACTATTAGCATCTTTTGCTGCATTTATCTTGGTACATTCTGTAGACATTCGTAAGTACAGAGAAGAGAAGCCATCTGCTCGGAGTGTGGATTGTCATTAGCAGCGTACCTGCTTACTCCTTGGATATTTGGTCAGCCCCGGAAGTTCATGGTGTTGCGTGGATTTTTATATTTGCCTTATCCGTTGGAACGCAAAACTTGGCACCTGATGAGAGCATTAGAGGTGCTATATTGAGGTTTTGCAATTGGCTTGTGGATACACAGACCATCATATGTTTGGAGTTGACTATGTTACCAGTTGTAATAGTTAGCATTTATCATTTTATTAGCTTTACCGTAGCATCTTTTAGATTTGGCTTTGGACAAATTGTAAGCTTTGGATCCTTATTTTTGGTTTATTATATTTATTTAACCCACTAGGCACCTAGCCTAGTGGTATATTTGCAACAACAAAAAATAATATCGCAAGTAATAACCAAATCTCTTGAAATACCCAACGAAACCCTTTTTTAGCAGCTCAACAACGGGGAAGAACAATATCTGTGAACTACATATCTACAACTCACATAGAGGACTAAAGAACAACAACACAAGAATATATATCATATATGTTTTGACATACAACCCGATCCGATGCAAAATATATTGTGGCAATCCGATCCCATGGCCATACTATTATTGTGGTGAGTAACCCGATCCTTATCATGATATTATTGCAGTGGCAACCCGATACAATATATCAATTCACATGGAATTATCTAGTAACACATCCAAATATATCAAAAACCATATTAACTATCGAGGAGAATGAAATAGCATAATTCACTAAGAAAAAGTTGGACACGAACAAGAGGAAATGATAAATTCCAAGTTTTAGAGCTAATTTACCCATGTAACGCAATAATGATCCAAATAAGGTTATTAACACGCAAACGGATCAAATAGTAACACAATCCAATACCACATAAATGACGAAGTATGAAATGAGTAAAGACATGCGACAAGTAAGGCAAGTAACAAGGAAAGTCATGTAGCATGTAAAGGCATATAGCGGGTAAAAACATGTAGCAAGTAAGAGCATGTAGCAGGTAAAGGCATAAATCAAGTAAAAATATTTAACGAGTAAAAGCATAAAATAAGCAAATACATTTAGCAAATAATAACATGAAATAAGTACAGACATAAATAAACTAGTCTCACCCGCATGCTTTTAGCCCATGCCAATGCCTATACACTCGTCACATTACATATACGCGGTCCCCAATACATAAAACACGTAGTTATTAGATCAATCACACCTAATTCCCTCAAATCAAGTTTAACCATAATATTTACCTCTTTTAGAAACCAAATCAACATTTCAATACAAGTTTTCCTTTAGCACAAGCCTCCAAACAACTTGAATATAGTCAAATAATGTTCTAATAAGTAAAAACAAGCTTTAAAAACTATTCTAATATAAAAAAAGATTCGATCTTTATCATATTTGGAAAAGTCAACTCGGTCCCATATGGTCGAAATCCGAAATTAAGATCAATTCCCGTTTACTCATTCATCCTCGAGTCCAAATATATGATTTGCATTAAGATTGGACCTTAAATCAAGGACCAAATCTCCAAAACTAACACTCATAAGTGTTTTTCCAAAACCCTAATTTTTACTCTTTAAAATACTAGATTTAGGAATAAGAATCTATGGGTATTCATGAAAATAAGTCAAAACTAAGTAAAAATTACTAACCAATAAAGTTGGAATAAGAATCTCTACAGACATCTCCTCAATCCATGATCTAGGTCTCAAAAACGGTAAAAAGTGGCTTAATTTCGATTTTCAGCCCTTTAAATATCTGGGCGTCAGGTGCTTCTCGGGTTCGCGAAGAACACTGGCTAACTGGCCATCGCATTCGTGAAGGCCTCCACGCGTTCGCGAAGGCATCGCCCCCTAAGCATCCACGTTTGCGATCCACTGGTTATGTTCGCGATAAAGAACCACCTGCCATCCCCCGAAATCCTATGCCTACGCGCATGCGTGAGGGCTGCCTAGTTCGCGAAGGCCAATTCTCCTCAGGCCCTTGCGTTCGCGAGCTTCCCCTTGCGTTCGCGTTGTGTAAATCACCCCTGCCCCATTTTCCCCTTCACGAACAAGAGACTAGTTACAAGTTCGCGATGCACAATGCACCAACAGCGCATTAGCTGCTGCAAATTGTGCAAAAGTGGCTGAAAATCAATTCGAAACTCACCATAGCCCATCCGGGCCCCATTCCAAATATTCAAGTATATAAACTTCATACGAACTCGCTCGTAAGCTCATAACACCAAAATAACATCAAGAATCAAGAATCACACATCAAAACTCAAAGATTTCAAAGTTCATAACTTCAATTTTTTAACTTTTCACAACAAGCACCGAAGTGACTCGGGTCATCCGGAACCCCAACTAAACATGCGTACAATTAAAAAATCATCATATGAACCAATCGGACTCGTCAAAATACTGATCCAAGGTAGTTTACCAATAATGTTGACCGTAGTCAAGTCTAACTATTTTCAAGTTTAAAAATTAAGTTTTCTATGAAAAATCACATGTAAACTTATCGAAAAATAAAATGGACCACGCACGTAAGTCATAAATCATCAAATAATGCTATGTAAGGTCTCAAATCATGAAATGGGAAGTTAAAACTCAAAACGACCTATGGGGTCGTTACGTTCTCCACCTCCAAAAGAAACATTCGTCCTTGAACGGACATAGAAATGTACCTAGACTGGTAAAAGATGCAGATATCCACTCCTCATGTTGTACTTGGACTCCCAAGTAACCTCCTCAGTTGTCTAATTTTTCCAAAGCACTTTCACAGAAGAAATATCCTTAGATCTGAACTTTTGAATCTACTGATCTAGAATAGCTAACGACTCTTCTTCATAAGTCAATTCCTCATCAAAATGCACGGTGCTAAAGTTCAAAATATGCGACTTATTTTCATGATACTTCCGAAGCATAGAAATATAAAATATCGGATGTAACCCTGCTAGGTGTGGAGTTAATGCAAGGCTATACACAACCTCCCTAACTCTCTCTAATATCTCAAATGTGCCAATAAATCTCGGGCTCGACTTGCCCTTCTTCTCAAATCTCATCACGCCCTTCATAAGTAAAACTTTCAAAAGTATCTTCTCGCTCTCCATATAAGCCACATCACGGACCTTCCTGTCCATATAAGTCTTTTGCCTACTCTGCGTTGTACGAAGGTGATTTTGAATTAAATTCACCTTCATGAACAAAATTCATACCCAACATCCTAACCTCATCGGGCTCAAACCAACCAACAGGAGAACGACACCGCCTACCGTAAAAAGACTCAAACGACGCCATTTGAATGCTAGACTGGTAGCTGTTGTTGTAGGCAAACTCCGCCAATAGTAGAAACCGATCCTTGTCATGCCTCTTTTTTTCCGGGTGGATTATGGAACGGAAGGAGTTTTTTCAATCAAAGTGACATTATTTGAGAAGAGATTAATTTTATTATTTAAGGAGTTGCCACTTGGAATTTTTTGATTTTTGGTGTTCCAAGTCACTAGCTTGTTAATCCCTATTCAAGAAAAGTTTTGACTCCGAATATGGCCTGCGAATACAGAAGACCGAGTAAGGAATTTTGTTAACCCGAAAAAAGGTATAAGGCACTCCTGAGTTTCGTGGTTTTAACACGGTCACTTAATAATTTTGTCACGACCCGAAATTCCCACCTTCGGACCGTGATGACGCCTAATATTTCACTTGCTAGGCAAGCCAACGTTAGAATAATATTAACTAATTTTTAAATAATCTTTAAATTATTAATAATCAAGGAAACAAAAGCGGAAGCAAAGTTTGAAATATAATGAAATAATCCATAAAAATAACGATTTCTAAATACTATCCCAGAATTGGTGTCACAAGTGCACGAGCTTCTAGAATAAATACAAATAAAGGTCTGAATAAAATAAAGCTGTCTGGAAATAAACACACAGCTAGAGTAAAATAGACGGGGACTTCAGAACTGCGGACGCCATGCAGTTATACCTCAAGTCTCCTCTAGTAGCTGAAATCCGAGCAAGACTATGGTACGCCGCTGGGACAAACTCCTAAATCTGCACAAGAAGTGCAGAGTGTAGTATCAGTACAACCGACCCCATGTACTGGTAAGTGCTGAGCCTAACCTCGACGTAGTAGTGACGAGGCTAAGGCGGTTCACTTACATTAACCTGTACGTAATATGGATAATAACAACAAATAATAGGAATAAATAAAGTAACTCATTTATAATAATTGAAGCCAACTCAGCAGTCATAATCCATTATTATTTCAACCAATTCTGTTACAGCGTGCAACCCGCTCTCACAATATATTCACATTCAATTCTGTTGCAGCGTGCAGCCCGCTCTCCCCATATATTCCTTTTAATCAAGTATATATATAGACTTTTAAATAAGTCTGTTGCGGCGTGCAATCCGATCCCCCAATATTGACTTTTTAATAAGTTTGTTGCGGCGTACAACCCGATCATCCAATATTGACTTTTTAATAAGTCTGTTGCGGCCTGCAACCCGATCATCCAATATTGACTTTTTAATAAGTCTGTTGCGGCGTGCAACCCGATCCTCAAATATTGACTTTTTAATAAGTCTGTTGCGGCGAGCAACCCGATCCTCCAATATTGACTTTTTAATAAGTCTGTTGCGGCGTGCAACCCGATCCTCCAATATATATCAATTTCAATCAATTCTGTTGCGGCGTGCAACCCGCTCCTCCAACATATTCATTTATCAATTCTTATAGAAGAAATTTTTCCGATAAATGCAATAATTAATATAAAACTATAAGACAACAAGCATATAATAATTATAATTTAATTATGAAACAAACAATGACAAATATCAAATTATTATGGAAATCAGGGAGAAAATAGGCAGTTTAATATTTAATATGCTAAATGTCAAATAACAATTAAGACACATAATTCAAATAGCATGTAATAATTAATGCAAGAATTCAAGGATTAATGTTTGACAAAAAATAAGAGAGAAATAATTATTATAATAGTTAATTCATGATTTAAAATAATTTATGATTTTTCAAGTAAGTAGGCAAACAGTCAATTTGACGACGTATAGACACTCGTCACCTCGCCTATACGTCGTTCACATGCATTTCACATAACAAATAATTTAAGGGTTCTATTCCCTCAAGTCAAGGTTAACCCCGACACTTACCTCGCTTTGCAAATTCCAATCAATTATTCAACCACAGCTTTTCTTTTTAAATTTTCCTCCGAAAGCTTCAAATCTATTCACAAACAATTCGATATATTCCATATGAATTTATAAATTTTTCGGATAAAAATCCGAAATTTATTAAAATATTCGGCAGTGAGACCCACGTCTCAAATCCCGGAAAAACTAGCGAAATCCGAACACCTGTTCCGATACGAGTTCAACCATACAAAATTTGTCCAATTCCGATATCAAATGGACCTTCAAATCTTAATTTTTCGTTTTTGAAAAGTTTTACAAAAATTCCAATTTCTTCCAACTAAATCCGAAATAAATGATGAATATAGGCTTAGATTTATGAAATACAATCACTATATGATAAAGAACACTTACCCAGTTCGAAATCGTGAAAAACTCCTTTGAAATCGCCCCTAAGCCGAGTTATAATTGAGGGTTTGTGAAAAATGGGAAAAATCCCGTTTTGGTTCTGTTTTAAGTCACAGGGGTCAGGCCTTCTTCTCGTTCGCGAAGGACCTATCCTGTTCGCGATGAGTAGCAGCCCGTGGCTTTCGCGTTTGCGAGTCCTCCTTCGCGTTCGCAAAGGCTTTCCCCCCTGGCCTTCGTGTTCGCGAGGAATTGCTCGCGTTCGCGATGAAGGAATGATCAACCCTCCCCCAGGTGTGCCTAACACTACGCGTTCGCGAGGAGCTGGTCGCATTCGCGAGGAGCTGGTTGCATTTGCGAAGGGTAATGCCCCCATCGCTTCGTATTCGTGACCAAGCCTTCCCGTTCGCGAAGAAGAAAACTTCAGCTGCCCAGTTTACTCTTCGCGTTCGCGAGAGTACCTTCGCGAACGCGAAGAAGGACATGCCAGAACACCTGCTGCAGCAAAATACCAGATTTTCAAAATTCAAAACATCCCGTAGCCTATCTGAAACTCACCCGAGCCCTCGCGCGATCAAATCGCCATAATAACACCTAGAACTACGAATCAGACACCAAATCAAAGGAAGTTTTCAAGAAAACTTTAAAACTTATATTTTTACAACCGGACGTCCGAATCACGTCAAATCAACTCCGATTCTCACCAAATACGGCAGACAAGTCATAATTATTATAGTGGACCTATACCAGGCTCCGGAACCAAAATACGGACCCGAGGTCAATCAATCCAACATTAGTAATTTCTTAGAAATCATTAAGCTTTCAAGCTTTTTATTTTTCATCAAAATTCCATATCTCGTGCTAGGGACCTCGGAATTCGATTCCGGGCATACGCTCAAGTCCCAAATCACGATACGAACCTACAAGAATTGTCAAAATACTGATCCGGGTTCGTTTGCTCAAAATGTTGACCAAACCCAACTTAGTTGAGTTTTTGAAGCTCTATTTCACATTTTAATCCATTTTTCACATAAAAACTTTCCGAAAAATTGTACGGACTGCACACGCAAGTCGAGGAATGATAAATGGTGCTTTTCATGGTCTTAGAACACAGAATTGCTTATTAATTTAAAGATGACATTTTGGGTCATCACATTCTCCACCTCTAAAACAACCGTTCGTCCTCGAACGGAGTTAGAAAAAAAAAGTACCTGAGCTGGTGAATAAGTGTGGATATTTACTCCGCATGTCAGACTCGGACTCCCAGGTAGATGCCTCTACCGGCCGACCTCTCCATTGCACCCGAACTGAAGGATAACTCTTTGACCTCAACTGTCGGACCTGCCGGGCTAGAATAGCCATTGGCTCCTCCTCGTAAGTCAAATCTTTGTCCAATCGGACTGAGCTACAATCTAACACATGGGACGGATCACCACGATATTTTCGAAGCATAGACACATGGAACACCGGATGAACCGCTGATAAACTAGGTGGTAATGCAAGCATGTAGGCTACTTCACCCACCCTTTCAAGAATTTCAAAGGGTCCGATATACCTAGGGCTCAACTTGCCCTTCTTTCCGAACCTCATTACACCTTTCATAGTGAAACTCGAAGCAATATTCGTTCTCCTACCATGAATGCAATATCACGAACTTTACGGTCAGCATAACTCTTTTGCCTAGACTGAGCTGTACGAAGTCGATCCTGAATAATCTTGACCTTATCCAAGGTATCCTGTACCAAATTGGTACCTAACAATCGAGCCTCTCCCAGTTCAAACCAACCAACTGGCGATCGGCATCGCCTTCCGTATAATACCTCATATGGAGCCATCTGAATGCTCGACTGGTAGCTATTATTATAAGCAAACTCCGCAAGTGGTAAGAAATGATCCCAAGAAACTCCAAAGTCTATAACACAAGCGCGAAGCATATCTTCCAATATCTGAATAGTGCGCTCTGACTGTCTGTCTGTCTGTGGATGAAATGTTGTACTCAACTCCACCCGCGTGCCTAACTCATGCTATACAACCCTCCAGAAATGTGAGGTAAACTGCGTACCTCGATCTGAAATAATAGACACGGGCACACCGTGAAGGCGGACAATCTCACAAATATAAATTTTAGCTAACCTCTCTGAAGAATAGGTAACTGCCACTAGAATGAAATGGGCTGACTTGGTCAACCTGTCCACAATGACCCAAACTGCATCAAATTTTCTCTGAGTCCGTGGGAGCCCAACAACAAAATCCATAGTGATACGCTCCCACTTCCACTCAGGAATTTCTAACTTCTGAAGCAAACCACCAGGTCTCTGATACTCGTACTTAGCTTGCTGACCATTCAGACACCGAGCTACATGTGCAACTATATCCTTTTTCATTCTCCTCCACCAATAATGTTGCCACAAATCTTGATACATTTTGGCGGTACCTGGATGAATAAAATACCTGGAACTGTGTGCTTCTTCAAGAATTAATTCACGAAGCCCATCCACATTAGGCACACAAATACGACCCTGCATTCGCAGAATCCCATCTTCCCCCACAACAACCTATTTGGCATCACCATGCCACACCGTGTCCTTAAGGACCAGTAAGTAAGGATCATCATACTGCCTCTCTCTGATGCGCTCATATAAAGAAGACCGAGCGACTGTGCAAGCTAGAACCCGACTGGGTTCTGAAACATCTAGCCTCATGAATTGATTAGCCAAAGTCTGAACATCTGCAGCTAATGGCCTCTCACCAACCGAAATATACGCAAGACTACCCATACTCACAGCCTTTCTACTCAAGGCATCGACCACCGCATTGGCCTTTCTGGGGTGATACAAAATGGTGATATCATAGTCTTTCAATAACTACATCCATCTTCTCTGCCTCAAATTAAGATCCTTTTATTTGAACAGATACTGGAGGCTACGATGATCAGTAAATATCTCACACGAGACACCGTAGAGGTAATGCCTCCAAATCTTCAGCGCATGAACAATGGCTACCAATTCTAAGTCATGAACAAGATAATTCTTCTCGTGAACTTTCAACTGCCGTGACGCATATACAATTACCTTGCCATCTTGCATTAATACTGCACCAAGCCCATTGTGAGATGCGTCACAATATACCGTATATGATCCTGAACCTATGGTAATACCAACACTGGCGCCGTAGTCAAAGCAGTCTTGAGCTTCTGAAAGCTCAACTCACATTCGTCTGACCATCTCAATGGGACACCCTTCTGGGTTAGTCTGGTCAATATGCTTGCTATAGATGAAAACCCTTCCATGAACCGACGATAATAACCTGCCAAACCCAGGAAACTCCGGGTCTCTGTAACTGAAGTAGGTCTAGGCCAATTTTGAACAGCCTCAATCTTCTTAGGATCCACCTTTATGCCTTCTGCCGATACAACATGTCCCAAAAAGGCAACTGAGTCTAACCAAAACTCACATTTTGAAAATTTGGCATATAACTGATTATTCTTCAAGGTGCGAAGCACACTTCGAAGATGCTGCTCATGCTCCTCTCGACTGCTGGAGTAAATCAAGATATCATCAATGAATACAACCACAAAAGAATCCAAAAAAGGCTTGAACACCTGATTCATCAAATCCATAAATGCTGCTAGAGCATTTGTCAACCCAAATGACATCACTAGGAACTCGTAATGTCTATACCGAGTCCGAAAAGTTGTCTTAGGGACATCAGATGCCCTAATATTCAACTGATGGTAACCAGATCTCAAATCAATCTTCGAAAATACCTTGGCACCCTGAAGCTGATCAAATAAGTCATCAATTCTTGGCAGCGGATATTTGTTTTTGATAGTGGCCTTGTTCAACTGCCGATAGTCTATACACATCCACATCAAGCCATCTTTCTTCTTTACAAATAATACTGGTGCACCCCAGGGCGAGACACTGGGTCTAATGAATCCCTGATCAAGCAAGTCTTGTAACTGCTCTTTCAATTCTTTCAACTCTGGCGGGGCCATACGGTATGGTGGAATAGAAATGGGCTGAGTGCCCGAGCCAAATCAATACAGAAGTCAATATCTCTGTCGGGTTGCATCCCCGACAGATCTGCAGGAAATACTTCTGAAAATTCACGAACAGCTGGTACTGAGTCCATAGAAGGTACATCCGCAGTAGGATCACGAATATAAGCCAAATAGGCTGGACATTCTTTCTCTACCATACACCGAGCTTTCATATAAGAAATAACCCTACTGGCAGAATGGCTAGGAGTTCTTTTCCACTCTAACTGAGGTAACCCCGACATAGCTAGGGTCACTGTCTTGGCATGACAATCCAATATAGCATGATAAGGAGACATCCAATCCCTACCCAAGATGACATCAAAATCTACCATATCGAGAAGTAGAAGATCCACACTAGTCTCAAGATTACCAATAGTAACCACACACAAACGATAGACATGATTTACTATAACAGAGTCTCCCACCGGTGTAGATACACACACAGAAGCACTCAGAGAATCACAAGGCACAACCAAATATGAAGCAAAATAGGACACATAGGAATAAGTAGATCCTGGATCAAATAGAACTAAAGCATCTCTATGGCAAACTGGAATAATACCTGTGATCACAACATCAGATGACTCGGCCTCAGGCCTATCTGGAAAAGCATAAAATCGGGGTTGGGCCCCATCACTCTGAACTGCATCTCTGGGACGGCCTCTAACTAGCTGGCCTCCACCTCTAATGGTCTGACCTCCACCTCTAATGGCCTGACCTCTACCTCTAATGGACCGACTCCACCTCTAATGGACCGACTCCACCTCTAATGGCCTGACCTCCACCTCTAGCTGCCTGACCCCTACCTCTAGCTGGCTGAGCAAGCGTGAAGAAACCGGTGCCGGAACGATGGCACGAGAATCCTGCCGAGATCTGTTACTCGCCAATCTAGGGCAATACCTCTTGATATGACCAATGTTCCCACACTCATAACACACATCCTGATGTCATGGTTGCTGAAGCTGAAGCTGACCCAAATGGGCCGAATAACCACTGTAGTAACTCTGGAGTGGTGGTGCACTCATAGGACCTGAATGTGCACTGAATACTAGCTGCCCAGAGTAAGGCATAATAGGACCGTGACTCCCTGAAGCACCGGGAGATGCATGAAGTGCTGAATGAAACGGTCTGGGAGGATGACCCCTACCAAAATTACCCCTGCCTCCAGACGAGGCACCACTGAAACAACCGAACTGACGAGGCCTCTTATCAGACCTCTGCCCTTTCTTCTGTGTAAGAACCATCTCGATCCTCCTGGCGACATTAGCAGCCGCCTGAAAAACAATCTCACTTCCGGTTTCCTTGGCCATCTGAAGTCTGATAGGGTGAGTGAGTCCCTCAATAAACCTCCTCACTCTCTACCCCTCCGTAGGTAGTAAAAGAAGAGCATGACGGGCCAAATCCACAAAACGGAACTCATACTGGGTAACAGTCATACTGCCCTGCTGTAGACGCTCAAATTGCTTGCGGAATTCCTCTCTCAATGTGATAGGGAGGAACTTCTCCAGAAATAGCTAAGAGAACTTCTCCCAGGTAAGTGCAGGTGATCCGACTGGTCGGGTCAATACATAATATCTCCACCACCTCTTGGCGGAACCCGTCATCTGGAATACAACAAAATCAACTCCATTGGTCTCAACTATACCCTTGTTCCGCAGCACCTCATAGCAGCGTTCAAGATAATCTTGTGGGTCTTCAGAAGGTGTACCACTGAAGTGAACTGGAAAGAGCTTAGTGAACTTATCCAGTCTCAATAAGGCCTCAAAAGACATGGCGGGCCTATCACCGGTCTATACCGCAACAACCGGCTGAACTATCCCAACTGGAGGGCTGCTGGAGCCTGATTCTGGGGAGCCATCTTCTCCGGAGCGAGAGTAGTGGGAGTTTGTGCTTCTCCCCCAGCCTGTGAGATGGCTGGTGCCACTGGAAATGTACCATTCTAGGCCACGCCCTCCATAAGACTTACCAAACGGACTAGAGCGTCCTGAAGTACTGGAGTGGCATGAATCCTTCCGGGACCTGAACTAGTCCAACTGGTACATTCTGAACTGGGACCTCCTCCTGAAGGTCTACTTGAGGTTCTACAACAGGTGCAGCTGCTCGAGCTCTGGACTGAGCTCTACCTCGGCCTCTAGCACGACCTAGGCCTCGACCTCTACCCCTGGCCATAGTTGCCACCGTGGGTTCTGGTTCCTATCTATCAGTAGAGGTATTACGTGTTCTCACCATCTGTGAAAGAATAAGAGTAGAATGGTTCAATCATCGATGATAGAATAAAATCGCACGACAGAATAAGAAAGAAGTGATATTGTTCCTAAACTTCATAGTCTCTGAGAGATAAGTACAGACGTCTCCGTACCGATCCTTCAGACTCTACTAAGCTTGCTCATGACTCGTGAGACCTATGTAACCTAGTGCTATGATACCAACTGTCACGGCCCAAAATTCTCACCTTCGGACCGTGATGGCGCCTAACATTTCACTTGCTAGGCAAGCCAACATTAGAATAATATTAACCAATTTTTAAACAATCTTTAAATTATTAATAATCAAGGAAACAAAAGCAGAAGCAAAGTTTGAAATATAATGAAATAATCCATAAAATTAACGGTGTCAAAATACCATCCCAGAATTGGTGTCACAAGTGCACGAGCTTCTAGAATAAATACAAATAAAGGTCTGAATAAAATAAAGTTGTCTAGAAATAAACACACAGCTAAAGTAAAATAGACGGGGACTTCATAACTACGGACGCCATGCAGTTATACCTCAAGTCTCCTCTGGTAGCTGAAATCCGAGCAAGTCTATGGTACGCCGCTGGGACCAACTCCAAAATCTGCACAAGAAGTGCAGAGTGTAGTATCAATACAACCGACCCCATGTACTGGTAAGTGCTGAGCCTAACCTCGACGAAGTAGTGACTAGGCTAAGGCGGTTCACTTACATTAACCTGTACGCAATATTGATAATAACAACAAATAATAGGAATAAATAAAGTAACTCATTTATAATAATTGAAGCCAACTCAGTAGTCATAATCCATTATTATTTCAACCTATTCTGTTACAGCGTGTAACCCGCTCTCACAATATATTCACATTCAATTCTGTTGCAGCGTGCAACCCGCTCTCCCAATATTCCTTTAATCAAGTATATATATAGACTTTTAAATAAGTCTGTTGCGGCGTGCAATCCGATCCCCCAATATTGACTTTTTAATAAGTCTGTTGCGGCGTGCAACCCGATCCTCCAATATTGACTTTTTAATAAGTCTGTTGCGGCATTCAACCCGATTCTCCAATATTGACTTTTTAATAAGTCTGTTGCGGCGTGCAACCCGATCCTCCATTATTGACTTTTTAATAAGTCTGTTGGGGTGAGCAACCCGATCCTCCAATATTAAATTTTTTAATAAGTCTGTTGCGGCGAGCGACCCGATCCTCCAATATTGACTTTTTAATTAGTCTGTTGCGGCGTGTAACCCGATCCTCCAATATATATCCATTTCAATCAATTCTGTTGCGGCGCGCAACCTGCTCCTCCAACATATTCATTTACCACTTCTTATTGAAGAAATTTTTCCGATAAATGCAACAATTAATATAAAACTATAAGATAACAAGCATACAATCATTATGATTTAATTATGAAACAAACAATGACAAATAGCAAATTATTGTGGAAATCAGGGAGAAAATAGGCAGTTTAATATTTAATATGCTAAATGTGAAATAACAATTAAGACACATAATTTAAATAGCATGTAACAATTAATGCAAGAATTCAAGGATTAATTTTTGACAAAGAATATGAGAGAAACAATTATTATAATAATTAATTCATGATTTAAAACAATTTATGATTTTTTAATTAAATAGGCAAACAATCAATTTGACGACGTATAGACACTCGTCACCTCGCTTATACGTCGTTCACATACATTTTACATAACAAATAATTTAAGATTTCTATTCCCTCAAGTCAAGGTTAACCCGGATACTTACCTCGCTTTGCAAATTCCAATCAATTATTCAACCACAACTTTTCCTTTTAAATTTACATCCGAAAGCTTCAAATCTATTCACAAATAATTCGATATATTCAATACGAATCATAGGAATTAATTCCATATGAATTTATAAATTTTTCGGATAAAAATTTGAAATTCATTAAAATATTCGGCAGTGGGACCCACATCTCAAATCCCGAAAAAACTCGCGAAATCTGAACACATGTTCCGATACGAGTTCAACCATACAAAATTTGTCCAATTTCGATATCAAATGGACCTTCAAATCTTAATTTTTCGTTTTTGAAAAGTTTTACAAAAATTCCAATTTCTTCCATATAAATCCGAAATAAATGATGAATATAGGCTTAGATTTATGAAATACAATCACTATATGATAAAGAACACTTACCCAGTTCGAAATCGTGAAAAACTCCTTTGAAATCGCCCTTAAGCCGAGTTATAATTGAGGGTTTGTGAAAAATGGGAAAAATCCCGTTTTGGTTCTGTTTTAAGTCACAGGGGTCAGGCCTTCTTCTCGTTCGCGAAGGGCCTGTCGCGTTCGCGATGAGTAGCAACCCGTGGCTTTCGCGTTCGTGAGTCCTCCTTCATGTTCGCAAAGGCTTCCCCCCCTGGCCTTCGTGTTCGCGAGGCATTGCTCGCGTTCGCGTTGAAGGAATGATCAACCCTCCCCAGGTGTGCCTAACACTACGCGTGCGCGAGGAGCTGGTCGCGTTCGCGAAGAGTAATGACCCCATCGCTTCGCGTTCACGAAGAAGAAAACTTCAGCTTCCTAGTTTACTCTTCGCGTTCGCGAGAGTACCTTCGCGAACGCGAAGAAGGACATGCCAGAACACCTGCTGGATTTCATATAGACAGGGGAGCTTTGCATGTTATAGGGTCAAGTTAAACATGTCATGAAGGGAGAGGGGTTACAGATAAAGAGAATATTATACCAAAACAGGTTTAACTTAGGTGTATAATCTAGATTAGTATCTAAATGTGAAGTAATCATACTTAGCTGTAAAAATTATCATTTGATTATAACAAGAATAACTAGGTCCTACTTTTATGGAAGATAACTTAATGATAACTCTATGTAAGTTTCACAAAGTCAACAGTGTTACTAAAGAGATTAAAGAAACAGAAAAGCACTACACCAAGTAGGTTTTGAATTAAACATGTAACTGAAGGTTTTACCTAATCATGAGACAACTAAGTTCAGCTTAACATCAGTTACCAGTTAACTATAACAAAACATGATCATGACTTGTTCTATGAAGGAGAGGATAACTTAATCTTAACATAATGTATATAGTAGACCTATTGGTATTCAAAAGAAGAAACTTCAACTCAAACAAGACTGTTTCATGCAAATGCAACCAACAGTTAAGTATAATCATGAGAATGCCATGGTGATAGTCTAAAAATTGCCTTCAAGGTAGGAAGATATAGGTATAGGGAAGGAAAGTATCAAACACTTAGATTTTTTCATGCTATAGTTAAAGGATATGAACTTATGAGCTTTTAGGTTCATCTAAATCAGGATTATCAAACAATAAACAAGCAAAGATGCAAGAAAATAACATGTAGAGGTAGAGATCACATCAGGATTATCAATGAAAAGATTATGATATTTAGCTAAACGTGAGAAGTCATTTAAAGAACATTAAGGGAAGTTAATCATGTAGATTACTAGGGTTCAAATATAAGATTTGTTACAGTCATATAACAGGCTAGTCGACATCAGTTTAAGGATACTCAGAAATATGACAAAAGAGCACATACCAATAGCATATTATCATGAACATGAAGATAATATTTTGTAATCAACTCCATAAGAAAGTGCTAAGCTATTAGTCAAAATAAAAAATCGGCAAAAAAGCCGCCCCCCGGGTCTAACCATAAAAGTCACAAAACCCAGAAGCCCACTGAACCACGAGTCTAACTATACCAAATTTATCAAAATCCGACACCAAATCGTCCCCCAAATACCCAAATAAAACCCTCCAAATCCCTAGCCTCAAACCCCCAATTTACAACTTAAATACACACCAACTAGGGGAAAAATCAATGGGGAAGCAAGATTATTGATCAAAAATGATCACAAGGGACTTACCTCAAGAATCCCCTCGAAAACCCTCTCAAGAATCGCCTAAACCGTGCTTGAAATATTTGAAATGAAGTCAAAATCGCGAACCCCTATTTTAATAATTTGCCCAGGCTTTTCGCACCCGCGGAACCGCTTCTGCGGTAAATCCTCCGCTTCTGCGGTAAATCCTCCGCTTCTGCGAAAATCACTTAAATCCCCCAGGCCCGCATTTGCACTCCAGGTTCCGCACCTACGGAGCCGCTTCTGCGGAAACATGCCTCTCCCTCAACTCCGCATCTGCGGAGCCTCGCTCGCACCTGCGCCCTACCCAGGACATCCCAGCTCCGCTTCTGCGTAAATATAGCCGCATCTACGTCATCGCACTTTCGGTCAACCCCTCGCAGGTGCGATCACACCAGAAGAGCTCCAGCTTCAGCAATGCACTAAGTCCCATTTTCGATCCGTTAACCATCTGAAACCCACCCGAGGCTTCCGGGACCTCAACTAAACATACTAACGAGTCCTAAAACACGATACAAACTTAGTCGAGCCCTCAAATCACCTTGAATAACATCAAAAACACGAATCACATAGATTCAAGCCTAATAAACTTTGAACTTCCAATTTCTACAAACGATGCTGAAACCTATCAAATCACGTCTGATTGACCCCAAATTTTGCACACAAGTCAAAAATGACACCACAGACCTACTCCAACTTCCGGTATTGGAATCCGACCTCGATATCAAAAAGTCCACTCCCAGTCAAACTTTCCAAAAATTCCAACTTTCGCCATTTTAAGCCTAATTCCACTACGGACCTCCAGATTAAAATCCGGACATGCTCCTAAGTCCAAAATCACCTAACGGAGCTAACAGAACCATCAAAACCCCGTTCTGGAGTCGTTTACTCAAAGATCAACATCTGGTCAATTATTTTAACTTAACCTTTTAACCTTAAGACTAAGTGTCTCATTTCATTCTGAAATCTCACTGGTCCTGAACCGACTACCCCGACAAGTCATATAACCTCTATAAAGTATAAAATGAGCAGTAAATGGGGGAATATGGCTACAACGCTCAAAATAACCAGTCGGGTCATTACACCAGGGTATTGTAGTTCTCCCCCATCAGTCAAGAGTACATACTTATTAGGATAATAACGAGAGAAAGGTCTTTCATCTCTAGTATATCTTCTTAGACAACTCTATGAAGCATCAATAGTAATTGGTTAGTGGCAAACAACATCATCTTCTACTAGAGCATCAACAATATCATGTTAGTCATTTCGAACATGATCAACAACTTCATTCTCAACTTGATTATCATGAGTTTAGATTTTTTTCCAGGTGCAATAGTCATAGGAACTGGATCAACATCAACTAATCTCTCACTACTATGAGAATCTGTCTTCTTGACTTTGTAAAAATCTTTGATTGTTTGGTCTTCAAAGAACACAACATCATGACTTCTGACAAGTTTTTTCTCGTCTCATCACGACCCCAAACTCCCACTGGAGTCGTGATGGCACCTAACACTGCTTTCAAGGCAAGCCATCAATTTCACAATAACAATAAACTCAAATAATAGAACATAATGATCTCAACAACAGTAGTATCATAAAATATCTGAAAAATAGCAACGATACCGCAACTATAATCAACCCAAAGATCTTGTGTACACGAGTACATGAGCACTAACGAATATCAAAATACAGAGTCAATACTCAATATAAAAGAGTCTGAAGGATAGAACGGTGATAACAAAATAAACCCAAAGAAAACATCAAGGTCTGCGAATGACATAACAGCTACCCCGTAGTCTCCACAAGTTGATACCGGTGCAAACCTCTAGAAATCACCATGCCTAGAAGTACCCGAATTGTACATAAAGTGCAAAGTGTAGTATGAGTACAACCGACCATATGTACTCAATAAGTAACAAACCTAACATCGGGCTGAAAGTAGTGACAAACTCGGAAGCAAGTCAGGGTCCAACACCAATAATCAATAACAACTCATAATATAATAAAGACAGTAAAAGCACATAAATCAAAAGATATCATGTTCAACTCGTTCAAAATTACGAAAAATTAGACATGCTTTCCTAGTATAACAGTTAAGGCCCAATCTTTCACCGAAATTTCTAAAATATGACTTTATCATGGAAACTTTGATTTGGAACTTTCAAGAACAGATAAGACATTTCATTTACTATCTAGCATGAGGAAAAGACATGTCAATGCCTACATGTGAAATATACATGTCAAGTCAATAACATCACAGAGATATCATCAAGTACACTCACTCTTAACACACCCATAGTACATAGCACAAATGCTCCTCACCATCACACACACAACCACATTCAGCATTCTATGGGTGCCTGGCACAAATTCCCCTCACCAAAGCATATATATATCACTGTGCTTGTGCTTAATGTAATATTAGACTTAGGAGGAAGAGATCCTTGCCCAGGTGCTACTCATCAATTAATATGTAATTGTTGTAGCATGAAACCCGATCGAAATATCAATCTATTGCGGCGTGCAACCTGATCTAATATAACTCACAACACGGCTTTATAGCCCACACCAGCCATCAACCTCTGAGGTCTTTATGGCTCACATCACATAGAACTCAGCTCAAACAATATCACATATAGAAGGCAACAACAAAATTTGATATGACATAACTATAATGTGCAGAGACAGAGATATAACATGCTGGTGAAGAATTATGACTAAGAATATGACTACAACCAAGGCAAACAACTCAACACAGCAAGAATAGCTCTATCATATCTCAAACAATTAAGCACATAGCCTAGACATTTTTTCTAACGTGAAACATAGCTCAAATCATTATTCAAGTAGAGAAAACACGGATATAATGAGGCATGAAAGCAAACTAATCTCATAGTAGCCTAAAGTCTACCCAGATCATGAATAGTTTGCTTTGGGTAGACTTTAGGCTACTATGAGATTAGTTTACGCCGGCCACCTAGCACGTGTGTCGCCCCCAACACATCTCATATATCATTTTTCATAGGTATGATTACCCTCAAACCAAGTTAAGATATGTTACTTACCTTAAAACGCATGAATCAATACTCCAATAAGCCCTTCCCACGTGAATCGACTTCTGAACGAGTCGAATCTAGCCAAAACAACTTAATGTCATTAATAAAAGCCATAGGAAACAAGCTCAAACAATAAATCTATGATCTTAAATCAACTATGCAAAGTTGATCCCAGGCTCGCACCCCAAAATCTGTCAAAACTCAAAAAGCTCAAATACTCATTCCGATACGAGTCCAAATATATGTGTTTTACACAAATCCAACCTCAAATCGACCCTTAAATCATCAATTTTCACTCTCCAAAATCATAGTAAAAAATTCCCAAATTTCACCTTTAATTCACATAAACTAGGTGTAATAATCCATGGGTAATTAATATCTAACACCAAAATCAAGTAAAGATTCCTTACCCCTTTAATTGTGGTGAAATCCTCTCCAAAAACCGCCTCTAGCTTCTCTGAAGAGTAGGTAGTCATGATTGGAATGAAGTGTGTATACTTGTTCAATCTGTCCACCATAACCCACAGTACATCAAATTTTCTCAAGGTCCATGGAAGCCCAACTACAAAATCGATTGTGATACGCTCTCACTTCCACTCCGGAATGTCTAGCCTCTGAAGCAAATCACCTGGTCTCTGATGCTCGTACCTCACTCGGTGACAGCTCAAACACCAAGCAACGTACTCAACAATACCCTTCTTTATCCTTCGCCACCAATAATGTTGTCTTAAGTCCTGGTACATCTTTGCAGCACCCAGATGAATAGAATACCGCAAACTGTAGGCCCCCTCAAGTATCAACTCTCGCAACCCGTCCACATTAGGCACCCAAATACGGCCATGAATCCTCAATATCCCATCATCACCAACAGTAACCTCCTTGGCATCACCATGCTGCATCGTGTTCTTTAGGACAAGCAAGTGGGGATTATCATACTGACGCACCATGATGCACTCAAACAAAGACGACCGTACAACACATACACAAGAACCCTACTAAGATCCAAAATATCCATCCTCACGAACATGTTGGCCAAAGCCTGAACATCCAAAGCTAACGATCTCTCCCCGACTGAAATAAAAGTAAGACTCCACATGCTCTTAGTCATAGGAATTTGATCAACGACAACTAATCTCTCACTACTCAGAGAATTTGTCTTCTTAGCATTGTAAAAATCTTGATTATTTGGTCTTCAAAGAACACAACATCACGACTTCTGACAAGTTTTTTCTCAACTTGTCATGACCCCAAACTCCCACCGAAGCCGTGATGGCATCTATAACTGCTTGCTAGGCAAGCCAACAATTTCACAATAACAATAACCTCAAATAATAGAACTTAATGATCTCAACAACGGTAATATCATAAAATATCTGAAAAGTAGCAACGATACCACAACTATAACCAACCCAAAGATCTTGTGCCAATGAGTACATGAGCACTAATGAATCTCAAAATACAGAGTCAATACTCAATACAAAAGGGTTTGAATGATAGAACAGTGATAACAAAATAAATCAAAAGAGAAATTCAAGGTCTGCAAATAACATAGCAGCTACCTCTTAGTCTCCACAAGCTAATACCGGTGCTAACCTCCAGCAATCACCACGCTCAGAAGTACCTTAATCTACACATAAAGTGCCGAGTATAGTATAAGTACAACCGACCACATGTACTCAATAAGTAACAAACCTAATATCGGGCGGAAAGCAATGACGATCTCAGAAGTTAGTCAGGGTCCAACACCAATAATAAAGGACAACTCATAATATAATGAAGACAATAAAAGTAAATAACTCAAAAGATATCATGTTCAACTCGTTCACAATTACGAAAAATTAGACATGCTTTCCATGTATAAAAGCCAGGGCCTAATCTTTCAATGAAATTTCTAAATGTGAGTTTATCAAGGAGACTGTGATTTTCCAAACTTTCAACAATAGATAAGACATTTTATTTATCAGCTAGCATGAGGAAAAGACATCTATATGCCTATATGTCAAATATACATGTCAAGTTAATAACATCACAGTAAAATCATCAAGTACAGTCACTCTCAGAACACTCACAGTGCCTGACACTAATGCCCCTCACCATAACACACACAACCACACTTACTACTATACGGGTGCCTGGCACAAATGCCCCTCACCAAAGCATATATATATATATATATATATATATATATATATATATATATATATATATATATATATATATATATATATATATATATATATATATATATATATATCAATGTGCCTACGCTCACTGTAATATCAAACTCCGAAGGGGAGGATCCTTGAACAGGCTCTAATCATCAATCAATATAAACATTGTGGCGTGCAACCCGATCTAAATATCAATCTATTATAGCACGCAACCCGATCCAATAGAACTCATAACATGGCTCTATGGCCCACACCAGTCATCAACCACTCAAGTCTCAATGGCTCACATCTCATAGAACTCAGCCCAAACAATATCATATATAGAAGGGAACAACAACATGAGATATGACATACAAATAATGTGTAGAGATTGAGATATAACATGTGGGCGAAGAATTATGACTAAGAATATGACTACAATCAAGACAAACAGCTCAAAATAGCAAGAATAACTCCATCATGTCTCAAACAATTAAGCACATAGCCTAGACATGATTTCTAACATGAATTATAGCTCAAATCATCATTCAAGTAGAGAAAACACGGATATAACGAGGCATGAAAGCAAACTAGTGTCATAGTAGCCTAAAGTCTAGCTGAATCATGAATACCCGGTGTACCGGCACACGTCCGTCACCTAGCACGTGTGTCACCACCAACACATCTCATATATCATCGTTCATAGGGATAATTACCTTCAAACGAAGTTTAGATATGTTACTTACATCAAAATGCGTGAATCAATACTCCAAAAAGCCCTTCCCATTCGAATCAACTTCCGAACTATTCGAATCTAGGCAAAACAACTTAATATCATCAATAAAAGCCACAGGAAACAAGTCCAACAATAAAGATATGATCTTGAATCAATTATGAAAAGTCAACCCATAAATTCAATTCCACGCCCACACCCCGTAACCTGTCAAAACTCACAAATTCTAAACACTCATTCCAATACGAGTCCAAATATATGTGTTTCACCCAAATTCAACCTCAAATAATCAATATCCACTCTCCAAAATATAGTTAGCAATCCCCAAATTTCACCTTTAATTCACATAAACTAGATGTAATAATCCATGAGTAATTAAAATCTAACACCAAAATCAAGTAAAGATTACTTACCCCTTCAATTTTAGTAAAATCCTCTCCAAATATTGCCTCTAGCCAAGCTTCAAATAATGAAAAATGACCAAACCCTCCATAATATAAAGTCTACCTAGTGATTCCTCATTTGTGGTCCAAATCATCGCACTTGCTGGTATCGCATCTGCGAAAATTTCATCACAGATGCGGAAGCCACTATTCCTCCCGTCCAGCCGCTTCTGCGAACACCAAGCCACATCTGCGGGAGTCATTGTGCTTCTACGCCTGCGCATCTGCGCTCCACTATCTGTATTTGTGGACTCAGCTTACCTAGAAAGCACCGTATATGTGTCCACCCTGGCCGCTTTTTCGGTCTCGCACCTACGGCTAGATCCATCGCAGGTGCAAAAATAGCAGATTCCAGGAAATTCTCCAGCAAAGCCAACATAGTCCAAAATGATCTGAAACCAATCCGAAACACACCCGAGCCCCTCGGGACCCCGTTTAAATACACCAACCGATTCCGAAACATCTTATGGACCTACTCCAAGCCTCAAATCACACAAAATAACATCAAAAATACGAATCGCACCTCAATTCAATCCTAAGAAACTAATGAACTTCTAACTTCAAAAACTCATGTCGAACCACATCAAATCAACCCGGAATAACGTCACATTTTGCACACAAGTCTCAAATGATACAACGGACCTTTTCCAACTCCTGGAACCTCAATTGAGCATGATATCACCAAAGCTAACTCCCCGTCAAACCTTTGAAGCTTCCAAACCTTGAACTTTTGCCAAAATGCACCAAATCAACCTACGGACCTCCAAATCCAAATCTGGACACACGCCCAAGTCTAAAATCACCATATGAACCTATTGAAACCACCAAAATATCATTCCAGGGTCATCTATATAAAGGTCAAATTCTGATCAACTCTTTCAACTTAAGCACCCAGCCTCGAGACTAAGTGTCCCAAATTCAATCCAAAAGTCTCCTGAAACCAAACCAACTGACCCCTCAAGTCACATAAACACATATACACATATGCAAAGCATCAAGTAGGGGAAATGGGGCTAAAATATACAAAATGATTGGTCGATTCTTTACATAAATGGATCATAAAAATGATTGCCAAATTCGCCTTGATCATAACCAATAAAGATACGCTAACTATTTTTACCATCTAACTTTGACCTCTCTTTCTTAGGAACATGCATAAAACATTTAAGTGAACATAAGAAATATCAGTACCAAACCAAACTCTATCAGGGATATTACATTCAAAGCAACAATACGATATAAATTGATAACATAAGCAATAATATTAAGTGCTTCCGCCAAAAAGGAAGCTGCCAACTTAGCATATGAAAACAAACATCTAACCCTCTCACCAAAATATTTGTTCATCCTCTATGCTAAATCGTTTAAATGAGGAGCTTTCTAATGTCGAATACCTTGCATTCTGCAATATTATCTTAACCACAATATTATCTTAACCAAGATCTAAAAAAATATATCAAGTACTTGATCCAAAGGAAATACCCATAGTTTACGAGTATGATCATAAAAAAATCATAAAACAAATTGCACTACCATGAGACCTTACTTTAACAACGACCACATAAATTAGAATATACCAATTCCTGTAAACCAAGTTTTCTTGAAGATAAATGACTCTGAAAAGAATTTTCTTTTCTATTTATCGGCTAAGAAATGAACAAGTATCTTTAGCTTTGCTTGTTTACTCCATAAAGCAAATTCTTCTTAACCAAACTATCAATCCCGCTCTCACTCATACGAGTCAGCCTTCTATGCCATAACTTTAATGAAGTATCATTCTCCACCAATTTTACTAAACTATTAGAAATGGAGCTCCTTATTGATTAGAGATTAGATAACTTTCTACCTCAGAGCCACGACCATTGAATCTCTAGTAAGCTTCCATAAGCCACTACCAAAGGTACTATAATAACCTTCATCATCAAATTTTCCTGTAGAGATTAAGTTCAGGAAGATATATGGAGCATGCTTAACATCGTTAATAAATAACCTCGAACCATTATTAGTTTCTAGATAAACCGTGTCAATGTCAAATACCTCAATCTCTTCATTATTTCCCTTTTTAACATTATTACCTAGAGTATATGAAGAAAAGAATTCCTTCTTTAGCCTGATAAGAAGTGGCACATAAATCTACAAACCATCAAGTCTCATCACAAACAAGATTAATGATATCTTCGCCCCAGGTAAAAACAAGGTCAACTTTAACAATAGTAGCAACACAATTTTTGTTATCGCCATATTTCTTCTATTGTTTTATTTCTCTCCTAATTCTATAATAATATTTTTTTATATGCACTTTATTATTCCAATAGTGACATGTAACATTCTCGTACCTAGACCTTGACTTGCTTCTACTTTTGTCTCTATCATTCTGACCTCTAAGTTTATTTCTCCTTCTGTCTTCAGTAGCCAAAACATCAGAGTGTGAAGCTGAATAAGACGAAGCCTTAGATCTTTTTCTTCTCATCTCTTTATTTAACATACCATTCTTAGCATATTTCGTAGTTACAACACCACTGAGAGCAGAATCAGTTAAGAAATCCGAAGAGTTTTCCAAGAGTCTAGTAGAGTAGTAAGAAGATAAAGTCTTTATATTTCTTTATCAAACCTTACATAAATTCTAAGGAGCTGATCAAGGATATGAAGAAAATTATTTATATGATAAAAAATAGGAGTGCTCTCCTTGTATCTCAAATTCATCAATTACTTTAGTAGAAAAAAACTTAATATTACCAGTCTTTGAAGCATAAAGTGTCTCGAGCTTTTTTTAAGAACTTCTAGCATGTGTCTCATTCACAATATGATTTCAAATATCATCTTCGCCATATTGTCTAATATATCTACAAACCTATAAGTGCTCAAATTCTCAATCCTCATCAGATATAGATTCGGGGTTGTTATAAGCAAATACAAATAAATATATTTTCTTGACAGATATAAGTTCTTTCATCTTACCTTTCTAAATATGATAGTTACTGGCATTTAAACAAACAATCTTGCTCATATTTTCCTTTATCATTCAAATAAAATGTAATGACCTGGCCGGTTATTTTGAGCATTGGTATTTCGTTTGGGGGTTTGACATCTTGAGTAGCTTTGTATGTATAATACGACTTGCGTGCATGATTGTTTTATTATTTTTGGGAATATTGAGATTAATTCGAAAGAGTAATTCTCAATTTAGAAGTTTTAAGTTGGAAGAGTTGACCAGGGTTTGACTTGTGAGTAAACGACCTCAGATTCATGAATTGATAGTTTTTATAGATTCGTATGGTCATTTTGGACTTAGGCATATGCCTGAAATTGTATTCGGAGGTTCCTAGGATGATTTGGCTCGTTTCGTGTAAAGTTTGAAATTTAAAGGTTTAAAAATTTCATAAGTTTGACCATAAGTTGACTTTGTGGTTATCGGGTTCGGATTGTTATTTCGGGACTTAAAAAGGGTCCGTTTTTTATTTAGAACTTGTATGCAAAGTTAAATTTTATTCCGTGTTGATTTAGTATGATTCGGACGCGTTTGGCGAGGTGTAAAGGTTTGAAATTTAAGAGAATGATCTTGGTCTTCGATTCTTGATTTTGATGTTATTTATTGTAATGACTCGGCCGGTCATTTTTCCTTCTAGACCTATGTTCCCCTAATTAAATCACCCTGTATATACTTTTACTATTTTATAACTTGCGGGAATGATTGGTTCGGGTTTGGAAAGGTTCGGGATGAAATTGGAACATTTAGTTCCTTAATAGTAGCCTAAGATGGCCAAGTTTGACTTGAGTCAACATTTTGGGTAAAAGGCCTTGGAACAGGGATTTGATGGTTCCAATAAGTTCGTATGATAATTTTGGACTTGGGCGTGTCTTCGGATCGAGTTTCGGGTGGGCCGGGAATATTCCGGCGCTTATTGTTGAAAGTTGGCATTTTGAAGGTTTTAAAAATTTCCTAAGTTTGACTTGAAGTGGATTTTGGTGTTATCGATATTTGTATGGGATTTCAAACCTTGGAATAGGTTCATATTGTGATACATGACTTGTGCATAAAATTTGGCGTCATTCCGAGTTGTCTAAGCATGTTTCGACGCGTTCGGAGTTGGATGAAATGAGTTTGAAGCTTAGAAGTTGATTAATGAGGTTTTGAGGCACGATTTGTGACTTTGATGTCGTTTGATGTGATTTGAGGCTTCGACTAAGTTGGTATCATATTTTAGGATGTGTTGGTGTGGTTGGATGGGGTCCTGAGGGCCTCGTGTACGAATCTGATTGCCATCGGATTTAGTTTTGGACCTAAGGAATTGCTGAAGGCTTCAGGTCTGGTGCAATTGCACCTGCGAGGAAATGGACACATGTTCGAGACTGCAGGAGCGGCCACATGGATGCAGAAGCGGATTTTAAGCTGGAGTTGGGAGGCTGCAAATGCGAGATTTCTTTCTCGAAGATGCGATTGGGGCTACGCAAAAGCAAAAACGGACCGATGCGTTGAAGATCGCAGAAGCGGAGGTAGTCCGCAGAAGCGGACACGCAGAAGCAGATAGAGTCTGTAGAAGTGGACCCGCACAAACGGATCGGTGTTTGCAAAAGCAAGAATGTTGGAGGCTAAGGGGGATCACATATGTGATCTTTGGACTGCATATGTGGGACCGCAAATGCGGTCAAGTGACCGCAAGTGCGATAAATGCTGGGCAGAGGAGTGCATTTAATTCGGGACTTAGCCCATTTTCTACACACTTTTACTTGGACTTGGGAAAAATGGAGAGCACTTTTGAGGGGGTTTCTCATCAACATCACAAGGTAGATAAATTCTACCAATTTTTAAGTTAAATACATGGATTATGGGCAAATTAAATATGAAAATTTGTGGAATTTTCTGGAAAACCTAGGATTTAAGTAAAATTAGAATTTGATCACGGATTTGGTTATGGAAATTGGAATAAATTATAAATTTGAGTTTGTGAGATCATGGGTAACATTTATCTTCAAATATTTTCGGAATCTGGGCACGTGGGCTCAGGGATGATTTTTTTGGATTTTTCAAATTTGGTGGGAAATTAGCTTAATAGTGAGGTTAAAGAGTCGGATTGAGGACTTGAAAGTGAGTTAAGTCTCTTGACTAACCTTGTAAGAGGGAATTTATCCCCTTAGGTGTATTAATTATTGTGTGCTACTTGTTGTGTGGAGCTACGTATGCACAAGGTGGTGAGAGTTCGTACGTAGCTATTTTCATGTTATGTTCGGGTAGACTTAGATTCACATCATGCCTTAGTTGTGCTATTTGTATTTATCGTGTGTATTGATATTCTTGATTATGAATGATATTAAGGATTAGAGTAAAGATACTGATTTAGCCTCTTACTTTGGAAAAATTGGAAAATATTTGATGAACTATGGATATGTGACTTCGCAAATCTCATGTACTTCCGCGAGCGAGGTAAATTTCTCTGTTCTTATGGGATCTGGTTGTTTACCTCGACAGTATGGTAACACTATTCTTATGGGATCGGGACGTTCGCATCAGCAGTACTGACTATCAATATTCTTATCGGATAGGGTCGTTCACCTTGGAAATAATGAGTATCACTATTCCTATGGGATCGGGTCGTTCGCCTCTACAGATTCATGCTTAATACTCGAGACTGGATTTGGTTTGGTAACAATTGAGCTAGTGCCTTCAAGGCCGTTTATGACATATTTAGTGATTTGATATAGAATCATGTTAGGAATTACTATAAATATTTTTACCTACTTCGTTGCTACTTGTTGTACATCTTCCATGTCTACTTTATGTATTTCTATTACTGTTTGACCACTAGTAAGTGTCAAGTCAACCGCTCGTCTATACTTCTTCGAAGTTAGACTAGATACTTATTGGGTACGCGTTGTTTTACGTACTCGCGCTATATTTCTGCACTAAATGTGCTGGTACTGAGACAGGTACTACCAGTGGTCACACGGGTACGTAGCCGCACTTCCACGGAGACTTAGTGGTGAGCTGCTTGCCTTGCTTTGATCTACAGCACCGGAGTCTCCCTCTACCTTGTTACTGTTTCTGTCTATTATACTTCAGCTTGTGGTTGTACTAGTTTTGTGTATTCCCTAGATTGCTCATGCACTAATGACACCGGGGTTTGGAAATTTCTAGTAGATATTCATGGTTTTTGTCTTTTAATTTCACTACTTCACCCTTATGTTTACTTTATGCTTTATATTACTACGATCTTTTACCCTTAGTTCTTTATTAAATAAAAATCAATGTCTTTAAAAATACTAAAATGAACAATTAAATGGATAGTTCATCGTTGGCTATCCTAACAGTGATGTTGCGCGCCATCACGACCTATAGTAGGAATTGGGTCGTAACAGCTTGGTATAAGAGCTTTAGGTTCACATAGGTCTCACGCGTCATGAGCAGACCTAGTAGAGTCTTGCGGATTGGTGCGGAGATGTCCGTACTTATCTTCAAGAGGCTATAGGGTGATAGGAATCTTCTCTTTCTTCATCTCCTATCGTGCAGTTGATATTGTGCAAAGTATATTTATATTGTTCTCTCATAGATGCTATTGTTTTCTCATAGATGGTGAGAACGTGCATGGCAGATGTACCAGGCGGTAGAGTAGCTTACCCCCCCTCCCCTCCGTTGCTAGAGGCTGGGGGAGGGCTCCAGCTCCTATTCGAGGGCGTCCTAGAGTTGATCCAGTTGTACCACCAGTGGATCCAGTGGAAGATCCTATTATTGAGGAACGGGATGAGGCGCTTGCAGCTGAGCCGGTCCCAACAGATTTCATGACTGCATCGGGATTTCAGGAGGTCATGGGCCGTATACTGCAGATCATGGACTCTATGACGCATGCTGTTTTATTTCTAGCAGACCCAGCCACATCTTAGGTAGGAGCGGGAGCATAGACCCCTACCGCTCAGGCTCAAGGGCACGCTGCTACCGTTTATCAAACCCCAGGTGCACTACCTGCAAGCGGGGTCTAACCAGTTGCAGCGACTGTGCCAGAGCCGTACTAGTCGCAACTGTTGAGTAGCAAAAGCGGCTGGACAGATGGACTAGGCTTCGTCCACCTATCTTTGTGGGTGAGCAGTCAGAGGAACCACATGATTTCATTGACTGGTGCAAGGATAGGCTACATAGCATGAATATATTGGAGTACAACGGGGTGGACTTCATCACTTTTTAGCTTGAGGGCAAGGTCTGCAGATGGTGGTAGGCTTACCTCCTTAGAAGGCTAGTAGGTTCACTTCCCTTGACTTGGGATCAGTATACACATTTGTTCTTGGAGAAGTACATACCCCCTTTCGGAGAGAGAGGAGCTTCGGGGTCAGTTTGAGCAACTTCATCAAGGTCATATGTCTATGACCGACTATGAGGTGAGATTCACTATCTTGTCTCGCCATGCAGCTATTATACTCCCCACAGGCGTAGAGAGGGTGCGGAGGTTCATTGCCGGTTTGCACCCTGAGATCCAAGTTTCTATGGCCCGTAAAGCAGAGATGGGGACTCCCTTTCATTAGGTTGTGGATATAGCTCGGAGGATCGAGCGTATCCGTAACTGCAACAGAGAGTTTGCGTCGCGAGATAAGCATCCCCGGCAGTTTGGTGGATTAAGTGGCGCCCCACCTGGGGATAGATGTCAGTTCATTAGGGACCAGTCTAGCAGGCCCATACATCCAGCACCACCGCCTACTCGGAGTTCTCCAACATGACCATACTTCAGTGTTCCAGAGAGTACTTACCGTCCGCCAGCTATTCAGGGTTCCTCTAGTGGCTATACAAGCCATCAGGGTCAGACTTCAGGTCAGCAGTCCACTGTTTGAGGGATTGTTTTGAGTGCAGGGAGTTTGGCCACATGAAGAGGTTTTGTCCCAGACTTCGGAGCAAGGCCATGCAGTAGGATCCTCGGCCCATGATTACTGCACCAACTACCACACTGCCCGCTCGCCTGACCAGAGGTGGAGGGCAGGTGGGTAGGGGTCGCCCTAGAGGTCGAGGCTAGTAAGATGGTGCTCCAGCTAGATTCTATGCTTTCCCAGCTAGGCCAGAGGCAGTCGCCTCCGATGCAGTGATCACAAGTACTATTTATGTTTGCCGTACGGATGCCTCGATATTATTTCATCCAGGGTCTACTTATTCCTATGTTTCTTCTCTATTTTCTCCTTACCTGGATGTATCTCGCGAGTCCTTGGTTTTTCCTGTATATGTGTCCATACTAGTGGGAGATTCTATTATGGATTGGGTCTACTAGTATTGTGTGGTGCCTTTCTATGGTTATGATACCAGAGTAGATATTTTATTGCTCAATATGGTTGATTTTGAGGTTATCTCGGGCATGGACAGGTTGTCTCCGTACCATGCCATTCTTGATTGCCATGCCAAGACTGTTACCTTGGCGATGCCTGAGTTGCCCAGATTATAATGAAGGGGTTCATTTGTTGGTACTTCTAGTTGAGGTATTTCTTTCTTGAAGGCTCGACATATGGCCGAGAAGGGTTGTTTGGCCTATTTATCCTTTGTTCGGGATACTACCGCAGAGACTCCCGCATTAGATTCAGTGCCAGTGGTACGAGAGTTTTCCGATGTATTTTCTGCTAATCTACCGGGTATGCCGCTAGATCGGGATATCGATTTTGGCATTGATTTGGTGCCGGGCACCCAGCCTATTTCTACTTTGCCTTATCGCATGGCTCCAAAGGAGCTGTGGGAGATAAAGGAGCAGCTCCAAGAGTTACTTAAGAAGGGGTTCATCAAACCAGTATGTCGCCTTGGGGCGCACCGGTGTTATTTGTCAAGAAGAAGGATGGGAGTATGCATATATGCATTGATTATCGCTAGTTGAACAAAGTCACCATCAAGAATAAGTACCCATTGCCGCGCATTGATGACTTGTTTGACTAGTTACAGGGTGCCAGGGTGTTCTCTAAGATATCCTTGAGATCTGGGTATCATCAGCTGAAGAATCGTGGATGTTCCGAAGATGGTTTTACGGATTAGGTATGGGCATTATAAGTTCTTAGTGATGCCCCTCGGCTTGACTAATGCCCCGGTGGCGTTTATGGATTTGATGAATAAGGTATTCAGGCCGTATCTTGACACATTTCTCATTATCTTCATTGATGACATATTGATCTATTCGCGTAGTATAGAGGAGCACGAGCAGCATTTGAGGTTAGTGCTTCAGACCTTGCGGGAACAGAAGCTATATGCTAAGTTCTCCAAATGCGAGTTCTGGTTAGATTTCGTGTCTTTCTTGGGGCATGTTGTATCATGTGAGGGTATTAAGTGGATCCCAGGAAGCTCGAGGCAGTCCAGAGTTGGCCTCGTCCTACCACAACGACTAGATCAGGAGCTTCTTATTGTTAGCAGGTTATTATCATCGATTTGTGGAAGGCTTCTCGTCTACTGAGGCACCTTTGACTAGATTGACCCAGAAAGGTGCTCCGTTCATATGGTCCGATGATTGCAAGGTGAGCTTTCAGAAGGTTAAGACCGTATTGACTACAACACTGGTGTTAATGTTGCCCTCCAGTTCAGGGATGTATCCTATGTATTGTGAAGCTTCATGTGTTGGCCTAGGTTGTGTATTGATGCAGGAGGGGTGAGTTATTCAATATGCTTCCCGTCAGATAAAGCCCCACGAGAAAAATCACCCCGTACATGATTTGGAGTTGGCCGCAATAGGTCATGCTCTCAAGATCTGGAGGCATTATCTTTATGGGGTGCCCTATGAGGTTTACACCGATCACCATAGTTTGCAGCATTTTATTAAGCAAAGGGATCTTAATTTAAAGCAGTGCAATTGGCTTGAGTTACTGAAGGATTATGATATCACTATCCTTTATCATCGGGGCAAGGCGAATATAGTTGCGGATACCTTGAGCAGAAAGGCCTAGAGTATGTGTAGTTTGGCATTCATTTCAGTAGAGGAGAGGCCATTGTCTTTGGACATTCAGTCCTTAGCTAACAGACTTGTGAGGTTGGATATTTCAGAGCACGGTCGAGTTCTTTCATGTGTTTTGGATCAGTCTTCATTATTTCAGTAGATCAAGGATCGCCAGTACGATGATCCGCACTTGCTAGTTCTTAGAGAGACAGTACTACAGGGTGGTGCAAGGGAGGTTACTATCGGTGAGGATGGTGTTCTACGACTCTAGGGTCGCCTATGTGTTCCTAATGTTGATGGCTTAAGGGAGAAGATTCTAGAGGAGGCACACAATTCTTGGTATTCTATTCATTCAGGTGCTACGAAGATGTATCGCGACCTAAGGCAGCATTATTGGTGGTGGCAGAAGAAGAAGGACATAGTTGAGTATGTAGCACGATGTCTAAATTTCCAGCAAGTTAAGTATGAGCATCAGAGGCCAGGTGGCCTACTCCAGCAGATTGTTATACCGGAGTGGCAGTGGGAGTTCATCACTATGGACTTCGTAGTTGGGCTGCCGCAGACGTTGAGGAAGTTTGATGCAGTTTGGGTCATTGTCAATAGGATGACTAAGTTGGCACACTTTATTCCGATTATGACTACTTACGCTTTAGAGAAATTGGCCCACATTTACATTCAGGAGATTGTCCAGTTGCATAGTGTGCCTAGTTCCATCATTTCAGATAGAGATCCTCAATTTACTTCACACATCTGGAGAGCAGTACAGAGTTAGTTGGGTACCCGGGTAGAGCTCAACACAACTTTTAATCCGAAGACAGACGGGCAGTCAGAGCGGAAAGTTTAGATTCTAGAGGATATGCTTAGAGCGTGTGCGATTGACTTCGGAGGGCAGTAGGATCGATTCTTGCCCTTGGTTGAGTTTGCTTATAACAATAGTTATCAGTCCATCATCGAGATGGCTCCATTTAAGGCTTATATGGTTGGCGATGTCGTTCGCCTATCGGATGGTTTGAGCCCGACGAGGCTAGGTTATATGGCACTAATTTAGTGAAGGATGCCTTGGAGAAGATAAAGTTGATTCAAGAGCGATTTCGCACAGCACAGTCCAGATAGAAGAGTTACATGGATCAGACTCCTTGTAATTTATCATTTATGGTAGGCGAGAAGGTTCTCTTGAAGGTCTCGCTGATGAAAGGGTCTTCCTTCCTCACTCAAGATCCAGGTTTGGATTGTATTTATGTTATCCTATAGTTTTGTTTCAATTGTGAAGAACTTCTCCATGTCTATAGAGTAGAATCTTTTGGGTTTTGATGGATTTGGTGTATTGATGGTTGTTTGTGCATTATAACTCTACTTTTATGTATTTGAATCATTTTTGGAAGATTTAATTATTGCATCTATGTTCACTTGTTCTTGTAATCGAGAGAGGCATAACTTGTGATATATTTGCAATATATTATTGGTTGAGTTCATAGATTCTTCTAAGTAATCGAAAGAGGCTTGTTGAATCCTTGATTAAACCTAATTAGGAGGATAATCGAAAGAGGTTCTCCTAAAGACGAATCCATTACGAATTCTTGCATATCTTCACCGAGCTTAAATTGGTTCATATTGTGAGGTTGAGACTTAATCGAGAGAGGAGTTTCTACTAAATAATTGTACTGATAATTAAGTGAATAAGAGAGACTCACTTGAACATTAGAAGTGAATTATCTAGAGTTAGATCTCGAACAATTATCTTGCACCTATCCTATCAACCCATATTTTCTCCCATTGATAACTTCCTTGCTTACCTTTGTTGCGATTGTCATTAGTCAATAGCTTTAGATTCTTAGTTAATTGTAGTTAGAATTTACATATCCATTGTTGATCCCTATGGATAGCAATCTAGCTACAAACTACGACAATACTGTTTAAATCCAATCCCTGTGGATACGATATTTTACTATACTATCTTTGACTAGCGAGCACAAATTAAGTGTGTGTTTTGCGCTCGTCAAATTTTGGCGTCGTTGTCGGGGATTGACAATCAATAGTGTTTGAAATAGTTTGTAGTGCTAATTCATGAATTTATTTTATTACTTTTATTTTGTTCTTCACGGGTTTCTCCTCTATGTGCAGGGCAACATGTTAAGTCCGTAGTGTATGACACGATCTTCTTGTAAAGAAGTAATACTATACAACCCGAAATTAGAAAAACACTTACGGCAATTGAGGAAGGAGAAAGATATTACCGTAAGGTTCTTGGGGCAACCTTCAAATCAAGAACACATGGCTAATAACGATGACAATGAGGTAGAGGCAGCTGTAAGGATAGCTGCAGAGGCAGCCCATAGAGGTGCTGAGGAAACTGTCGAAGACAATAGGGGTCAAAGATTCAATCTAAATCAACCCTTGATTGAAGACCAGTTCGAGAATGCAATACCAAGGCTTGATAGAGCATTGGGTGACTACGCCAGACCAGTTTACAATCAAGGATTGTCAAGTGTTAGACCACCTCCAATTGCAGCCAATAAGTTTGAGCTGAAGCAAGGTTTGCTTCAAACCATTCAAAAAAGCTGTGTTTTTAGAGGGAAGATGGATGAAGATCCAAACTCGCATCTGATGGACTTCGAGGAGATTATGAACACCTTTTAATACAATGGGGTATCACAAGATGCAGTGTATTTAAGGGCATTCCCCTTTTCACTTAATGATGCGAAGCAGTGGCTTTGAAGCTTGCCAAATGGATCAATTAGAACATAGGAGGAAATGACCATATAATTTCTTGATAAATATTTCTCCTCAGCTAAGACAGTCAAGTTTAGAAGAGAAATCCATAACTTCTGCCAGAAAGAGAATGAAACTATTTTTGAAGCATGGGAGAGATTTAAGGAGATAGTTAGGAGGTGTCAACAAGCGGAATTGACCTCTGGATGCAACTCTAGGATTTTTGGGATAGATTGACACCGACCTCGCGTAGAACATTGGGCAATGCAGTTGGAGGCCCCTTTATGAAGAAGACTCCAGAGGAAATAGTTACTATTCTTGATGAGTTATCCGAAGATGCTAATCAGTGGCCCTCTGATAGTGTGGAAAGAAGTAAATCAACTCGCGTTCACCAAGTTGAGGCTACTATATCTGCGCAAGTACAACTTGATTCTATGGCTAAATAAATACGAAAGCTAACTGTAGATTCGATGCAAAATGTACACCACGCAGCTTGTGATATATGTGGAAGAGGGCACCCTACTCATGAGTGTCAAGCCTCAATTGCGGAAGTGAATGTTGTAGCAAACTATAATTTTAATGCAATGGGTCAGAGGCACCCCGATTTTTCATGGAGTTCATATGGGGGTACTGAAAATGCATGGAAACAAAACAACCCCATATTTCAGGAATAAGGATGTCACACCCCGACTGGGAGCGAGACTGGCACCCGGTGCCTCAACTAACCTAGTGTACCAAATTGCGACTAAGGGACTCTGAACATATAATGTCATAATTTGGCCATGGGGCCACCTTGCAAGACAATTTGCGAAGCAAAATATAAAACTAAATGGAAACTAGCACTGACTAAACATCAATATAAAGTTGGGTCGACAAGACCGTCATAACTACTACAACTGACAAACCACCAAAATATACATACCAGGCCTACAAGCCCAACATAGTGCACTAACTGACAGGATATGTCTACAAGCCTCTACTGATAGATATATTATGATCGGAACAGGGCCCCGACCTACCCATAATATATATACATACACACAGAAGATGTACACGAAAATCTAGACCTGATAACTCCGAAGGATGTGGAGCTTACCGATCACGCTGAACTCTGGAAACACCTATTGAGGAGGTATACCCGTCTGTCTATCTGAACCTGCATGCATGAAATGCAGCGTCCCCAGAAAAGGGACGTCAGTACAAAATAATGTACCGAGTATATAAGGCAATAACATAACTGAAAGTTGAAACTGAATTGATAATATAATAACTGAAAGTAATTGGGAGTCAAAGATGATCTGGAGATATACTTACCTGTTGATACTGACTCAACTCCTTCAATATAGTAAGTAAAATAATTGTCCGGCCTTATAAGGCTCGGTATATATAACTGCTCTGCCGTAGTAGGCTCGCTCATAGGCGCTCGGCCATACTAGGCTATGTATATCGACCATGCTGGGCTCGCTCATAGGCGCTCGGCCACAGTAGGCTCGGTATATAACTTTCCATCTGATCAGAGGTTGCCCAATAGGGGCCTGCCCATCGTTTATAGCTCGATGGTAATGAAAATACTGTAATACTGTATATATAGGCTTGCTGCTCTCTTGACTGGAAGAAGACAATACTAAATTGAATATAGAGTCTCGATAAGGAATAATATTGTAACTTATGAGACTAGAATAGTGTGAATAAATTCATGAATATGAACTTCTCTTTTTGTCTCATTACTAACACATGTAGCTACGAGATCATGCCAAAATGAAGGAAGGCTTAGCCTTAACATACCTTATCACAATATTTCCAATCACCAACTTGAACTCACCTCTTCTCACCTTAATCTACAACAACGATAATAATACTATCATTAAGTTACGAAAGGTACAACTAACGCACAACGAACGACAAGCTTATTTTGTATTAAAACGGACAGCATCTCCCCTATAATCCTTACTTCTTCCAAATTCAAGATAACACCACAACACCAAAAACAACAATAAGAACATATATACATTAGTTTTCCAACCTTATGTACACCACACAATACTACAAAACAGCCCAACACACCCCAATCTCTTCATACACAAAACGACCGCCGTAGTAGTGTCAACAACCCCGAAAATGTTACGACAAACGAACAGCCCAACATCCTGCATTTATGTGGTGTTTATCCACACCCTTCCTCCTCCAAAACTCCACAAAACAGTAGTAAATCATGCAGCCCAACAGAAACACCAAACAGTCTACAAAACAATCCATAAAACAGTCCGCTACAAGTGAATAACTCGAACTCACGGCTTCCGATCACCATCCCGTGAGTTCTTACAAATATAGAACAACTTACCATGCATCTACAACTGTAAAGAATGGATGAAAGAGAGCAGTAAACTTACCTTATTTGTGGGATAACTCAGCTCCTATCTTGGTTCTTCAAACTCTAGGCTTTACCTCCAATTAGAACTTGAAAGGGAGAGAAAATCAATTGGGGTTTGTGGGAAATATTTGGGAGGATTTTTGCAGAGATTAAGTCTGGTTATTATGCCCTATTATCATCCTAATATATGAAGGGGATAGGCCTTTAAAAAGTCCTCTTTGATCGACCCGAACTGGCCCAGTTTTGGACGACCCGAACTGGCCCAGTTTTGGATTCTCGTTTAAGCAAGTAGGTGACAGTCTGCGCAGTCTCGTAAAAATACCCATATCTCTCTAATCAAATATCGTATTGACAAACGGTTTAATGAGTTGGAAAGTAGACTCATAGATCTTTAATTTTATGGGTGGAACACCCCATAACTCTAAGTATAAGGGGAGAAAATCGCAGTTACATTTGACCCAAAGTTTTAGTAAAATTTATGAACGTAACTTGTGATGACTTTCATCGACTTTTGTTCCACCACTCGCTTGACTTCAAAACATAACATACGACTATAATACAAATGACATAACTCGTAACATAACCTCCTTATCATGTAAAACACCCTGGTCTCATCCCAAAAGTACATGCTATAACATTTCAAATTTGTCGGCTTTCGACAAAACATTATTTTCTTCAATCAGATTTGTCCTCGAATATTTACTTTTAGAGACTTTGGAAAACTTTTGCCAGAGTTTCCTCCTTACACTAGACTATAACCAACTTGCATGCAGCCAGAAAACATACTATCCATGCCACACATGGCCAATGTCTATAAATAACAACACTTTGCCTCAAAGAGTCGTAAATCATAAATACTGAAAGTCAGAAAATAAGAGCTTACCTGATGACCTACTAGCCTGAATAGAGTTGTGCTGTAGCATCCCATCTCGAGCCATATCTTTAGTTTGAAATAGGTGGGGGTATTTATACTTCATTTCTTCCTCCGCTTCCCATGTCATCTCTTCCACATTATTGCTTCTCCATAAAACCTTCACGGAGGCTACCTCCTTATTTCGTAGCTTGCGAATTTGTCGGTCTAAGATGGCAACTGGAATTTTCTTGTATGACAAGTCCTCCGTAATTTGTACATCATATGTGGACACCACTCTGGTAGGATCTCCAATGCACTTCCGTAGCATAGATACGTGAAAAACCGGATGGACTGACTCCAATTCTGAGGGCAATTCTAACTCATAAGCTACTTGGCCCACTCTCCGAATAATCATGTAAGGCCCAATATACCGTGGGCTAAGCTTGCCTTTCTTGCCAAACCTCATCACGCCCTTCATAGGGGATACCTTTAAGAATACCCAGTCATTAATCTCAAACTCTAAGTCTCGTCTCCGCATGTCAGAATATGACTTCTGGCGACTCTGAGCTGTCAACAGTCGCTCCCGGATGAGCTTTACTTTCTCTACGGCCTGCTGAACTAGGTTTGGCCCATGTAACCCAGATTCTCCAACATCAAACCACCTTATAGGAGATCTGCACTTACGCCCATACAAAGCCTCGTACAGAGCCATCCGAATACTGGAGTGGTAACTGTTATTATATGCAAACTCGACAAGAGGTAGATGTTCATCCCAACTTCTTTTAAAATCCAACACACATGCTCGTAACATATCCTCGAGCGTCTGAATTGTGCGCTCGGCTTGTCCATCAGTCTGTGGATGAAAAGTTGTGCTGAGATTCACCTGAGTCCCTAGACCTCTCTGAAATGACCTCCAAAAATGTGCTGTAAATTGAGCCTCACGGTCAGATATAATAGATACTGGTACTCCATGTAGCCGCACTATCTCCTTAATATATAACTTTGCATAATCTTCTGCTTTATATGTAGATCTGACCGGTAGAAAATGAGCTGATTTAGCGAGCCTATCGACTATCACCAATATAGAATCGAACTTACGATGAGAACGAGGTAAACCCGTAACAAAGTCCATGTTTATAGCCTCCCATTTCCATTGTCGGGATCTCTATAGTCTGCATTAGCCCTCTGGGCTTCTGATGCTCTATTTTAACCTGCTGGCAACTAGGACACTAGGCGACAAACTCAGCAATGTTCTTCTTCATATTGTTGCACCAGTACACATCCTTAATGTCATGATACATCTTCGTCGACCCAGGATGAATGGAGTACCACGAATAATGTGCCTCTGACATAATCATTTCTCGTAGCCCTGCTACATCTGGAACACACAAACGACCCCTATATCTGAGAACCCCATCTCCCTTGAGCTCTAACAATGGATTCTTCTCCTGTGGAACTCGCTCTCTCAACTCTGGGTCATCGTACTGCCTTTCCTTGACTTCAGATATGAGAGATGATTTTGCAGTGTTTTGGAGTACAACTCCACCATCGTCGGAATCTACTAACTGAACCCCCAAACAAGCCAATTGATGAATCTCTCTAGTTAATTGTCTTTTCTCGGCCTTTACATGTGCTAAGCTACCCATAGATCGGCGACTTAAGGCGTCTGCTACAATATTAGCTTTCCCTGGATGGTAGAGAATATTAACATCATAATCTTTCAATAACTCAAGCCATCGCCTCTGTCACAAATTTAACTCTTTTTGCTTGAATATATATTGCAGACTTTTATGATCGGTAAATATATCAACATGAACACCATATAAATAATGCTGCCATATCTTAAGTGCATGGACAACCGCAGCTAACTCGAGATCGTGGGTTGGATAATTTTTCTCGTGCTTCCTTAACTGCCTTGAAGCATAAGCAATTACCTTCCCATGTTGCATCAGGACACATCCTAACCCTACACTTGAGGCATCACAATACACGACATAACCCTCTGGACCCTCTGGAAGTGTTAGAACTGGCGCTGAGGTCAACCTGTTCTAAGCTCTTGGAAATTCCGCTCGCAAGCCTCCGTCCACTGAAACTTAGTTGATTTCTGCGTCAACTTCGTCAATGGTGCCGAAAGGGAAGAAAAACCCTCTACGAACCTCTGGTAGTATCTTGCTAAGCCTAGAAAGCGACGAACCTCTGTCGGAGTGGTAGGTCTAGGCCAAGATTTCACGGCCTCAATCTTTTGAGTGTCTACCTTTATACCTTCATCGGATACAATATGCCCCAAGAATGCTACAGACTTCAACCAGAGCTCACATTTAGAAAACTTAGAATACAACTTACGATCACGAAGGGTTTGGAGTACCGCTCGCAAGTGGTCCACATGCTCATCCTCTGAACTTGAATAGACCAGAATATCATCAATAAGTACTATCACGAACAGATCTAAAAATGGCCGGAATAGGCTATTCATAAAGTCCATAAATACGGCGGGTGCATTCGTCAACTCGAAGGACATGATAAGGAACTCAAAGTGGCCATATCGGGTCTTGAAAGCTGTCTTCGGAATATCTTTCTCCCGAACTCTGACCTGGTGGTATCCCGATCTCAAATCTATCTTTGAAAAGAATCTAGCCCCCTGCAACTGATCAAACAAGTCATCAATCCTTGGAAGTGGATACTTATTCTTAATAGTTACCTTGTTCAACTACCTATAATCGATACACATCCTCAACGAGCCGTCTTTCTTCCGTACAAAGAGTACCGGTGCACCCCAAGGTGAGGTACTGGGCCTGATGAAACCTTTCTCCAGCAAATCTTTTAACTGCTCCTTCAACTCCTTTAATTCGGCAGGTGCCATTCTATACGGAGGGATGGATATTGGTTGAGTTCCTGGAAGCAAATCGATGCTAAAATCAATCTCTCGCTCTGGAGGAATACCTGGAAGCTCATCTGGAAACACATCTGCATACTTATTGACTACGAGAATAGACTGAAGTGTAGATATCTCAGCATCTGCATCTCTAACTCGCACAATATAATAAATGCACCCTTTTGCAATCATTTTCCTCGCCTTCAGATAGGAAATAAACCTACCTCTGGGTGCCGCTGTATTACCTACCCATTCAAGGACTGTCTCAGCTAGAAAATGAAATCTAGCTGCCTTTGCTCGGCAATCAACTGTAGCATAGCAAGCTGACAACCAGTCCATGCCCATGATAGCATCAAAATCCATCATCTCTAACTCAACTAGGTCGGCTGAGGTCTGACGACTACAAACTGTCACCGTACAACCTCGGTAAATCCGTCTAGCAATAATCGATTCTCTGATCGGTGTAGATACCGCAAAAGGATCACTTAGTATTTCAGGCACTATACCAAATTTCCCCGCGACAAATGGGGTAATATATGATAAAGTAGATCCTGGGTCTATCAAGGCATAAGCATTATGAGAGCAAATAGTCAATATACCTGTCACAACTTCTGGTGAAGACTCCTGGTCCTGTCGACCCGCTAAAGCATAAATACGGTCCTGATTAACACCTGAACTAGAACCTCTACCTCTGCCTCAACCTCTACCAGCCGAAGATTGAGACTCGCGCCCAGAAGGATGCACAGACATAGATGATCTTGTCGCTGAACTTGCTGGTTGTGCCATACCCCAAGAATCTCTATTTTGGCAATCTCGCATCATATGCCCCGAACGCCCACATGTATAACAAGCATCAGAACCTGCTCAGCATTGGCCTAAGTGTGCTCTACCACAGATGTCACACCGCGGCAAAAATGACCATGTCTCACTTGAACCTCATTGTCGTTGCAAAACTGACGCCTGTGAGCTCTCACCTGGTCCTGACTGAGTATAGCAGTCATACTTGTAACCCTGTAACTGAGGTGGCGGTGGCCGTCCGAAGTACTGGGGCCTATAACTACCCTGAGACTGCTCCTGAGACCTAGGAAATCGCATCCTCTTACGCTGCCCTTGCTCAGTCCTCTCTGTACCCTGCTGTCGAGGCCTACCCCTTTCTATATTCTGAGCGAATGCCTGAATCCGGGAGATATCCATATTATCATGCAATGCAGCGGTGGCACATGCCTCGGTCAACTCTGGGGCTAACCCTGCTATAAACCTGTGGATCCTATCACGCATAGTAGCAACTATGGATGGTGCATATCTGGCTAATGAGTCAAAACGGAGACTATACTCTCGAACACTCATATTGCCCTGCTTAAGGGCTAGAAACTGATTGACCCGAGCCTGTCGGATCTCCTGTGGTAAGTACTGGTCAAGGAAAGTATCTGAAAAATTCTCCCAACTAGCTGGAGGTGCATCACGTGCCCTGGGCCTCTCCCATCCCTCGTACCAAAGGATGGCTATATCTCGGAGTCGAAAAGTTGCTAGCTCAACTGCTTATTTCTCTGTGGTATGCATAACCTGAAAGATCCTGTGAAGCTTATCTATGAAATCCTGCGGGTCCTCCCTCTAATCTGACCCCGTAAACTCTGGGGGACTCAAAGCAATAAACTCTTGGACCCTTGAACTCCCAGACCCCTCAGAAGATCCTGCACTAGCTGATGCCCTAGCTTGTTGCTGGGTAGCTACCAATTGTGTCAACAAATGCACCGCACTCCTCAAGTCCTGATCTGGTGGAAGTGGAGGGGGAACTGGATGTGCGGTATCCCTAGGAATCTCCTCAGGTGGTGGAGGAGCCGGTAATGGCTGAGTAGGGGTCTCGCTTTGGGCCTCAGACTGGGACCCATCTACTGGGGGTACCCTGCTGGTCCCCTCACCTATTGTTGTATCTCCCCTCTGGCTAGTCGTAGTCTTCCTAGTCACCGTCATCTGTGTATGAAAACACGAACACGTAAGTTTAACTCAAATTGCCTATAACTCAGTTCTACAGCACGATTTAGATTTGAAAGAAGGGTAACCAACTCCTAAATGCCCTGTAGCTCCCTGCTTATATAATGTGGTGCACAACACATCTATAAACAAGATCCTACTAGACACGGCTTGTAGACTCCCTAGGATAGAACTGCTCTGATACTAAGTTTGTCATGCCCCGACCTGGGAGAGAGACTGGCACCCAGTGCCTCAACTAACCTAGTGTACCAAATTGCGACTAAGGGACTCTGAACATATAATGTCATAATTTGGCCATGGGGCCACTTTGCAAGACAATTTGCGAAGCAAAATATAAAACTGAATGGAAACTGGCACTAACTAAACATCAATATAAAGTTGGACCGACAAGACCGTCATAACTACTATAACTGACAAACCACCAAAATATACATACCAGGCCTACAAGCCCAACATAGTGCACTAACTGACAGAATATGTCTACAAGCCTCAACTGATAGATATATTATGATCGGAACAGGGCCCTGACCTACCCATAATATATATACATACACACAGAATATGTACACGAAAACCTAGACCCGATAACTCCGAAGGATGTGGAGCTTACCGATCACGTTGAACTCTAGAAACACCAACTGAGGAGGTATACCCGTCTGTCTATCTGAACCTGCATGCATGAAATGTAGCGTCCCCAGAAAAAGGACGTCAGTACAAAATAATATACCGAGTATATAAGGCAATAACATAACTGAAAGTTGAAACTGAATTGATAAGATAATAACTGAAAGTAATTGGGAGTCAAAGATGATCTGGAGATATACTTACCTGTTGATACTGACTCAACTCCTTCAATATAGTAAGTAAAATAATTGTCCGCTACAAGTGAATAACTCGAACTCACGGCTTCCGATCACCATCCCGTGAGTTCTTACAAATATAGAACAACTTACCATGCATCTACAACTGTAAATAATGGATGAAAGAGAGCAGTAAACTTACGTTATTTGTGGGATAACTCAGCTCCTATCTTGGTTCTTCAAACTCTAGGCTTTACCTCCAATTAGAACTTGAAAGGGAGAGAAAATCAATTGGGGTTTGTGGGAAATTTTTGGGAGGATTTTTGCAGAGATTAAGTCTGGTTATTATGCCCTATTATCATCCTAATATATGAAGGGGATAGGCCTTTAAAAAGGCCTCTTTGATCGACCCGAACTGGCCCAGTTTTGGACGACCCGAACTGGCCCAGTTTTGGATTCTCGTTTAAGCAAGTAGGTGACAGTCTGCGCAGTCTCGCAAAAAAACCATATCTCTCTAATCAAATATTGTATTGACAAACGGTTTAATGAGTTGGAAAGTAGACTCATAGATATTTAATTTGATGGGTGGAACACCCCATAACTCTAAGTATAATGGGAGAAAATCGCAGTTACATTTGACCCAAAGTTTCAATAAAATTTATGAACGTAACTTGTGATGACTTTCATCGACTTTTGTTCCACCACTCGCTTGACTTCAAAACATAACATACGACTATAATACGAATAACATAACTCGTAACATAACCTCCTTATCATGTAAAACACCCTGGTCTCATCCCAAAAGTACATGCTATAACATTTCAAATTTGTCGGCTTTCGACGAAACATTATTTTCTTCAATTCCTTTAGCTTCTAAACCTTCCAACCCTATTTGTACTTGTTGTTCATGATATTTAATATTTGTAACTTTCGAGGTAACATGATTAACTTGCTTTATATATTTTCAAAGATGATCTCATTTTTTGGGTCCTACATTAGTTTGCTCATGACGCAGTTTTACGTACAAAAAAATATAGGGTGTAACAAAGGAGCTCCAAGTTTTCAAAATCAGCAGAGGCAGCAGTATCAATCTCCACAGTCGAATCAACCCAGCATGGAAGATCTTATGAAAACCTTCATTATCAAGATAGATGAGAGGCTTGCTGCCTATGATGCAGCTATCAAAGAATTGGGCACATCTTTTCAAAGTCTGGAAAGACAGGTTGGGCACTTAGCTACTCTAATGTCTGAGAGAGCCCCAGGAACACTCCCGGCTGATACAGAAAGAAATCCCAAAGAAACAGTGAATGTTGTAGCTTTGAGAAGTGGGCAAGTGTTGAAAGATCTCACCCCAATCCACAAAGAAGTGAGACATGAAAAAGAAAGTGGGGAGCAGCTAAAAGGTAGTGTCGAAAAGAAGGAGGAAGAAAACTCGAGAAGGGAGAAACCTGAGGCGAGCAAGCATATGCCTGCGCTGCTTTTTCCCCAAAAGCTAAGTAGAGAAAAGCTGGACAAGCAGTTCGAGAGATTTCTAGATGTTCTGAAACAGGTTCATATAAACCTACCATTCACATAAGTGCTCTCACAAATGCCGATTTATGCCAAGTTCTTGAAGGAGATCCTGAGAAAGAAAAGGAAAATAGAAGAGACCTCAGTGGTCAAGCTCACAGAGCATCGCAGTGCAATATTGCAAAACAAACTCCCATAAAAGTGTGGAGATCCAGGGAGTTTTACCATACCTTGCTCTTTAGGAACTACTAATTTTGATAAGTCTCTATATGATTCTGGTGCCTCAATTAATTTAATGCCTCTATCTATTTACAGCAAACTGAAGAAGGAGATTGGAGAGATAAGGTCTGCACCAATATATTTGCAGCTGGCAGACCAAACAACTCTAATACCCGAGGGAATAGTTGAAGATATATTAGTTCGGGTAGATAAGTTTGTATTTCCTGTGGATTTCATAGTGGTTAATATGGAAGAGAACAAGGAGGTCCCCCTCATCCTAGGAAGACCATTCCTAGCAACGGGTAGAGCAATATTATATATACATGAGAAAAACTCATGCTTAGAGTTGGCGAGGAAACTTTGACTTTTGAGATAGATATAGAAACGGGGGTAAAAGGGGAGAAGCTAGCTGCTAGCGTTGTATGGAAAGTGAAGGGCATGACAGAGAATGTTGCAGTGAGTAAAAATGATTAGTGGGGTGTACACCAAGAAGGCTGAGAAGAAGCTATCTGCATGGATGAGTGCACTAGTTCGGGCGCGAGGGATGGAGATGTTCAGGGAAGTTGTCCTTACCTCTTTCTTTTTTGTTTGTGTGTCATAGAGACATGACACAATTTAAAGTGTGGTGTGGGGATGTATATATGTATAGAATGTATAAATATTTATGTGTGTTTTTGTAATTCATTTGATTGAAAATTTTAAATTATTTTGATTTTTTCCGACGATGGATGTCGTTTGATAGGTTTCTTGAGGGATTAAGTCGAAGAAGAAAAAAACTATTATTTTCTTTAGGTAGTATAATAATCCCTCGGTTATTATTTGTGTTGCGGTTCTTTTCCAAGGGTTTTGTTTGAACCGGGTGTAGTTAGTTTTATTTGTTTTAGGAGTAGGAGATCTTGTGCTGTGATTCTAAATGAAAGAAATATCTCTTGACTTTATTATGCCTTGAGAATAGTAAGTGTTTTAGTTGTGATGCTTAGGCTCAGTTTTTGACTCATATATAAGACCTTAAATTGTATGATCTTAACTTTTCTTAACTACTTTGATTAGAGTGTCTTGATGAGTCCGATCCTGAGTGAGTTTTGTGCCATGTGTGTGTGAGTTTTTGTGTATACTGTACATTGTATTTGATGTCTAGAACTTGCACAGTGTGTTTGCAAAGCGAAATAGTAGTTTTATTCAGTCTTGGAAGTGATATAGGCGTTTCTTTGTTGAGCTAGTTATATGTTGTACCCACCTAATTATTATGTATCTTAGTTAACCCCTTTGAGTCTGTAATCATGTTTCTTTGGCAACCACATTACAAGCTTTACCCATTTTACCTCTCGCGAGCACTTGAAATTGTTATGAACTTTATAAAAGTTAAAGTGTGGGGTGTTGGTTGGCTTCTGAGTGGAACTAATGAAATAAGGAGAAAAGTGTACTGTTTTGAAAAAAATAAGAGCCACGTGAATTGAAAAAAATATATAGTTGCATTGTTGTGCAAATATTCATTGATAGTGGTAACTTTTGATGTATGTGTGCTTAAGGAAGTGGGGAGTTGACATATATTGATGTAAGGGTGGGGTTATGGTTTAACAAAAGTGTGGGATTTTGAACGGCCAATTGTATTTATTAAAGTGCTTAGGGAGGCGTGGTCAATATATTTAATGTATCCTACCCGTCCCGCAGCCTACATTACAACCAAATAAAGTCCTACTTGATCCTTGATTGAATAAGCTCAATTAGTAGAGTAGTACACTACGGGAAAGCTTATGGTACATTCTTTGTGGTGCATGAATTTCATTTCTGAGAGTGAGTTAATTCTTTCTATCTTAAGTTCCTATGTGTTCTTGAATTTTATTGTGTGTGGAACTACTCTCTATTTTTGTGTGAGGGCAGTTGATTCACGAAGAAAAGGTAATGTCATTGACCTCTGTGTCAGAGTAAGTGAGCAGATTGTGAAAAATGCGTGGTGTTGTTGAGTCAACTCTTGAGGCGAGGATGTTACGGTATTGTGCTTAATCTATTCTAGTTTTCTTGGTGTGATGAGTTAGGAGAGTTGTTTAAAAAGTTCGTGTCTATGTGAAGTGTAGTTTGATTGCTCGAGGACGAGCAATGGTTTAAGTGTGGGATGTTGATGGTAGGCTAGAAACCCGTGTTTTAGTCGCTTATTGCATTCTAATTCAATACACCTTACTTATATTGAGCTTTAATTAGTAGTGCTTTGCACTTATTATGTGTTTTATGCCGTGTAGGAGTGATTCCGAGTTATTTAGATGTTGCGGAGCAAATTCAAGCAAATTGGAGCTTTGAAGTCTGAGTAGAAGCCTAAGGGATTAAACCGGGATCGCGTTCGGGGGTCGAGGACCAAGTCCGGATGTCAAAAATTAGAGAAATGAACTACTCTGAGAAAAATGCACAACCGCGCCGCATGGGGCGGCGCGGCAGTGCAAATTGTGCCCAAAATGTGTTTTGTGAAGTGTTCTGGAAATTTCCACAAGCATGCCGCATGGTGTGGCACGGTAGTACAACTTTCTTAGAGTATCGTCCCATTTTCGCTAAAAAGGGGCATTTTCGTCCGGGGTTTACTGAGGGTAGTTAAATACACGGAAAAAACACCATTTTTGGACTTTTTGACATTCCTTAGACCTAAGGAAGCTAAGAAGGAGAGGGAGAAGCAAGAGCACAAGGATTTATCCTTCCTTCCTCACTCAAGATCCGGGTTTGGATTGTATTTATATTTTCCTATAGTTTTGTTTCAATTGTGAAGAACTTATCCATGTCCATGGAGTAGAATCTTTTGGGTTTTGATGGATTTGGTGTATTGATGGTTGTTTGTGGATTATAACTCTACTTTTATGTATTTGAATCGTTTTTGGAAGATTTAATTGTTGCATCTATGTTCACTTGTTCTTGTAATCGAGAGAGGCATAACTTGTGATATATTTGCAATATATTATTGGTTGAGTTCATTGATGACTTGTTTGACCAGTTACAGGGTGCCAGGGTGTTCTCTAAGATATCCTTGAGATCTGGGTATCATCAGCTGAAGAATCGTGGATGTTCCGAAGATGGTTTTACGGATTAGGTATGGGCATTATAAGTTCTTAGTGATGCCCCTCGGCTTGACTAATGCCCCGGTGGCGTTTATGGATTTGATGAATAAGGTATTCAGGCCGTATCTTGACACATTTCTCATTATCTTCATTGATGACATATTGATCTATTCGCGTAGTATAGAGGAGCACGAGCAGCATTTGAGGTTAGTGCTTCAGACCTTGCGGGAACAGAAGCTATATGCTAAGTTCTCCAAATGCGAGTTCTGGTTAGATTTCGTGTCTTTCTTGGGGCATGTTGTATCATGTGAGGGTATTAAGTGGATCCCAGGAAGCTCGAGGCAGTCCAGAGTTGGCCTCGTCCTACCACAACGACTAGATCAGGAGCTTCTTATTGTTAGCAGGTTATTATCGTCGATTTGTGGAAGGCTTCTCGTCTACTGAGGCACCTTTGACTAGATTGACCCAGAAAGGTGCTCCGTTCATATGGTCCGATGATTGCAAGGTGAGCTTTCAGAAGGTTAAGACCGTATTGACTACAACACTGGTGTTAATGTTGCCCTCCAGTTCAGGGATGTATCCTATGTATTGTGAAGCTTCATGTGTTGGCCTAGGTTGTGTATTGATGCAGGAGGGGTGAGTTATTCAATATGCTTCCCGTCAGATAAAGCCCCACGAGAAAAATCACCCCGTACATGATTTGGAGTTGGCCGCAATAGGTCATGCTCTCAAGATCTGGAGGCATTATCTTTATGGGGTGCCCTGTGAGGTTTACACCGATCACCATAGTTTGCAGCATTTTATTAAGCAAAGGGATCTTAATTTAAAGCAGTGCAATTGGCTTGAGTTACTGAAGGATTATGATATCACTATCCTTTATCATCGGGGCAAGGCGAATATAGTTGCGGATACCTTGAGCAGAAAGGCCTAGAGTATGTGTAGTTTGGCATTCATTTCAGTAGAGGAGAGGCCATTGTCTTTGGACATTCAGTCCTTAGCTAACAGACTTGTGAGGTTGGATATTTCAGAGCACGGTCGAGTTCTTTCATGTGTTTTGGATCAGTCTTCATTATTTCAGTAGATCAAGGATCGCCAGTACGATGATCCGCACTTGCTAGTTCTTAGAGAGACAGTACTACAGGGTGGTGCAAGGGAGGTTACTATCGGTGAGGATGGTGTTCTACGACTCTAGGGTCGCTTATGTGTTCCTAATGTTGATGGCTTAAGGGAGAAGATTCTAGAGGAGGCACACAATTCTTGGTATTCTATTCATTCAGGTGCTACGAAGATGTATCGCGACCTAAGGCAGCATTATTGGTGGTGGCAGAAGAAGAAGGACATAGTTGAGTATGTAGCACGATGTCTAAATTTCCAGCAAGTTAAGTATGAGCATCAGAGGCCAGGTGGCCTACTCCAGCAGATTGTTATACCGGAGTGGCAGTGGGAGTTCATCACTATGGACTTCGTAGTTGGGCTGCCGCAGACGTTGAGGAAGTTTGATGCAGTTTGGGTCATTGTCAATAGGATGACTAAGTTGGCACACTTTATTCCGATTATGACTACTTACGCTTTAGAGAAATTGGCCCACATTTACATTCAGGAGATTGTCCAGTTGCATGGTGTGCCTAGTTCCATCATTTCAGATAGAGATCCTCAATTTACTTCACACATCTGGAGAGCAGTACAGAGTTAGTTGGGTACCCGGGTAGAGCTCAACACAACTTTTAATCTGAAGACAGACGGGCAGTCAGAGCGGAAAGTTTAGATTCTAGAGGATATGCTTAGAGCGTGTGCGATTGACTTCGGAGGGCAGTAGGATCGATTCTTGCCCTTGGTTGAGTTTGCTTATAACAATAGTTATCAGTCCATCATCGAGATGGCTCCATTTAAGGCTTATATGGTTGGCGATGTCGTTCGCCTATCGGATGGTTTGAGCCCGACGAGGCTAGGTTATATGGCACTAATTTAGTGAAGGATGCCTTGGAGAAGATAAAGTTGATTCAAGAGCGATTTCGCACAGCACAGTCCAGATAGAAGAGTTACATGGATCAGACTCCTTGTAATTTATCATTTATGGTAGGCGAGAAGGTTCTCTTGAAGGTCTCGCTGATGAAAGGGTCTTCCTTCCTCACTCAAGATCCAGGTTTGGATTGTATTTATGTTATCCTATAGTTTTGTTTCAATTGTGAAGAACTTCTCCATGTCTATAGAGTAGAATCTTTTGGGTTTTGATGGATTTGGTGTATTGATGGTTGTTTGTGCATTATAACTCTACTTTTATGTATTTGAATCATTTTTGGAAGATTTAATTATTGCATCTATGTTCACTTGTTCTTGTAATCGAGAGAGGCATAACTTGTGATATATTTGCAATATATTATTGGTTGAGTTCATAGATTCTTCTAAGTAATCGAAAGAGGCTTGTTGAATCCTTGATTAAACCTAATTAGGAGGATAATCGAAAGAGGTTCTCCTAAAGACGAATCCAATACGAATTCTTGCATATCTTCACCGAGCTTAAATTGGTTCATATTGTGAGGTTGAGACTTAATCGAGAGAGGAGTTTCTATTAAACAATTGTACTGATAATTAAGTAAATTCGAGAGACTCACTTGAACATTAGAAGTGAATTATCTAGAGTTAGATCCCGAACAATTATCTTGCACCTATCCTATCAACCCATATTTTCTCCCATTGATAACTTCCTTGCTTACCTTTGTTGCGATTGTCATTAGTCAATAGCTTTAGATTCTTAGTTAATTGTAGTTAGAATTCATATATATCTCCATTGTTGATCATTCTGGATAGTAATCTAGCTACAAACTATCCATTGTTGATCCTCCTGGTAGGTTTTTAGCTACAAACTACGATAATACTGTTTAAATCCAATCATTGTGGATACGATATTTTACTATACTATCTTTGACTAGCGAGAACAAATTAAGTGTGTGTTTTACGCTCGTCAATGGTGACTTGGAAGACCAATAAAGACATGCAGACCAGATATCCACACTTATTCAGCACTTCAGGTATGATTCTAGACACGTTCAAGGATGAAAGTTTGTTTAAGAGGTGAAGAATTTAATGACACGACCAGTTACCATTAAGATTCCCCATATGTAATTTTACTATTTTATGACTTTTGTGGATGGTTGGTTCGAGTTTGGAAGGGTTCGGGTTGAAATCGGAACACTTAGTTCATTAATAGTAGCCTAAGATGGCCAAGTTTGATTTGAGTCAACATGTTGAGTAAACGACCTAGAAATCAAGATTTGATGGTTCAATAGGTTCGAATGATGATTTTGGACTGGGAGTGTGTTTGGATCGAGTTTCGGGTAGGTCGGGAACATTTCGGCGCTTATTGTAGAAAGTTGGCATTTTGAAGGTTTTAGAATTTTCTAAGATTGACTTGAAATAGATTTTGGTTTTATCGATGTCTGTTTGGGATTCCGAATCTTGGAATAGGTTCGTATAGTGATTTATGACTTGTGCATAAAATTTGGCGTCATTTCGAGTTATCTATCTATGTTTCGACGCATTTGGAGTTGGGATGAAATGAGTTTGAAGCTTAGAAGTTGATTAATGAGGTTTTGAGGCTCGATTCATGACTTTGTTGTGATTTGAGGCTTTGACTAAGTTGGTATCTTGTTTTAGGATGTGTTGGTGTGGTTGGATGTCCCGAGGGCCTCGAGTACAAATCGGATTTAGTTTTGGACCTAAGGAATTGCGGAAGGCTTCAAGTCTGGTGCAATCGCACCTGCGAGGAAATGGCCACATGATCGCAGAAGCTGATTTTGGGCTGGAGCTGGGAGGCCACAGATACGAGAATTCTTCCGCATATGCGAGTCCGAAGAAGCGATTGGGGCTCTGTAGAAGCAAAAACGGACCAATGGGCTGAAGACAGCAGAAGCGCAAGTAGTCCGCAGAAGCGGACATGCAAAAGCAGATAGAGTCCGCAGAAGCGGATCGATGTTCACAAAAGCGAGAATGCTGGAGGCTGAGGGGGAATGCAGATGTGATCTTTGGACCACACATGCGGGACCGCAGATGCGGTCAAGTGACCGCAGGTATGATAATCGTTGGGCAAAGGAGTGCATTTAATTCGGGACTTAGCCCATTTTCCATACACTTTTACTTGGTCTTAAGCGAATTGGAGAGCACTTTTGAGGGGGATTCTCATCAACATCACAAGGTAAGTAAATTCTACCTATTTTTAAGTTAAATACATGGAGTATGCATAGATTAAACATGGAATTAGTGAAAATTATTGGGATTTTGTGGAGAACCTAAGGTTTAAGTAAAATTGGAATTTGATCAAGGATTTTGTTATGGAAATTGGAATAAATTATAAATTTGAGTTCGTGAGATCATGGGTAACATTTATCTTCGAAAATTTTTGGAATCCAGGAACTTGGGCCCAGGGATGATTTTTTTAGATTTTTCGGATTTGGTGGGAAATTAGCTTAATAGCTAAATTATGAACTGTTGAGAATATTTTTATTAGTTTATACAACTTTTTGACTAGTTTCGGAGTTCTCAGCATCATTTAAGGAGTTCTAGTGAGGTTAAAGAGCCGGATTGAGGACTTGAAAGCGAGGTAAGTCTCTTGCCTAACCTTGTAAGAAGAGATTTATCCCCTTAGGTGTATTAATTATTGTGTGCTACTTGTTGTGGGGATCTACGTACGCACGAGGTGACGAGAGTCCGTACGTAGCTATTTTTATGTTATGTCCGAGTAGACTTAGATTCACATCATGTCTCAGTTGTCCTATTTATATTTATCCTATGTATTACTTTCCTTGATTATGAATGAGATTTAGGATTAGAATAAAGATACTAATTTAGCCTCTTACTTTGGAAAAACTGGGAAATGTTTGATGAACTATGAATCCATGACTTCACGACTCGCATATACTTCCGTGAGCGAGGTAAATTTCTCTACTCTTATGGGATAGGATTGTTTGCCTCCGCAGAATGGTAACAATATTCTTATGGGATCGAGTCGTTCGCCTCGGCAGTATTGAGTATCATTGATCTTATGGGAACGGGTTGTTTGCCTCGGCAGTACTGAGTCTCACTATTCATATGGGATTGGGTCGTTCGCCTAGGCAGATTTGTGTTTAATACTCAAGACTGGATTTTGTTTGGTAACAGTTGAGCTAGTGCCTCAAGGCCTATTATGACATGTTTAGTGATTTGATATAGAATCATGTTGGGAATTACTATAAATGTTTTTATCTGTTTGTTTCTACTTGTTGAACATCTTCCATATCTACTTTATGTATTTCCATTACTGTTTGACCACTTGTAAGTGTCAAGTTGACCCCTCGTCACTACTTCTTTGAGGTTAGACTAGATAATTATTGGGTATGCATTTTTTTACATACTCACCCTACACTTCTGTACTGAATGTGAAGGTACTAAGACAGGTACTACAAGTGGTCACACAGGCGCGTAGCCGCACTTCCACGGAGACTTAGTGGTGAGATGCTTGCCTTGCTTCGATCTGCAGCACCGGAGTCTCCCTTTATCTTGTTATTATTTTAGACTATTATACTTCAGACAATGGTTATACTAGTTTTGTGTATTATCTAGATTACTCATGCACTAGTGACACCAGTTTTGGGAATTTCTAGTAGATATTCATGGTTTTTGTCTATTAATTTCACTACTATACCCTTTATGTTTACTTTATGCTTTATATTACTACGAACATTTAACCTTAGTTCTTTATTAAATAAGAATCAATGTCCTTAAAAATTCTAAAATGAATAGTTCATTGTTGGCTCGCCAAACGACGATGTTGGGCGCTATCACGGCCTATAGTAGGAATTGGGTTGCGACATTTATGATGTTTCGAACTTTTGGATAAGTTTGAATAATGTATTTGGACTTACTGTTATGTTAGGGCGTGCCCCCGGGTGCGATCCGGGGTGGTTTAAGATCATTTTAGATGGTTTTTGATTGTTGGTTCTGGTTCTTCGCATTTGCGATGGGTTGGTCGCAAATTCGGATATCGTATTTACAAGACTTTTATCGCTTTTTTGATTGGCAAGCTGGGGGACCTCATATTTGCGAGGTCAAGAGTTGCATTTGCGATAATGGTATTGTTTTCTTTTGCAAAGTTAGGCATCGCTTTTAAGACTGGTCGTCTTGGGGGAGAACTTTGCATTTGCGATTTCTTGGCTGCAATTGCAACATATGTTGTGTTTGTGAGCTTCGCATATGCAAGCGTGAGGTCGCTTTTGCAAATCTCAGGTTGCAAATGCGACATCTGCAGCTGGTTAATAGCTGAGTATTCCGGTACTTAGACTTATTTTATCATATTTTGAGTGAGATGGGCAATGTTTTAAGAGGATTTTCACACAAAGTATCGGGTAAGCAATTTTCACTCAATTTTGATAATTTATCTTAATTTCTTATGGATTTTTACAGTGATTGAAAGAAGTTATTTGGGATTTTTGCCTAGTGTTTTAAAAGGCATGGGCATAAGACGAGGCGTTTTACATATGCCTCAGCGAGGCATAATCCCCGAAGCACGAGGCGTAAGCCCCATGGGTATTTAAGTTATAATATTTTATAAATTAATATAATTACTTAAATATTTATAAATAGGTAAAATTGCATAAAAACTGAAGAAACTATAAATATGTGAAAAATATATATATAGATGTGCTTCATCCCCACAAAACACTAGTCAAAACAATCTATTATACGCTACTTACAAGCACAAGTAACTTGAGTCAAAAAGAATAAAGGTTTCTATATGGAGGAACAAAGAAGATGACTAACCTGTAATTTGAACTTTGAACTTACTGATATGAAGGAGAATAGAGTTCTCTTTGTATTTGTAAAAACAAAAAGAATATTTGTTGCTTTTGGGAGATATTAGCAATCTAGCGTACAAGATAAAGAATTCGGAAATACCATAAATTAAGGCTTCAATCAATAAAAATTGTCTTGACTTTTAAATTTAATACATTTCAGTTTCTTTTTAAAACTTTTGAGTAATTACAAGCTCACTTTTGAGAATTTGGGTATTATATGAAGGACTTATTCAACAAATTTTGTTTTAATTTAAAAAAGTCTCTGAGACTTACGCCTCACTATAAAAACACACCTCAAACGCATGGGGGTACGCCCCGAACCCCCGGGCATACGCCCCGAACTGTTGGGCGTACGGCTCTTGAGACTTTCGCCCCACTCCATCGCCTCGGGACATTTTTGGTGCGCCTTGCCCCAGGGCTCGCCAAGAAAATGCCTTTTAAAACACTGTTTTTGACTATATATTCAAAATTAAAAATTTAGGATTTGAGAGTCGATTTGGACTCGATTTTGAAATCTAATCACATATTTGGACTCGTGGAGTTATGGATAGGCGGGATCTACCATTTGACTCGGGTTTTGACTAGGTGGGCTCGGGATAAACTTTTGTTAACTTTTTGAGAACTGGGTAAAGATTGGAACTTTATTAACTGAAATTAATTCTTATAGCATTATTTGATATTATTGAGTTAATTTGGCTAGATTTGAGCCGGACGGGGGTGATTTTTAGAGGAAAGGCTATTTTAGAGATTTGATTTGGGCTCACTGAGGTAAGTGTCGTGCCTAGATTTGGTTGAGGAAAGGTTTCCTAATTTTTTTATATTATTTGCTACATGCGGGGGTGATGTATATATGAGGTGACGAGCATATATAAAGGTGCTATGGATATTCATACTCGAAGTAGATTCTAGATTACTCTATGCCTTGGTTTGTTGTGTGTTTTCATTAGTTCTATGTATTATTCATTTAGTTGGCTACGTGAGCACAATAAACTATGCTAGAGAAATGCTGAGGCTATTGGTACCTTATGAACATGACAAAAAAATCTTGAGACTTATACTATACTTGCCTCTAAGGTAGATATACATATGTTATGAGCACACATCTGTACTTGTTCTTATGTTGTGCCTTGATTGGGATGTGTGCACTCTGTGACACATGTGTGATCCTTTATATAACTACTTGAACTTGGTTTCTATAATTGATTTAGTCGTGGTCATGCCTTATCCGCATTTTTATTGTTATCATGTCCTTGTACGTTTGATTGATGAGTTATGAGGATATGCCTCTTGATGATAATTTGTTATCTTACATTGTTGTGTCTATGGCACTTGTGGATATGTTGAGCGGATTAATTTTGATGATATTATGGCACAAGGTCTTTGTCATACAATTGTGATTGGTTGTTGGCATGAGCTCTTTGCCATGTTATGATTATTATTGCGCACGAGGCGAAATAAGGGTGGCGTATTTTTGCGCTTGCCCATGTGGCGAAATAAGTGTAGTGATATACGCATGTGGTGAAATAAGTGTGGCATTTGATGATATTTCGCATGCGGCGAAATAATGGTGGCATTGTTGATGATATTATGTGATGGTTTGGGGGTGGTTTTGTTGATGATGTTTAAGTCGTAATACGAGAGTGACATTCTTTAATGTGCATGTGAATTCTTTATGTTTGTGGTTATTTCGTGTGTTTTACCTCTTTGTGGGATGGATTCATACTATGGTGCCGTTAGGGGATGTACCTATTGGACTTGTCGGATAGTTCTCTTAATTGGTTCTTATTCCGTCTTCGGTTATATTCCATTCTCAGGACCCAAAATCCAACTAGTCGTGATGGCACATAACTCAACCCGTGAGGTAAGCCAATTAACAACTAACTAATTTAATGAGATTTATTAAGAAAAGAAATGATAATACAACTACTTCTATACAAGAATTTCTCAAGGACTGGTAGTACAAATCATGAACTTCTAAGATTTAGAATTTACAAAGCTTGTATGAAATAAAGTACATCATGTATCTGAAATATACATGAACCGATTAAAATTCTAAAGCTACCAAGATCCAGAGGCAATTATGACCGGAACACATGTACGTCTTCAAATCCATCTCCCGCCGTACACAGCAACATCATCATCCAACATCTGCACGCAAGGTGCATAAGTGTAGTATGAGTACAACCGACCCCATATACTTAATAAGTAACAAACCTAACTTTAGGTTGAATATAGTGACGAGCTGGGACAAAGGTCAAAGTTCAACTCCAATAACCAGCAACAGTTCATAACAATATAATAATGATGGTACAAGAAATAACTCAGTTGGTTCACAATTATGCAAAACAGGTATGTTTTCAAGTAAAACAGTAGAACCCAGATCTTTCACCGAAAACCTCGTATATATATGAATAGCTTTGAAAACTCTAATTTTTCCAAAATCCTTTAGAAGAAAAACTTTCAACAATAAATAAGGTATTTCATTTTCAGATAGCATGAGGAAAATACATTTATTGTCACGACCCAAACTAACCCTGTCGTGATGGCGCCTATTGTGGAACTAGGCAAGCCGACTCATTTCCAAAACAAACCGATATTTTTATTTCAAGGAACCTTCCTAAAGGAGTTCAAATCAAAACAAAAGTGCGGAAAAGAAAAGCCTAACATCGGGGTGTCACTAGTCATGATCATCTACTACAATCTGTCTAACAATATCAAGGCTAACTCAGCCTGAAAAATAGCCAAATACAACTAAAGGAAGATAAGAGGGAGAAGAGCAGGGTTGCGATCGTAGGCAGCTACCTTGCTATCCCCGAGAAAGATCTGCAACCAGAATAATCAACAACGGCTGCCGTGTCCAGCTACACCTGGATCTGCACACAAGGTGCAGGGAGTAACGTGAGTATGCCAACTCAGTAAGTAACAATAATAAATAAAGACTGAGCAGTAGTGACGAGCAATAAAGCATATAACATTCATATCATGAAATCTTAGTAAAATACCACTTGCTTTAAAAATCAGGATTTGAATCAAAACATCTCGTTTAAACCCTGTTCCAGCAAAAGTCATATAAAGATATTTTTCAACAGTTTTCAAACAGAGGGAAAAAATACACAGGTGAGCAAAATATATGAAATCATAAACAGCCTCTCGGGAAAAGCATCACTCATATACAACCCCTCGGGCAAACCTCACAGTCACTCGTGCCACTCGGGCAAACCTCACAATCACTCTTGCCACTCGGGCATACCTCACAATCACTCTTGCCACTCGGGCATACCTCACAATCACTCATGCCTCACAGTCACTCAGCACTCGGCACTCGCACTCAGTAGGTACCTGCACTCACTGGGGATGTGTACAGACACCGGAGGGGCTCCTTCAGCCCAAGCACTATATATCAAGCCAAATCATGGCATCAAATCACTCAGGCCCTCGGCCTATCATATCCTCACAAATCAGGACCTCGGCCTCACTCAGTCATAAACCTCACAAGCCACTCAGGTATTTCAGAAAAATCAGGGTACTCAGCCTAAAACAACTTTCATATACTTTAAAATAGAGTAATGAAACTGAATTAAACAGTACACAGGTAAAATCATGACTGAGGATATGCTTTCAAATCAAAACAGTGTGAGGATAGTAATAAAATACCCCTGAGAGTCCAAACAGCACAGGCACAAGGCCCCAAACATGGCATTCAACCCAAGTTATAAGAAATCTTTCTAAAACACATAGCTATTATACAGCTTTAGTCAAAATATGCAACTCTACAGTTGCTACGAGATGGACCAACTCACAATCCCTAATGGTGCACACCAACATGCCTGTCACCTAGCATGTGCGTTACCTCAATATAGTGAAATAGTATGAAATCTGGGGTTTCATACCCTCAAGACTAGATTTACAAATGTTACTTACCTCAAACTGGACAAAACACTAGTCCGCGATGTTCTTGTCCCTTGATTCGACCTCCAAATGCCCTGAATCTATCCAAAATCAGTATATATTCATCAATACACGCTAAAGGAATGAATCCAATATGAAATCTATCAATTTAGATAAAAAAATCCCAAAATTGGCCAAACCCGGCCCTCGGGCCCACGTCTCAAAATCCAATAAAATTTACAAAGCTAAGAAACCCATTCACTCTCGAGTCCAACCATACCAAGTTTGTCAAAATCCGACCTCGAATCGATGTTCAACTCTCAAAATCCAATTATGAAGTTTCTACAATTTTCCACAATTTTCATCCCAATTTCTCTAATCAAATGATGGATTCAATGTTATAATCATGTGTTTTAGCCAAAACTAAGCTAGAATCACTTACCCTGATGGTTTTCTTGAAAATCCCTCGAAAAATCGCCAAAACCTGAGCTCTCTAGGTCAAAGTATGAAAATAAAACCCTGAATCTCGTATTTATAGTGCACCCCTCGGATTCCAATTTCGCTGATCGCGAAAAACTACCGTCGTCGTGCTCTTGTCTCCGCGTTCCGCGGAATTTCCACCGCGGCCGCGAATAACCCCTAGCTCCTGCGGTTGCGCACCTCCTTCCGCTGTCCGCGCCAGCCATCACCGCTGACCGCGGAAAACTTCCGCCCCCGCGAACTTCCTCCGCTGACCGCAAAATTCCGGCGCGGTCCGCGTTCCCAACTTTAAAGAACAACCCCTGAACACTAGCAAACTCACCTCAGCAACACTAATACCTGTTTCCAACAGCTAAACTCATCTAGTAACTCTCTGAAACACACCCGAGGCCCTCGGGACCTCGACTAATCCCACCAATACGTCCCATAACATCATTCAAACTTAATCGAATCTACGAATCACTCAAAACAACCCCCAACATCAAATCAAATCTCGTATTCAAGCCTAAGAACTCCAAACTCCTAAATTCCACAATTGACTCCGAAACCAATCAAACCTTGTCCGAATATCCTCAAATTTTGCACACAAGTCAAACATGACACCACGAGTCTATTCCAACTTTCGAAATTCCATTCCAACCCCGATATCTAATTTTCCACTACCTACCGTAAATTACCAAATTTCCTATTTTGCCAATTCGAGCCTAACTCTACCACGAACTCCCAAATTATATCCCGAACCCAAACCAACTGATGTGATACCATAGAATATAGTTGAACATCACTTAAGGAAGTAGAAATGAGGGAAATGGGCAAAGACCCTCGGAGCGACCGGCCAGGTAATTACATCCCCCCTCTTAAACAAACGTTCGTCCTCGAACGAGTCTAGAAATGTACCTGAAGTCGCAAATAGGTGAGGATATCTGCTCTGCATCTCCCGCTCAGTCTCCCAGGTAGCCTCCTCCGCAGGCTGCCCCCTCCACTTCACTTTCACTAAAACTATATCCTTTGACCGTAACTTTCGAACCTGCCGACCCAAAATAGCCATTGGCTCCTCATCATAAGTCATATCACCCTCCAACTGAAACGTGCTGAAATCTAAAACATGGGACGGGTCACCAACATACTTCTGAGGCATGGAAACATGAAACACCAGATGCACACTCGACAAGCTGGGTGGCAAAGCGAGCTCATAGGCCACCTCCCCAATCCTCCGAAGTACCTCAAACAGACCAATGAACCGGGGGCTCAACTTGCCCCTCTTCCTAAAACGCATAACACCCTTCATGGGTGAAACCTTCAAAAATACCTTTTCTCCAACCATGAAAGATACATCACGAACCTTTCTGTCCGCATAAATCTTTTGCCTAGACTGCACCGTGCGAAGCCGCTCCTGAATCAACTTCACCTTATCCAAGGCATCCTGCACCAAATCTGTACCTAAGAGTCTAGCCTCACCCGGCTCAAACCAACCAATCGGAGATCTACACCTCCTCTCATATAAAGCCTCGTACGAAGCCATCTGAATACTCGACTGATAACTATTATTATATGCAAACTCCGCGAGTGGCAGAAACTGGTTCCATGAACCCCTAAAATCAATGACATAAGCACGCAACATGTCCTCCGGTATTTAAATAGTGTGCTCGGACTGCCCGTCCATCTGAGGGTGAAAAGCTATGCTCAACTCAACCTGAGTACCCAACTCCCGCTGCACGGCCCTCCAAAACTGCTATGTGAACTGAGTACCTCTAATAGAAATGATGGAAACCGGGACACCATGTAGAGGAACGATCTCTTGGATATAAATCCCAGCTAACCGCTCTGAAGTGTAAGTAGTACCAACATGAATGAAGTGTGCAGACTTGGTTAGCCGATCCATAATAACCCATATAGCATCGAACTTCCTCGGAGTCCGTGGGAGCCCAACTACAAAGTCCATGGTGATCCGCTCCCACTTCCACTATGGAATATCCAATCTCTGAAGCAAGCCACCCGGTCTCTGGTGCTCATACTTAACCTGCTGACAGTTGAGACACCGAGCCACAAATCCAACGATATCTTTCTTCATCTGCATCCACCAATATTGCTATCTCAAATTCTGGTACATCTTCGCGGCACCCGGATGGATGGAATACTGCGAGCTATGGGCCTCATCAAGAATCGACTCCCGAAGCCCATCTACATTAGGCACACATATCTGACCCTGCATCCTTATCACACCGTCATCACCAATGGTCACATCACTGGCATCAGCTCGCCGGACCCTATCCTGAAGAACGAGCAAATGTGGGTCATCATACTGACTCTCTCGGATAGGTCATAAAGAGAAGACTTGGATACTACACAAGCCAATACCCGACTAGGCTCCGATATATCCAATCTCACAAGCTGGCCCGCCAAAGCCTAAACATCCAATGCTAGAGGGCTATCTGCTGCCGGAAGATATGCCAAGCTCCCCAAACTCTCTGCCCGGCGACTCAAGGCATCGGCCACCACATTGGCCTTCCCCAGATGGTATAGAATAGTGGTATCATAGTCCTTAAGAAGCTCCAACCATCTCCGTTGACGTAAATTAAGGTCTTTCTGCTTAAACAGATGCAGCATACTTCGGTGATCAGTATATATCTCACAATGAACCCCATAGAAATAATGATGCCAAATCTTCAAGGCGTGAACAATGGCTGCTAACTCAAGATCATGCACCGGGTAATTCTTCCCATGGGTCTTCAACTGGCGTGAGGCATAGGCAATCACCCTACCTTCCTGCATCAAAACACAACCAATGCTTATCCTCGAGGCATCACAATATACGGTATAAGAACCTAAAGCTGGTGGCAAAACTAACACTGGAGTTGTGGTCAAAGCCGTCTTGAGCTTCTGGAAGCTCTCCTCACACTTGTCCGACCACCTGAATGGAGCACTCTTTTGGGTCAATTTGGTCAAGGGTGATGCAATCGATGAAATTCCCTCCACAAAGTGACGGTAATATCCCGCCAAACCAAGGAAACTCCTAATCTCCGTAGCTGAGGACGGTCTAGGCCAACTCTGCACCGCCTCTATCTTCTTCGGATCTACCTGAATACCCTCACTAGATACCACGTGTCCCAAGAATGCTACTGAACTGAGCCAAAACTCACACTTGGAGAACATCGCATAAAGCTTCTCTTTCCTCAATCTCTGCAACACAACTCTCAAATGCTGAGCATGCTCCTCCTGGCTACAAGAGTACACCAGTATGTCGTCAATGAACACAATAATGAAGGAATCAAAATACGGCTGGAATACACTGTTCATCAAATGCATGAACGTTGCTGGGGCATTGCTCAGCCCAAAAGACATCACCATGAACTCATAATGGCCATAACGGGTCCTGAAAGCTGTCTTAGGAATGTCCGAATCCCGAATCTTCAGTTGATGATACCCGAACCACAAATCAATCTTAAAGAACACCCTCGCTCCCTGAAGCTGGTCAAACAAATCATCAATATGAGGCAAAGGATACTTATTCTTGACTGTGACCTTGTTCAACTGCCTGTAGTCAATACACATTCTCATGGAACCATCCTTCTTCTTCACAAATAGAACAGGTGCACCCCAAGGTGACACACTAGGCCGAATGAACCCCTTATCTTGAAGTTCCTGAAGCTTCTCTTTCAATTCCTTCAACTCCGCCAGTGCCATACGATACAGTGGAATAGAAATAGGTTGCGTGCCTAGCACCAAATCAATACCAAAATCAATGTCCCTGTCAGGCGGCATGCCCGACAGGTCTACAGGAAACACATCTAGAAAATCACGTACCATCGGAACAGAATCAATGACAGGAGTCTCTACACTAACATCCCTCACAAAATCCAAATAAGATAGGTAACCCTTCTCAACCATGCGTTGAGCCTTCAAATATGAAATCACCCTACTTGGTACATAATCTATAGAACCGCTCCACTCAACCCTCGAAAATCCTGGCATAGCTAATGTCACCATCTTAGCATGACAATCTAGAATAGCATGACATGGATATATCCAATCCATATCCAATATCACATCAAAGTCAACCATACTGAGCAGCAAAAGGTCCACTTGGGTCTCCAGACCCCCAATAGTCACCACACATGACCGATATACGTTGTCCACAACAATAGTATCGCCCACAGGAGTAGACACATGAATAGATGAAACTAAAGACTCACGAGGAAAATCCACAAAACTGGTGAAATACGAGGAAACATATGAATACGTGGAACCAAGGTCAAATAATACTAAGGCATCTCTATGACAAACTGAGACAATACCTGTAATCACAGCATCAGAAGCAATAGCATCTGGTCTGGCAGGGAGGGCATAGAAATGGGCCTGGCCACCCCCTGATCTACCTCCCCCTTTAGGGCGACCCCTAGCTGACTGACCTCCACCCCGAGCTGACTGGGCGAGTGGTGAAGTAACTGGTGCCGAAGTCGAAGGCTGACTCCTCTACTGAGATAGACCTCCATGACAATGAGGACACTGACTCTACATATGCCCAAACTCCCCACACTCAAAACAACTTCCCGGTGCTGGTGGCGAGAACTAAAAGGAGCCTCGAGCACCGGGATAGCCAGGAGAAGAACCTGGCATAGAGGAGCCTTGAACTGGTAGAGCACGGGACGAACTCTAAGCTGGAAGGGTATTAAGTGATGAGTGTCCCTGATGAGAACTATGAGAACCATGGCCAGATGATGCACCACGGTGAAATGGCCGAGCTGACTGAGCCTTTCTGAAATGACGACCTCTACCGTGCTGAAACTGACCCCCAAAAGAAGCACCGCTAAATCCACCATGTCCACGAGGCCTCTTGGCCTCCCTCAACCCTCTCCTGACCGCGAACTATCTCAATCTGCCAAGCAATGTCAACAACCTCATCAAAAGTAGCACCCGAAACCCTCTCTCTGGTCATGAGCAACTGTAGCTGATAAGTGAGACCATCAATAAACCTCATGATTCTCTCCCTATCCGTGGGAACCAACCAGATCGCATGATGGGCCAACTCAGAGAACCGCATCTCATACTGCATCACAGACATATCACCTTGGCGAAGCTGCTCAAACTGTCTGCGCAACTCCTCTCTGCAGGATCGAGGCACGAACTTCTCCAAAAGGCCACGGAGAATTGCTGCCAAGTAAGGGGTGCTGCACCAATAGGCCTACGCCTCTCGTAAGTCTCCCAACATTTGAGTGCAGCCCCAGAAAACTGAAAGGTAGTGAATGAGACCCCACAAGTCTCCAGAATACCAGCAGTACAGAGTATCCTTTGACATTTGTCCAAGAAGTCCTGGGCATCCTCTCTCTCTATGCCACTGAAAGGTGGTGGCTGGAGTCTCCCAAATCTCTCTAACCTACGTTGATCATCCTCAGGCATAGCAGGAACCACATAATCCTGTACAGCTGCAACTGGCTGGGCTGGTGGTGCCTTGGGTGTCTGAAGTCCCTTAACAACCTGCTCGGGTGTGCAAGCGACGGGAGTCTGAGTGTCTCCCCCGGCCTGAGAAGTGGTTGCGGCTGTTGAGATAGATACCGCCTGAGCAAGGTCGATACACGCTGTCAGAATCTGAGCTAGGGCCTCCTGAATGCCTGGAATCATAATAGGCACAGGTGGTGCCTAAGCTAGTGCATCAACAAATGGAACCTGGTCCTGATCTGGGACAACTGGTGGATCTGCAGGTACTGCCCCGGCTGCTGTACGGGTTGCACTTCTGCCCCTACCACGGCCTCTACTGCAGCCTCAGCCTCTCGTGGCCCTGGCTGGTGGTACTAGTGGCTGGACCTCCTAACCGGTAGTACGATTCCTCACCATCTGTGAGAGAATGAATCAACAGATGTTTAGTTACTAGAATCAACAAATTCGCACGACAAGAATTCAAGAATGTGGAGTTTCCTAAAGGTTTTATAGCCTCTCGAAGATAAGTACAAACGTCTCCGTACCGATATACAAGACCCTACTAAACTCGCTCATGACTTGTGAGAACTATGTAACCTAGGCTCTGATACCAATCTGTCACGACCCAAACTAACCCTGTTGTGATTGAGCCTATCGTGGAACTAGGCAAGCTGACTCATTTCCAAAACAAACTGATATTTTTAGTTCAAGGATAAATTTCAAGGCCATTTAACATAAAAACCTTCGTAAAGGAGACCAAATCAAAATAAAAGTGCAGAAAAGAAAAGCCCGACATCGAGGTGTCACTAGTCATGAGCATCTACTACAATCTGTCTAACAATATCAAGGCTAACTCAGCCTGGAAAATAGCCAAATACAATTAAAGGAAGATAAGAGAGAGAAGAGCAGGTTTGCGATCGCCAGGCAGCTACCTTGCTATCCCCGAGAAATATCTGCAACCAGAATAATCAACAGCGGCTATCGTGTCCAGCTACACTTGGATCTGCACACAAGGTGCAGGGAGTAACGTGAGTATGCCAAATCAGTAAGTAACAACAATAAATAAAGACTGAGCAGTAGTGACGAGCAATAAAGCATATAACGTTCATATCATGAAATCTCAGTAAAATAACACATGCTTTAAAAATCAGGATTTGAATCAAAACATCTCGTTTAAACCCAGTTCCGGCAAAAGTTATTTAAAGATATTTTTCAAAAGTTTTCAAACAGAGGGAAAAACAAATACACAAGTGAGCAAAAATGATGAAATCATAAAGAGTCCCTCGGGCAAAGCATAACTCATATACAGCCCCTCGGGCAAACCTCACAGTCACTCATGCCACTCGGGCATACCTCACAATCACTCTTGCCGCTCGAGCATACCTCACAATCACTCTTGCCACTCGGGCATACCTCACAATCACTCATGCCTCACAGTCACTCAGCACTCGGCACTCGCACTCAGTAGGTACCTGTGCTCACTGGGGTGTGTACAGACTCTGGAGGGGCTCCTTCAGCCTAAGCACTATATATCAATCCAAATCATGGCATCAAATCACTCAGCCCCTCGGCCTATCATATCCTCACAAATCAGGCCCTCGGCCTCACTCAGTCATAAACCTCACAAGCCACTCGGGCATTTCAGTAAAATCAGGGGACTCAGCCCAAAACAATTTCATATACTTTAAAATAGAGTATTGAATCTGAATTAAATAGTACACAGGTAAAATCATGACCGAGGATATGCTTTCAAATCAAAACAGTGTGAGGATAGTAATAAAATACCCCTGAGGGTCCAAACAGTACAGGCACAAGGCCCCAAACATGGCATTCAACCCAAGTTATAAGAAATCTTTCTAAAATACATAGCTATTATACAGCTTTAGTCAAAATATGCAACTCTACGGTTGCTACGGGACGGACCAAGTCACAATCCCTAACGGTGCACGCCCACACGCCCGTCACCTAGCATGTGCGTCACCTCAATATAGTGAAATAGTACGAAATCCGGGGTTTCATACCCTCAGGACTAGATTTACAATCGTTACACTTACCTCAAACGGGACAAACCTCTAGTCCGCGATGCTATTGTCCCTTGATTCGACCTCCGAATTCTCCGAATCTATCCAAAAAAGTATATATTCATCAATACACGCTAAAGTAATGAATCCCATATGAAATCTATCAATTTAGATCAAAAATCCCAAAATTTGCCAAACTCGGCCCCTGGCCCACGTCTCGAAATCCAATAAAATTTACAAAACTAAGAAACTCATTCACTCTCGAGTCCAACCATACCAAGTTTGTCAAAATCCGACCTCGAATTGATGTTCAACTCTCAAAATCCAATGATGAAGTTTCTTCAATTTTCCCCAATTTTCATCCCAATTTCTCTAATCAAATGATGGATTCAATGTTATAATCATGTGTTTTAGCCAAAACTGAGCTAGAATCACTTACCTTGTTGGTTTTCTTGAAAATCCCTCGAAAAATCGCCAAAACCCGAGCTCTCTAGGTCAAAGTATGAAAATAAAACCCTGAATCTCGTATTTATAGTGCACCCCTCGGATTCCAATTTTGCTGATCGCGAAAAACTACCGTCGCTGTGCTCCTCTCTCTGCGGTCCGCGAAATTTCCACCACGACCGCGAATAACCCCTAGCTCCTGCGGTCGCGCACCTCCTTCCGCTGTCCGCGCCAGCCATCACCGCTGACCGCGGAAAACTTCCGCCCCCGCGAACTTCCTCCGCTGACCACAAAATTCCGGTGCGGTCCGCGTTCCCAACATCAGAGAACAACCCCTGAACACCAGCAAACTCACCTCAGCAACACCAATACTTGTTTCCAACAGCTAAACTCATCCGGTAACTCTCCGAAACACACCCGGGGCCCTCGGGACCTCAACTAATCCCACCCATACATCCCATAACATCATTCAAACTTAATCGAATCTACGAATCACTCAAAACAACCCCCAACATCAAATCAAATCTCGTATTCAAGCATAAGAACTCCAAACTCCTAAATTCCACAATTGACTCCGAAACCAATCAAACCTTGTCCGAATATCCTCAAATTTTGCACACAAGTCAAACATGACACCACGAGTCTATTCCAACTTCCGAAATTCCATTCCAACCCCGATATCTAATTTTCCACTACCTACCGGAAATTGCCAAATTTCCCATTTCGCCAATTCGAGCCTAACTCTACCACGAACTCCCAAATTATATCCCGAACCCAAACCAACCAATGTGATACCATAGAATATAGTTGAACATCACTTAAGGAAGTAGAAATGAGGGAAATGGGCTAAGACCCTCGGAGCGACCGACCAGGTCGTTACATTTATATGCCTACATGTCAATATACGAATGAAATCATGAATGCCACCAAAACCGGGTAGCATGAGGAAATGCATCATTATGCTTGTATCTCAAGTACGCATGTCAAATGAAATGCATCTCAAAGATGAACTCATGTACTCTCACTCTCAGAGTACTCAATCTCATTGTATTGTACGGAGTAGGTCCAGGCCAGGGAAGATCCATCCCTCAATATAAATAGTAACTGACAATCAGTCGCACAGTACTGTATAGGGTCAATCCAGCCCAGGGAACTCTATCCAAAATATAAAAGTATAGGGCAACTCCATGCCTAGGGAACTCCATCCCAAATATGAATATATAAGGCAACTCTATGCCGAGAGAACTCTATCCTAAATATAATATCCATTGCGCTCACTCTCGGTGTGCAGACTCCGGAGGGGATCCTTCAGCCCAAGCGCTATAACAAGTCAATCATGGAATAAATCAATAAAAAATATTGCGGCGTGCAGCCCGCTCCCATAAATATCCTCACAATCAGGCCCTCGGCCTCACTCAGTCATCAATCTCTCTAGTCTCTCGGCTCACAATGTCATGAAATTTGATGATATGATATATCAATAAATAGCAACAGAGACTGAGATATGATATGCCATGAATAAATATGACAGAGTACATAACTGCAATTTAGCACATAACTCGACAGCAAAGATCGACCACTATGGGTCCCAATCATACCAGCATATAGCCTAAACATGATTTCTAGCATAAATTACAGCTCAAGTGCTCTAACACATAGAGTACAGTACTGCTCAAACATGGTCCAACATCTCGGAACCCGACAAAACTCACAAAATCTGATAACCCATTCAACTACGAGTCCAACCATACTAGTTGCACTCAAATCCAACTCTGAATCGATATTCAAAAATCAAAAACTCACTTTATGAAACTTTAGGCTAAAACCCCTAATTTCTCTTTATAATTCATGATCCAATTACCAAAACCGAAGATAGAATCACAAAATATAATCAAAATCGAGTTTAGAACACTTACCCCAATCCAGGTGATGAAATGCGCTTCAAAAAGCACCTCAATCTGAGCCCCAAATCTCAAAATATGATAAAAGAACCAAAAGCCTCGATTAAATATTGTTCTGCCCAGTCCTCGTCGCATCTGCGACATCCCAGCTGCTTTTGCGGAGTCGCTTCTGCGACTAACTTTTCGCTTCTGTGATAACCACTAAACAGCTGACCCCCCGCTTCTGTGATCTCCTACCCGCTTCTGTGATCGCGCTTCTGCGCACATTTAACCGCATATGTGGTCGCACAGATGTGCCCATGCACCCGCACATGCGACTCTCACGCCCAGTTGCCCCTATTTTCTTCTGCTAAGAAGATGCCGCATTTGCGATGTTGCTTCTGCGACCAATTGTCCGCAGATGCGGCCACACCAAAACCAGCAGCCTTAGCCAAATTCAACATGCGGCGAAATGGTTCGAACCTCGTCTGAAACTCACCTGAACCCCTTGGGACCCCGTCCGAATATACCAACAAGTTTCATGACATAACAGGAACCTACTCGAGGCCTCAAATCATGCATAACAACATCGAAACGACGAATCACACCTCAAATCAAAAGTAATGAACTTAGAACTTTTAACTTTCAAAACTCGCGCCGAAACATATCAAATCAACTCGGAATGAACTCAAATTTTGCATACAAGTCCCACATGACATAACGAAGCTATTCAAATTCTTGGAACAATAATCCGAGTCTTATATCCACAAAGTCAACTCTCGGTCAAACTTATGAACTTTCCATCCTTCAAATTTTCAATTTTTGTCAATTAGTGTCGAATCCTTCTAGAAATATCCAAATGCAAATCCGGGCATACGCCCGTGTCCAAAATCACCATCTGGACCTAACAGAACCATCAAAACTTCGTTGCGGAGTCAAATTCATAAAAGTCAAACTTAATCACCTCTTCTAACTTAAAGCTTCAATCATGAAATTCATTCTCCCAAATCGATTCTGAATAACTTGAAAACCAAAACCGACGATTCACATAAGTCATAATACATCATACGGAGCTACTCATACTCTCAAACTGCCGAGCAAAGTGCAAATGCTCGAAATGACTTGTCAGGTCGTTATATCCTCCCTCACTTAAAAATACGTTCATCCTCGAATGCACCAAGAGTCGTTCCAAAGCCATCAAATCTCCATATAACCTTACCACGCACATAACCGGAGGTGATCCCATGTCACCCTATTCCATTTAGGCCTGACAATACCACATAACTGAAGATTATTACTTCAACCTTAGCCCGTAAACCACAGAATCCAATTTCCAACAAGCTGCATTATGTCATAACCATAACCCAAGACAAAATCCCATGATATACCACATAACTAAATACTCATAGAAATAACTTCCGATCATAGTAGTTGTTCAAAATAACCCATTACTGGTAATAACCTCATCTCAAATAAAACCTCGTTCTAAAACCTTCGTACACTGCCAATGATGAAAGAAGCACGCAGAAACGCATAACCACTTATCAAATCAACAAGTCATAGAGCTCCCTCTCCTTCAATAAGAACTATAGCCAATTTCTAAGTCGATCAACGACATTATCCTTTCAAATACCGCAAACAAATCCGATAGTACCCATTCTAGGACCGACGACCTCGTCTTATCAAATGCAGCTGCCATGTTGATGTGCCATACCAATACAACCTTAAGCCGCAAATCGTGCAATCCGCGCACCAATACGCATAATTCAAGTGTACTCAAACATAGAAAATAACTCAAATAAGAGAACCGTTCCGCAAGCTTAACAAGTACCTCCATAACGAAATGCTAAGAACTCATCCAAACACTGGTCCATATGAAATACCCCAAGCCACCATGCTCAAAATCAATAACCACGCGCAATTCGACATCAAGTACCCAAGGTGCATGATCGTAACCACGGATAAGAAAATAGCACAATATACCACAATCCTTAAAAAACATAACCAAATGCGCAATCAATCATTCAACACCTTAATATCCATCTCGCTCAAATTCTGCTATAAGGCCCAAATAGACCCGCACCATGTGTGCCTATAACCAATGAATCACAACCCCTCGTAGTATAGAAGGGTAACTCATGGAGCATCTCAGAACACGAATAAGCTCAACTCTAATCGAATGGCACATCCCTCAATAACAGTAGTATGGAATCAGTCAATCTGACCCGATGTAGAATACACATCCTTATTGGGCCTACCAATGGCCCCCAACTCAACTCTAGTCACCCACAAGTAGATAAATAACCCTCCTGAAGTCCACAATGACCTAACCATAACACATGCCTTTATCTTGCTAGATTTAGCCACATCTTCACAGTCCATAACCACGAAATAATTTGCTTCTAAGAATTCCCGACCTCCAAATCCATAGAACAAATGAATCACCATATCTGATCCTGACTCCACCGCTTGAATGTCTAACACATATCTCATACACGATCATCCCATGAGGAATACTTCTATGATTCTTCCGTGCCACATAGTAAAATCTAAATACTAGCAGTCAATCAACCAGGCGAGTACAACAATACCAATGAAGCATCCGTAAGTCAACACACAATGCGCCTTCCGAAATACGCACCCTTCTCAGGAATTACCAAGTAGTTATAGCATCCATCTAAACATCGAAAACCGTCTATGCCGTTTAACAATTTATGATCTTCCCTTCAGAACTGTGACCTTGCACATGCAAACCTCAATCCCACACAACACACCACAGCTATCATGCCATCATATGAAAAGTACGAGAATCTCATAATCAATTTTGAGTCTAGTAGAATGCATACCCGATCAGTCAAAAACCTTCCATTTGATCCCATCCAAGAGAAAGTCACAATATGCAACATGCTCCTCATGCCGGTAGGAAATATCCATCTCAAACCGTGGTAAAAACTATCGAGAACTCTTCGAAACCCATTTGCACATAACCAAGCCATCAGAAGCGAGTCCCTCCAACTCAGCCAAGCCACGCATGTCGCCAAAACCCAAGAGAATTACCACGAAACACCTGTAGAGATTCACCACATCATAAGTATCCCAAAGAACCAATCGCATCCATTACCATGCTGATCCAACCTACAACCAAGCTATCCCATTTCTCCGAGCTCCTTCCGAAGTGCCCTCAAGCTGATACTTCTCCTTGTTAGAATACCATGATCCTCACCCAAAGCTCACCACAATAGACCCTAGTATAAAACCACACCGCCCTAAGGCCCATAAGCCGATGTATTCCCTCTTAAGCACCCCAAATGTACCACAATTGAGATACCTACTCTGAAGAGACCTTCCTTTCTGATACCGAAATGTAAAATCCATAATGATATAGAAATACCGCGAGTCTCGATACCATCCAATGTAAATCTCATATCCTAGCCATATACAAATTCGGAAAATTCACAATTGCTACATATAAATCTTGAATCCATTAGACCTTTCTCGGGAGTCATCCACTGTGCTCAAATCTTAATTGTGCCGCCCAAATGGGCCAAACGACATATGCCTCATTAGCACAACACCCAAGGAAGTAACCCTGCCTTAAAACAACTGATCAAATTCATACTCCATGCACACTACAACCTTCACACATAACAACTCAATCATTCCATGATTTTTATATACTCATAAAGTACAATATAACCCGTATTCTAAAATTCCCTCACTCGAGTCATCCTGAAAACCAACCACTGCAAGTCATATCTGATTCACCAGTATACCTCAAACTGAAACCAGTACCACACATAACCACACAATCAAATATTCGATAGCAGACTCCCCCACTTGGCTCAAAGCCATCGAATAAAACACTCAATAACTCATAATGCCCATACTCTATTCCTACCATAATACCGCAGTGAGATCCAACTAGGTCCTTTATAAGCTCGTGTAACACAAACCATCTAATATCTCAAATCATCTGCAATTCTTGCATTCATCCTCGTGACGGTCTGATCAACTTTTTCAACCTATCCAAACTCAAATCGCACAAATATAACTCTATGGTAGAAAAGAAAGCCTCCACACAACATCATAAAATCACACATTCGTAGATTACCTCGCATGTTATAACCCACCTGCTTAGCCTCAAACTGACATCTCTTTATACCCTTTCATAGCCACAACTACTATGCAATCACTCTATTTTCCTGAGTCAGAACTCATCAATAAGACATGAGAATCAAATTCGCTCCACAATTAAGCAACATGAAAGATCCTTCAATATACTCATAACTCGAGATTATACATCACATCAAGACAGAAATCAAGAATTTGATAGTCCTTTTTACATCTCAAGCAAACTCATCTTGTTACATTCAATCCATCTGAACACATCACGCAGTCACATCATACTCATTATATAGACATCTAACCACTCATCGAGTCACAAATTCAACTTATAGGGACGTTACCGGGCATATATCTCCCAAAAGTACGTGCTCACACAGCCAAAATCCCTATGCTCAAACTACGGTCAAAACCCGGCCTCAAGTTCTCCAGACTGGCCCATCATCAGCACACAGAAAGCACATCTCGCACATCATCCATGGAATCATAAGTCGTCGATGCACAGTTGATACCGAGCACTCACATGCGCATATGAATGCGTGGAAGAGATTCAAAGAGTTACACTTCAATCAGAATCAATGTCGCACGATAAGGAAAGAAAGATGGGAAGTTTATCCTAAATGCCCTTTAACCTCTCGAAGATGGGTATGGACGTCATCATACCAATCCGCAAGACTCTACTAGATACTTGCTCATGACATTTAGAACCTATGAACCTCGAGCTCTGATACCAATTTGTCACGACCCAAAATGCAACTAGTTGTGATGGCACCTAACCCAACCCGTCAGGTAAGCCAATTAACAACTAACCAATTTAATGAGATTTATTAAGAAAAGAAATGATAATACAACAGCTTTTATACAAGAATTTCCCAAGGACTAGTAGTACAAATTATGAGCTTCTAAGATTTTGAATTGATAAAGCTGGTATGAAATAAAGTACATCATCTATCTGAAATATACATGAACAGATTAAAATTTTAAAGCTACCAAGTTCGAGAGGCAACTATGACCGGAACGCAGTTACGTCTTCAGATCCAACTCATGTCGTGCACAACAACATCAGCATCCAACATTTGCACGCAAGGTGAAGAAGTGTAGTATGAGTACAACCGACCCCATGTACTTAATAAGTAACAAACCTAACCTTAGGTTGAAAGTAGTGATGAGCTAGGACAAAGGTCAGAGTCCAACTCCAATAACCAGCAATAGTTCATAACAATATAATAATAATGGTACAAGAAATAACTCATATGGTTCACAGTTACGAAAAATAGGCATGCTTTCAAGTATAATAGTAAATCCCAGATCTTTCACCGAAAGCCTCGTAAATATATGAATAAGTTTGAAAACTCTGATTTTTCCAAAAACCTTTAGAATAAAACCTTTCAACAATAAATAAGGTATTTCATTTTCAGATAGCATGAGGAAAATATATCTCTATGCCTACATGTCAATATGCGGTTGAAATCATGAATGTCACCAAAATCGGGTAGCATGAGAAAATGCATCTCTATGCCTGTATCTCAAGTACGCATGTCAAATACAATGCATCTCAATGATGAACTCAGGTACTCACACTCTGAGAGTACTCAATTTCATTGTACTGTACGGGGCAGGTCCAACCCAGGGAAGGTCCATCCCTCATTTAAATAGCAACTAACAGTCAGTCACACAGTACTGTATAAGGTCAATCCAGCCTAGGGAACTCCATCCCAAATATAAAAGTATAGGGCAACTCCATGCCTAGGGAACTCCATCCCAAATATGAATATATAGGGGAACTCCATGCCCAGGGAACTCCATCCCAAATATAATATCCACTATGCTCACTATGGATGTGTAGACTACGGAGGGGCTCCTTCAGCCCCAGCGCTATAACAAGCCAATCATGGCATAAATCAATAAAACATATTGCGGCGTGCAGCCTGCTCCCATAAATATCCTTACAATCAGGCCATCGGCCTCACTCAATCATCAATCTCTCCAGTCTCTTGGCTCACAATGTCATGAAACTAGCCCAAAATGATGATATCATGTATCAATAAATAGCAACAGAGACTGAGATAAAATATGCAATGAATGAATATGACTGAGTATATAACTACGATTAAGAACATAACTTGACAGCAAAGAACGACCATTGTGGGTCCCAATCGTACCAGCTTATAGCCTAAATATGATTTCTAGCATAAATTACAGCTCAAGTGCTCTAACACATAGAGTACAGTAAAAATGTTCAAATAAGATAGCTACACAGTTCCACAAAATTGACTAAATCACAACTCACATGGTGCACGCCCACACACCTGTCACCTAGTATGCACATCACCTCAACATCAATCACATAACACGTAATTTGGGGCTTCATACCCTTAGCACCAAGTTTAGAAGTGTTACTTACCTCGAACAAGCCAAATCCAATACCGAGCAAGCCAAGCGATGCTCCAAAAATGCCATTATGTGCGTACCAACCTCTGAACGGCTCGAAACTAGTCAAAAGCAACTTAAATACATCAAATAAATCCTAAGGAAACAATTCCAATTGATAAAGGTTAAATTTTTACTCAAAAGCCGAAAATCAACAAAAACGTCAAACTCGGGCTCGCACCTCAGAACCTGATAAAACTCACAAAATCCGATAGCCCATTCAATTATGAGTCCAACCATACAAGTTTCACTCAAATCTGACTCCGAATCGATATTCAAAACTCAAAAATTCACTCTATAATTCATAATCAAACCCCCAAAACCCCCCAATTTCTCTTTATAATTCATAATCCAATTACCAAAAATGAAAATAGAATCACGAAATATAATCAAAACTGAGTGTAGAACACTTACCCTAATCCACATGATAAAAATCGCTTCAAAACAAGACTCAATCTGAGCCCCAAATCTCAAAATATGATAAAAGAACCAAAAGCCTCGATTTAATATTGTTCTGCCCAGTCCTCGTCGCATATGCGACATCCCATCCGCTTTTTGCGGAGTCGCTTATGCGACTAACTTTTTGCTTCTGCGATAACTATTAATCAGCCGACCCCTCGCTTCTGCGATCGCGCTTCTGTGCACATTGAACCGCATCTGTGGTCGCGCAGATGCGCCCATGCAACCGTACTTGCGACTCTCACACCCAGCTGCCCCTATTCACTTCTGCGAAGAAGACCCCGCATCTGCAACCAATCTTTTGCAAATGCGGCCACACCAGAACCAATAGCCTTAGCCAAATGCAACATTCTACAAAATGGTCTGAACCTCGTCTGAAACTCACCTGAGCCCCTCGGGACCCCGTCCGAATATACCAACAAGTTTCATGACATAACACGAACCTACTCGAGGCCTTAAATCATGCATAACAATATCTAAATGACTAATCGCACCTCAAATCAAAAGTAATAAACTTAGAACTTTAAACTTCCAAAACTCGCACTGAAAAATATCAAATCAACTCGGAATACTCAAATTTTGCACACAAGTTCCAAATGACATAACGAAGCTATTTAAATTCCTAGAACCACAATCCGAGTCTTATATCCACAAAGTCAACTCTCGGACAAACTTATGAACTTTCCAATCCTTCAAATTTCTAATTTTCTCCAATTAGTGTCGAATCCTTCTAGAAATATCCAAATGCAAATCCGGTCATATGTCTGAGTCCAAAATCACCATCCGGACCTAACGAAACCATCAAAACTTTATTCCGGGGTCAAATTTATAAAAGTCAAACTTAATCACCTCTTCCAACTTAAAGCTTCAATCATGAAATTCATTCTTCCAAATTGATTTCGAATAACCTGAAACCCAAAACTGATTATTCACACAAGTCATAATACATTATACGGAGCTACTCATGCCCTCAAATTACTAAGTGAAGTCCAAATACTCGAAATGACTGGTCGAGTCTTTACAATGTAGTTTTAGGTGGCATTGGGCGTGGTTGTCAGTCGAGCAACTTGTACTGGGTGATATGAGGTAACTGTACCTGGAAATCGCGCAAATAGAGTTGGATAAGATATGTTTGGAAGAGTAATGTCATCAGTCGGCTCAGAGTTTGGCGATGGTTCTTGCCGGGTGAGAAAATTCCATGACTTGTTGACTTGGAGAGTTGTTATGAGTTTTTATGTGTTTCTTCCATTATTAGCAGTGTTTCGAATCTTTAGAACATGGTTTCATTTGATATGAGTTATTTTGCCGGTACTGGTTTTCACAATGAACATGTATAGCTGTTTGAAGATATTACTATGAGTACATGAGTTATGTGGTACATCGTGTGATTATATCTAGAAATATGATTATAGCTTGGTGCAGCTTAGTTAGCCTTATACAGTGTACATATGTGAGAATAGGGTCCTATAAGGAATTCCGGATGTTAGAAATTGGTTCTAAGTTTTATAGGATAGGGTTGAAGAAAATATCTTCAGTAAGGATCGGCTAATTGACGTATATAGATTAACGTGGGGTCACTCATGGGGATGGATATGATGAGTTTATATAGTAATTTGATGGGCTTAGAATGACTCTTGGAACATCCGATGATGAATGTATATTTAAGTTGGGGAAAATATAATGACCTGAGCGGTTGTTATGAGAATTGGCATTCCGTTCAGTAGTTTGAGGTCTTAAGTAGCTTTGTATGATATATTACAACTTGCGTGCATGGTTGGTCTTGAGTTTCAAGCAGTTCAGGATTGATTCGGAAGAGTAATTCTCAATTTAGAAGCTTTAAGTTAAAAGAGTTGACCAAGGTTTGAATTATAGGTAAACGGCCTAGAATTTGTATTTTGATGGTTCTAATAGGTTTGTATGGTAAATTTGGACTAAGGCGTATGCCCGGAGTTGGACTCGGAGGTTCCTAGGATGATTTGGCACTTTTTGTCGAAAGTTGGCAATTTGAAGATTTAAGAATTTCGTATGTTTGACCATGAGTTGACATTGTGGCTATCAAGTTCGAATTTTTATTTCAGGACTTGAAAGGGGTCCGTTTTGTTAGTTGTAACTTGTGTGCAAAGTTTGATTTCATTCCGAGTTGATTTGGCGAGATTTGAAGGTTTGAAAGTTAAGAGAATGATCTGGATCTTCGATTCTTGGTTTTGATGTTATTTATGATGTTTCGAGATTTTGGATAAGTTTGGATAATGTATTTGGACTTGTTGGCAAGTTTGCGCGAGGTCTCAGGGGCCCCGGGTGCGATTTGAGGTGGTTTCGAATAATTTCGAATGTTTTTGATTGCTGGTTCTGGTTCTTAAAATTTGCGATGGGTTGGTTGAAAAAGCAGATATCACATTTGTGAGACTTTTTTCGCTTTTGTAACTGGCATGTTGGGGACCTCGCATTTGCAAGGTCAGGAGTCGCATTTGCGACAATGGTGTTGTTCGCTTTTGCGAAGTCAGGCGTCGCTTTTGTAACTGCCCATCTGGGGAAGGACTTCGCATTTGCGATATCATGGTAAACAACTGCGACATATACTGTGTCAGTGGGCTTCACATTTGCGAATCTGAGATTGCTTTTGCGATAGTCGTATTTACGAACCTCGGGTTGCAAATGCGACATCTGCATCTAGTTAATATCTGATTCTTTCGGGACTTAGACTCATTTTATAATATTTGAGCCCTAGACTTGGAGAGGGGCAATTTTTGAAGAGAATATTCACACAAACTATTGGGTAAACGATTTTCACTCGATTTTGATAATTTATCTTGATTTTTTACTGATGTTTACACAAAAATCGTGGAATTTGAAAGGAAGTTTTGGGGATTTTTGACTATGTTTTGAAAAATAAAAATTTAGGATTTGAGAGTCGATTTGGACGTGGTTTTAAAATCTAATCATATATTTGGACTCGTGGAGTTAAGCTTAGTCGGGATCTACTATTTGACTCGGGTTTTGATCGGGTGGGCCAGGGATTGACTTTTGTTGACCTTTTAGAAATTGGGTAAAGATTGGAAATTCATTAATTGAAATTGATTCCTATAGAGATAATGGATGTTATTGAGTTATTTTGGCTAGATTTGAGCTTGACGGATGTGATTTTTATAGAAAAGGCTATTTTAGAGGTTTGATTTTGTCACGACCCAAATCAGAGGGCCACGACTGGCACCCGGTGCCTACTCAACCGAACGCCACGTACCTTATCTTTTTTTTTCTATAAGACTCGTCACGGGCCATGATAGGCCACATCTATATATGTAATTAACAATATTAGAACTTAACTCACATAACTAATTCAAAGTAATATATATAGAACGTGACACGGCAATACTCAAGGAAGATGTGGAGCTCACCAACCAAAAGCTGATATCTAGAGGCAGCCTACAGTGGATGGTCCTCACCTCGCCTATCAACACCTGCGTGGCATGAAACACAGCGCCCCAGAAAAAGGGGCGTCAGTATGAAGAATGTACCGAGTATGTAAGGCAGCAATGAAACGTAATAATAATAATATACTATCTCAGGGAGAGATAAGAGTCAACTCATAACTTCTGACTTGCCGCTGAGGGCCGTAACATATAGAATAAAATCCATCTCGTATATATAAATAAAACTACAATATAATAGTTCTAGTTACCTCATTTTCGTGATGTTGACTGCCCAATCAGTGGTAACTGCCCGACCAGCTGTAGCTCGGTGGTAAATGCATAACTGCCCAACCGGTGGTAAATAATAATACATAACTGCCCAATCGGTGGTAACTGTAACTACTCGACCGGCCGTAGCTCGGTGGTAGATGTATAACTGCCCAATCGGTCGTAGCTCGGTGGTAAATAATAATGCATATAATACCATTATGAACATTAACATCTTTATCAAATACCTCAATAGGGAACTAGATACATACTTAGACATGCTTGAATATTACTTTACGGGAATGAATAACATAGACATCCTTAACTGCTAAGAGTAAAAACACTTATGAAATAACATTACGTTTATGTATCGTTACTTGGATCATGCCAAAAGAATGAAGGAATAGCCTTAATATACCTGAGTCGATTCTCTTGAGAAAGATTACACCGTAATCCCTTAATATTGTAAAATCTCACGTTAATTTGAATTGTTGAAGGCTTGGGCGTTGCTTATGTGATATACAATATGTAGATGCATATTAGAGAAATAATTTAACGTACTTTTTTTAAAGGAAAGCTTGCTGAACTATGGCTTCATAACTTGAAACAAAAATTCTTAAAGCTTGCTGAACTCCTTCTTTAAGAGATAAGAGATAACCTTAGAAACAATGTTACTTCTGCTGAAATAACAATAGAAAGAAGGTAAGGAATCTTGGTTGGAATTCTTAGAAGGAACGTTACTATGTTCCTTTCTCAAGAGACTTGAAGATAATCTTTAATTAGGAAAGTTATCCTTAATCATTTGGTGGCCTTACCTAATTAATGCTTGGTGTCACATTTCTTTCAAAGTGTGACACCTTGCATCATTTATTACTTAGTCACTAAATTGATAGGGATGCTTGCCACGTTGGGGGGAGGGGTTAAATCTTATCCCACACTTTAATTAATTACCTAATAATTAATTAATTACCCACATAATTTAATAATTATCTTAATTACTTAAAATATTACTCATTTTTAATATACTTTATACATCATACTATTACGGTCATATGGTACCTTGTATGGTACTAGTCTATAAATATCGTGTATTATAGCTCGGACCGTATTTTATCCCAAAATAACAAACTTCGGCGATACTCAATTTCTTTGATTCGTTAACCCTCTGACCTTTATAACACTTACTTATCACTTGTTACAAATAGCATAAGTGCTTATGATTTCAAAATAATCTCATTCCCGAGTCTACGTCGATTAACTTATGACGAAACTTTAACGTACGAAATGCGGGATGTAACATCCTTCCCCCTTAGAAACATTCGTCCTCGAATGTTTAAACTTGCAAGATGTACTTATCTTCCCGGTCTATACTCCAATGAATCAAATATCAGGCTCTCACGGGGTCAAGACGTCGTACCTTCCTAAAACTACTTCCTAATCCATTCGTCACCTACGATTCTGTTAATCCATCTTCTAGGCGCTGACACCTACTAGTTGTAATATTAATATCCGGGTTCAAACTTTTCTTTCAAGCTAGCCTTGGTTTCCCTTAACCTTTCAGACGTAATGCCAACTCAATATTATATTAATCATATTAACTGGACAATTTGCGTTAATAAGATCGAACATTACCCATAGTCACAGTACCTGACACATCATCTGGTGTAGCCTCTGGGTCCTGATGACCTGCCAAAGTATATATGCGATTTTGACTACCGCCGGAGCTAGATGCTCTACCCCTGCCTCTACCTCTACCAGCTGATGCCTGAGGGCCTCGCTCTTGAGGGCGTACTAAAGAGGAGGAGACTGTTATAGATATGGTGGGCTGAACCGTCCCGCTTCTGTCATTAATAGGACAATCCCTCATGTAATGACTAGGGTCTCCACAGGTATAGCATACATTAGACCCATGACGACATTGTCTAGAATAAGCTCTACCGCATTGACTGCATTGCGGAGGGGGCCCTCATATGCGCTGAATCCCTCTGATTTTGAAAACTCAACATTCTCGAGCCCTGACCTGACTTAGAATAGACAGATCCCTCATAATACGGCTTCTGTAACTGTCGGACACTTTCAATAGGGTATGGTGAGATAGGATCGCCCAAAAACTCCTCAGGCCGCCTAGCAGACCTAGACTTCTTACGCTGACCCTCATCACAATTCTCGTATTGCTGTCATTTTCGATCCTCCAAATTCTGAGCATAAGCCTGGATGCGGGAAATATCCGTACCATCGAGCAGAGTGGCCGTGAAGCATTCAATAATCAGGTGCGGCCCAAGTCCTACCACAAATCGATGCACTCGGTCACTCATTTCAGCCAAAATCGAGGGGGCATACCTCGCCAAGGAATCAAACTGGAGGCTATACTCCCGCACACTTATATTCCCTTATTTAAGAGCCAAGAACCTGTCTACCCTTGCCTGATGAATCTCTACCGGCAAGTAATGACACAAGAAAGCCCCTAAGAACTCTTCCCATACCGCTGGAGATGCATTTGTCCCTCTAGACAATTCCCAAGTTTCATACCACTGAACCGCAACATCCCGCAATCGGTAAGAGGCCAACTCTACTGACTCAATGTCTGATGCATGCATCACCCTCAAAGTTCTCTGCATCCTATCAATAAAGTTTTGCGGGTCCTCATCCTTATTGGATCCGGTAAACACTGTAGGGTTCAGGTTGATGAAGTCTCGAACTTTCGCGCTAATAACCCGGTTAACGTGACCAATACCTGTACCTACCTGGCGCTAAGCCTGAGCGGCTACCAATCTAGTCAACAACCGTATTGCACTCCGTATATCCATATACTCATCTTGAACAATAGGTGGAGGTACTGGGTTCCTCCTCATCTCCTCGGGTGTTGGCGAAATCGGAGAACTATGCGAGGGTGTCGTATTTCACCTCGGGGCCTCACTCTGGCCCTCACTAGACATTGGTACTCTACTCATGCCCTCATCTGCCACTACTTTACCCTTCTGACTAGCCGTAGCTTTCCTGGTCATAAGCATTACTGCATATATAAAATAAGTCAAAGGCCAAGGGCTTTATTCCTTATGACTCTGCTCTATTGCACGATCTAATATCAAGAAGGAAGGGTAACTGGTTCCTAAATGCCCTGTAGTTTCTTATTTATACAACGTGGTGCACGACACATTTATAAACAAGACTCTACTAGACATGGCTTGCAGACAACCCTAGGACAGAACTGCTCTGATACCACTTTGTCACGACCCAAATCAGAGGGCCACGACTGGCACCCGGTGCCTACTCAACCGAGCGCCACGTACCTTATCTTTTTTTTTTCTATAAGACTCATCACGGGCCATGGTAGGCCATATCTATATATGTAGTTAACAATATTAGAACTTAACTCACATAAATAATTTAAAAAGATTTATATAGATACATAGGGGCCAACAAGGCTATTGACATGACATACCTAAAGCTATACACCGGACACTGTCTGCAAAACCTCTAAGAAAACATGATCATAACATATAAGTCGGGACAAGGTCCCTGACATCCTCATAAAACAAAGTAACATATATAGAACGTGACTCGGCAATACTCCAGGAAGATGTGGAGCTCACCAACCAAAAGCTGATATCTGGAGGCAGCCTACAGTGGATGGTCCTCACCTCGCCTATCTAAACCTGCATAGCATGAAACACAGCGCCCCAAAAAAAGGGGCGTCAGTAAGAAGAATGTATCGAGTATGTAAGGCAGCAATGAAACGTAATAATAATAATAATATACTATCTCAGGGAGAGATAAGAGTCAACTCATAACTTCTGACTTGCCGCTGAGGGCCGTAACATATAGAATAAAACCCATCTCGTATATATAAATAAAACTACAATATAATAGTTCTAGTTACCTTATTTTCGTGACGTTGACTGCCCAACTAATCAGTGGTAACTGCCTGACCGGTCGTAGCTCGGTGGTAAATGCATAACTGCCCAACCGATGATAAATAATAATACATAACTGCCCAACCGGTGGTAACTGTAACTGCCCACCGGCCGTAGCTCGGTGGTAGATGTATAACTGCCCAACCGGCCATAGCTCGGTGGTAAATAATGATCCATATAATACCATTATGAACATTAACATCTTTATCAAATACCTCAATTGGGAACTAGATACATACTTAGACATGCTTGAATATCACTTTACGGGAATAAATAACATAGATATCCTTAACTGCTAAGAGTAGAAACACTTATGAAATAGCATTACGTTTACGTATCGTTACTTGGATCATGCCAAAAGAATGAAGGGATAGCCTTAACATACCTGAGTCGATTCTCTTGAGAAAGATTACACCGTACTCCCTTAATATTGTAAAATCTCACGTTAATTTGAATTGTTGAAGGCTTGGGTGTTGCTTATGTGATATACAATATGCAGATGCATATTAGAGAAATGATTTAACGTACTTTTTTGTAAGGAAAGCTTGTTGAACTATGGCTTCATAACTTGAAACAAAAATTCTTAAAGCTTGCTTAACTTCTTCTTTAAGAGATAAGAGATAACCTTAGAAACAATATTACTTTTGCTGAAATAATAATAGAAAGAAGGTAAGGAATCTTGGTTGGAATTCTTAGAAGGAACGTTACTATGTTCCTTTCTCAAGAGACTTGAAGATAATTTTTAATTAGGAAAGTTATCCTTAATCATTTGGTGGCCTTACCTAATTAATGCTTGGTGTCAATTTCTTTCAAAGTGTGACACCTTGCATCATTTATTACTTAGTCACTAAATTGATAGTGATGCTTGCCACGTTTGGGGGAGGGGTTAAATCTTATCCCACACTTTAATCAATTACCTAATAATTAATCAATTACCCACATAATTTAAGAATTATCTCAAATTACTTAAAATATTACTCATTTTTAATATACTTTATACATCATACTACCACGGTCATATGGTACCTTGTATGGTACTAATCCATAAATATCGGGTATTATAGCTCGGACCGTATTTCATCCCAAAATAACAAACTTCGGCAATACTCAATTTCTTTGATTCGTTAACCCTCTGACCTTTATAACACTTACTTATCACTTGTTACAAATAGCATAAGTGCTTATGATCTCAAAATAATCTCATTCCCGAGTCTGCGTCGATTAACTCATGACGAAACTTTAACGTACGAAATGCGGGATGTAACAGATTTGGGCTCAAGGAGGTAAGTGTCTTGCCTAGATTTGGTTGAGGATATGATTTCAAATAATTGAGATTGTTTGCTACATACGAGAGTAATGTATATATGAGGTGACGAGCGTATATACATGTGCCATGGTTATTCATGCTCGGGGTAGAATCTACATAGATTACTCAATGCCTTTTTTGGTTGTGTGTTTACCTTGATTCGATGTATTATTCAATTAATTGACTACGTAAGAACAGTAAACTATGATAGAGAAATGTTGAGGCTATTGGTACCTTATTTAAACATGACGAGCAAATTTTGAGACTTATGCTATACTTGCCTCGGAGGTAGATACACTTTCATGACCCAAAATCCCACCTTAAGGATCATAATGGCACCTAGCATCTACAACTAGGTAAGACGGTCATTTTCAACAGTTAAACTAATAAAACCTGATATTATAAAGCGGAGTTTAATATAAATGTGGAAATAAAAATGATACAAGCCAACACAGCGATAATCACAACAAATCCCTAAGACTAGGTAGTACAAAGTTACGAACTCTAACTGAATATATAGAAAATATCTCAGAATACAATATTGTTCGAGTAGGGAATTGACAATATAAATGTAAAAAAAGGATTCCAAGGGACTGCAACGATCAAAGCAGCTATACCTTAAATCCTCGCGATCAAGAAACTCTCGTTGTCCGGGTCCGCTATCTCCAATACCTGAATCTATACAAAAATATGCAGAAGTATAGTATGAGTACACCACAGTCAGTACCTAGTAAGTATCAATACTAACCTCGGTGGAGTAGTGACGAGGTTCAAGTCATGACACTCACTAGTCAAATAATTTGTGCAATAATAACAAGGCTAGCATTTGGAAGAAAAATAGGAAGCAATAGTTGTAATCTCATCAGAGCAAGTGATACAATTTAATACAGTTAAAGGTTCAGTTCAACAAAAAGCTATCAAATAGAATCGTACTCATATGGCACCTTGTGCCACATTACCGATCACCCTTGCACGGCAAAGATCTCGTGCCACAATATGAATCACACCCACATGAAAAAGACCTCGTTCCATAATATAAGTCACACTCATACGGCAAAGAACTTGTGCCATAATATAAACCACATTGCACGACAAAGCACTCATGACACAATATAAACCACATCACATGGAAAAGACCTCATTCCACAGTATAAACCACACCGCACGGCAAAGACCTCGTGCCAAAATATCGTACCCATGCCAAATACAAATAACATATTCAAAAGGAATTTATCGAGAATCAAATAAAGTAATGTATGATAATAATTTTTTTATTTGATCTCAATCCATTATGTTATCAATAACTCAACAGAATATGAGATAACGACTCCACGTAGGTAAATCTAACTTGGCAACCAAATTATCAAGTAACAACAAAGACACATATTAGAATGTTAGAAACAACGCAACAAATCACGTAAAATGCATGACACACACAAAGAAGTCATGAGCACAAACAAGAATATCTCATTTTCACCAACACACAAATATCATCAATAAAATGCCCCCAGGACATCACATATCATCTCCACATAGGCACACTTATCTCACCGCGTGCGCAATAAAAGAAATGTCCGCCTTGTCACGCCATACACATATTAGCAATATTCGACGTTGTCTCGCTACATGCCCAAATCATATATATATATATATATATATATAAAGCCCGCCTTGTCTCACCGCATGTGTAATATCAATAATAATAATTGCAAGGCAGAAACCTCGTGCAAACATCCAAATAATCCACTCAACAAGTCCACATGTGCCATAATCACAACAACACAATCATGCCAAAAATTGTCATCCAAACATTAACTCACAATTTGCAGACGCAGTGTACAAGGACAAACCAATAAAGAAAATGTGGAAAGGTGTTCAACATATAAGCATGAATTCAGCTAACTCAGTTTAGCAAAAATCTCACAAATGCCCAACTTGGCCAATTTAGGAAATGCAAATCCTAAAAATATGATCCCTTGTATGGAACATGAACTCAAGTAATCATCCAAAGAGGAGAAACGTTAGAGATCTCATAATCAAAATAAGGTAATAAGAGTAACCTCGGGTCAAATCCGGTCATAAGTCATACATACGACTGTGTACACACTCGTCATCTCGCGTACACGTCCATTCACACATATCACAAATAAGAAATTAAGTCAAATCCTAAGGGAAATTTCCCCCACACAAAGTTAGGCAAGATATTTACCTCGAACAAGCTAAATCAATACTCTAAGAAGCCCTTCCCGCATGAAACAACCTTCGGACGGCTTGAATCTAACCAAAACAACTTAATATTATCAATAACAATCATAGGAAATAAGCCCAAACGATAAATCTATGATCTTCATTCAATTATGCGAAGTCAGCCCAAATACAAGTCCAACCATACTAATTTCATTCAATTCTGACCTCAAATCGACCTTCAAATCATCAAATTTCATTTAGAAATATTTTTACTAAAATCCTCAATTTCCCCCACTTATATTCATCAAATAAATGCTAAAAATAAGGTTGGAATCATGAATATTAACAAATCCAAGTCAAAAATACTTACCCCAATACAAATCATGAAAATCCTCTCCAAAATCGCTCAAATCCTAGCTCTATAACTCAAAATGTGATAAAATAACTTAAAACCCTCGAAATGAATTTTATATAAGTCAGCCAGGGGTCCTCTTTGCGATCATGGGACCAAGTTCGCGATCGCGAAGAACAACTCATCAGCTGACCAAAATCCTCTTTCACGAACGCTGTCTGGCACCCACAAATGTGATGCACAACCCCTACTGGCCTACGCGAACGCGGTCACCCACAAGCGAACGCGGTCACCCACAAGCGAACGCGAAGTCAAACAACCACGTGGCCTTATCCAGTCTTCACTCTACGCGAACGCGATCTCATGGGCGCGAACGCGATGACCATAGCTCGTTAATTCTCCACAAATGTGGCCATCTCATCGCGAATGCTATGACCAAAATATCAGCATCCCAAATAACACTTCACAATCGTGACCACTCTTCAGCGGATCCAAATATGAGTGAAAATTATCCGAAACTCATTCAAAATACACCTGAGGCCCCCGGGACTCCGTCTAATCATATCAACCAATCCCAAAACATAATGCGGGTCTAATTGAGGCCTCAAATCATTCTAATCAATATCAAAACTACGAATCACACCTCAATTCAAGCCTAATGAACTAATGAACTTTCAACTTCCAAATCTCACGCCGAACCATATAAAATCAACTCAGAATGACCTCAATTTTTCATGCAAGTCCCAAATGATACAATGAACCTATACCAACTCCTGAAACCGCAATTCGAACCCATTATCTACAAATTCAAATCTTGGTCAATCATATCAACCTTCTAAACCTTCAACTATCCAATTTTCGCCAATTCAAGCCAAAATAACCTAGGAGCCTCCAAATTCACATCCGAACATACGCCTAAGTCCAAAATCACATCCAGACCTAATAGAACCATCAAAACTCCAATACAAGATCAATTACCGAAAAGTCAACTTGGTCAACTCTTCCAACTTAAAGCTTCTAAATTGAGAATCATTCTTCCAAATTAATCATGAACCGCTCGAAAACTGAAACCGACCATACAAGCAAGTCATAATAAATCATATGAAGCTACTTGTAGCCTCGAACCACTAAACAGAAATACAAATAATCAAAACGACTGGTCGGGTCGTTACATTCTCCCACTCTTAAACAAATGTTCGTCCTCGAACATGCCAAGAGTTGCTCTAGATCCATCTAATCACTGTATAAACTCACCATGCATATACCCACGGCGATCCCACGTCACCTCAATCCATATAAGCCATTAAATACCACCTAATCAAATATTCTTCCTTCAAACTTAGTCCACGAACCTTAGATCACAATCTCATCACTCAGGCCTCCTCCTAAGACCCGACTCTCAAATATACACACTGTGTCGACCCCAACCAGCTGCAATAGCTCATGCATAAATCCACAAGGTATAACCACACGACGTAACTCATCGCTCATAAGCCCATAGCAACATCTCTGACCACAATAGCTTCCCATAACCGAATACGATACCGATAAATAACCTCATAACAACTAGAATCTTGTTTGAAACCTTCACCACACTTCTACGGATGAAGGAAACATGTAGATCTCATAACCACTCACCCAATCAACAAGTCATCGAGTTCTCTCACCCGACAAGATCCAACGCCAAGCTCCAAGCTGACCAACAACATCTTCATCCAGACATGCCTTATCCTACTCCGATTGTACTAATCCCAAGTCCAATGAACTCATCTCACCCAGTACAAGTTGTCTAACTGATAAGCCACACTAAACACCACCTAATCACACACGTCGCAATCCGCTCCCAACAAGCAACAACTCGAATAAACTGAAGATAGAAAGATAAACTCATGAGAGAACTATACGACAAGTCCAATAGGTACAACTCCCCCATCAGTGCCATACTATGAATCTGTCCCACCAGAAAGAAGCAGAACACATAAAATAACTACCAAGAATCTCATCCTAACATAACCTCATTATTGCACGTAGCCCCGTCCAAACATACCGATACACATGGAAACACGAGGATCCCATCCTCAACCCTGAATCACAAGTTAGATAAATATCTCATCTACCAAAAACCCTTCACTAACTCAATCCCGTAAAATAAAACCACAACACGCATCAGACTCCCCATGCATGTACAACATCTCAACCACATGTCGGGGCCAACCCATCCCAAACTCACATCCAAAATCTACCATATTACGTAACAGAATGTCAACCCCAGTCTCAAGACCCCCAATAGCGAACCTACAAGAAACAATAACACGGTCCACCATAATAGAACCCCCAACCAGTGTAGACACATAGACAGAGTACAAGCATCACAAAACATATCTATTTATGAATCAAGATAGGATGACTCATACCAATAAATAGGTCCCAGATCAAATAAACTGATTTATCTCTATGAAAAACCAAACAATAATTGTAAAAACATCGTCTAGTGTAGCAGCCTCAGTCCTACCAAGGAAATCATAACAGCGAGTTTGGCCTCCCCCTCTAGGACACCCTCTACCCGCATGTCCCCCACCTCTAGCTGGCTATGTAGGTGGAGAAGCAACTGAAGAGGAACCCATAGAATGAGTACTCTATTGGGGTGCACCCACCTAGAGTCTGGGACAATCTCTCACCATATGCCTGATATCCCCTCACTTAAAGTAACCTCTCTGCTGACATGGCTGTGGAAGCTGTCCGGAGCAAGTGCTCTGGGACCTATGGATAACTAGAGCACCACGTGAAGCCTGAAGTGCATACTGAACTAGCTGACCAACAAAATATCTACCATGAGATGCCCTGCCCCAATAATAGGGACCAGTAGATCCTCCATGTCCATGAGGCTTCTTAGCCTCCCTATCCTTCGTCTCTAGACCGTGGATGCGCTCCATCTTCCTAGCGATCTCCACAACCTAAAGAAATGGAGTATCAGTGTCCAACTCCTGTGCCATCCCAAGTCTGAGACCATAATTAAGTACCTCGATAAATATATGGACCCTCTCTCTAACTGTGGAAATCAAAGCAGGTGCATGATTGTAACGACCTGATCGGTCATTTTGAGAGTTAGCGTCTTGTTCAGTGGCTTAAGGTCTCGAGCAGCTTCATATTATGTGTTATGACTGGCATGTGTGGTCGAGTTCGGTTTTCCTATGATTCAGGATCAATTTGGAAGAAAGATTCTTGTTTTAGAAGCTTAAGTGGTAAGAGTTGATTAGAGTTTAACTTTTATGTAGATGACTCCGAAATGGGACTTTGACGATTCCAATAGATTCATATGGTGATTTTGAACTTATACGTGCGTCAAGATTTGTATTTGGAGGTCCGTAGAGTAGATTGAATTATTTCGGCAAAAATTGGAAAGTTGAAGTTTTGGAAGGTTGAGAGGTTTGACTGGGAGTTAACTTTGTTGATATCGGTCTCAGAATTCAATTCCGAGAGTTTTACTAGTTCCGTTATGTCATTTGATACTTGCATGCAAAATTTGACGTCATTCCGGATTGATTTGCTATGTTTCGACACGAGTTTTGGAAGTTGGAAGATTTAGAAATTCATAAGTTTGATTCGAGGTGTGATTCATAATTTTCACATTGTTTGATGTGATTTGAGGCCTCGAGTAGGTCTGTGTTATGTTATAGGACTTGTTGGTATGATCGGACGAGGTCCCGAGTGGCTCGGATGGGTTTTAGACTAGTTCCGGATCATTTTTGGTCATGAAGGCAGGTATGTTTCAGGGGTGTCGCACGTGCGCATTTTTTATTGCATGTGCGGAGAATCTTCTGTGAAGTGGTTGTCACTTCTGCGATGTTGGTCCTGGGCAGGAGTTTCGCTTCTGCGGAATGGATAACACAGGTGCATGGCCGAATCTGCGGTGAGCCCATCGCAGATGCGAGTTTGAGGCTCCAGTTGGAATGCCGCTTCTGCGGTATATTTGGCACTTCCGCGGCATCACATATGCGATGGGTAGCTCACAGGTGCAGAGAATGGTCTGCTAAGTGAGGGCCGCATATGCGATATTGTGCTCGCAAAAGCGAGATCGCAGGTGCGAAATAATTGTCCGAAAATGCGAAAATGCTAGGAAGAGAGGTTATATTCGAGGGTTTGCCATTTTTACCATATTTTGAGTTATAGACCTTGGCTTTGGGAGATCTTTCGTGGGTTGTTCAAGCAATTCATTGGGGTAAGTGTTCTTTAACCGAATATTATTATATTTCATGAATCCATTGTTATCTTCATCATTTAATTAGTGGATTAAGTTGGAAATTTGTAAAAATCTTTCAAAATGTAAAATGATGAATTGAATGACGAATTGATGTTGGAAATTGATAATTTTGGTATGGTTGAACTCGTATCGGAATGGGTGTTCAGGTTTTGTAAATTTTATCGGGTTCTGAGGTGCAAGCTCGGGGGTTGACCTTTGGGTTGACTTTTTAGTTTTAATTAAAGATCGAAGGTTTATTATGATTATTTCCGGAATTGTTTCCTATGAGTTTTATTTATAATTTAAAGTTATTTTGGCTAGATTTGATCCATCCGAAGGTTGTTTCACTCGAGAAGGTCATTTTAGAGTACCGGTCTAGCTTCTTTGAGGTAAGTGTCTTGCCTAACTTTGTGGGGGGGAAACTACCCCTTAGGAATTGAGTCGTTTGTGTTATTTGTGTAATGTGAAAGTCATGTACATGAGGTGACGAGTACGTACTCGAGCTTATATATGGAAATTCTATCGGTTTAAAACTCTAAGACATCTTTATGTATTAAATTGAAAGTTGTTGGCACTTGTTATATTATTTATTCGCCATGTCCACTATTACATGCTTTGTTTGAAGTTGTAGTTACCTGTCACATTCTTTACTTTCTGAGTTGCTCCTATATGCTTATTTGGAATTATTACTACTTTAACCATTTCGTGAATTCTTTTATTGTTGGGTTGCCGTTTACTAGAGATACTTGCACTATTGAGTATATTCTTAAACAATAAATTGAAATTGAAGTTATCAAGAGGCATTTATATATTTTTCCTGAAGTTTTGATTAAATAAGATGTTGTTCCTTGTAGAGTTACTTTTCCATTCATGTTGTCATCATTGAGATACCATACACGTTGTGTTGAGCCGTGGGCTATTTGTTGTGAAATTATTGATGTTGTGGAATCTTTGGAAAGGACAGCCTACGGGCACTTATGATACGAGTTGATCATGTTGTGTTGTTGTGATGATAGTATATGTGAATTGTTGTGGGGTTTGATTGTTGTTTTGCGGAGTATAAGGGTGGCATTTCACCGTTGTTGTTATACGGGGTATAAGGGTAGCATTTCATTGATGTTGAATGTACGGAGTGATAAGGGTGGTATTGCATGGAGTGATAAGGGTGACTATTATACAGAGTGATAATGGTGGCTATAGGAGAGATAAGGGTGGCAATATCAGGGATGATGTGTGATGATGTGGGGGTATTGTGATGGTGATTTTGTGTGGTATTATGATCTTCCTTATGTTTGTTATACCCTTTGTGTAACTTGTCTTGTTGTTTCGGTGAGCTATTCGATATCCTTGATATTACTTGTTGATATGGGCTGTGGTAGTACATTTGCATAAGCATACACCATAGTATGATACTTATACTAACACATGAGTACGAAACTTGACATTTATTGATTTTGTCCATGTATTCTTATATTACCCGTTTGAGCATGTGATTATGCCGGGCAGATTATGTTTAGTGAGTATGTGACCATGCTAGGTGGATTGTGATTTTGGCACGTGAGTTGGCCGTGCGGATTGTGATTGGAGATGTGAGCACAAGGTGTTGTGAGTATAGGATGATTATGTTATTGGCACGTGAGTTCTCCGTGCAGCATGTGAGTTGTCCATGCGGATCCTTATATTGATACATTGGCACGTGAGTTGCCCGTGCGGTTGTGATTCGAGATATGAGCATGAGGTACCGTAAGTATATGATGGTGGGTTGAGACCCGTGATTATGAGACGAGCTACCAGGGAGTGACTTTGTTGTGTTAGACAGCTTGATTAATTGGTTGTCCTTTGTGTTCCTTATCTGGTTTTAATGATGTTTTCTCGGTATTCCTCATTGCCTTACTGCCTATATGTACATGTTGATTTTGTTGCTAATTACTGATTCATGCTTCCCATTTTTAGCTATATACTGTTATACTGCACAGGTCATTTTGTCTAGTGAGTGTCTTGACTTGTACCTCGTTACTACTCCACTGAAGTTAGTCTTGATACTTACTGGGTACCGACCGTGGTGTACTCATACTACACTTCTGCACATTTTTGTGCAGAGCCAGGTATTGGAGATATCGGACTCGGGCAGAGTTAGGTTGTTGATCGCACGGATTCGAGGTAGAGCTCCTTGGTCGTCACAGTCCCTTGGGGTCTTTTCCTTATATTGTACTGTCATTTGTCATTGAACAATAATGTATTTTTATCTTTGAGAAATTTTCATGTATTTAGTTAGAGTTTATGTCTCAGTATTACCAGTCTTGGGGGGTTGTTATGATTATTTCCGCTTTTGTTTTTGGTGCATGTATTAAACTCTATTTCAAATTTTTAAAAAATGGCTTGAATTGTTATTTTAATCGACTTACCTAGTCTTAGATACTAAGTGCCATCACGACGCGTGTGTGGGATTTGGGTCATGACAATGACAAGATAACTCACTATGCCTCATAGTATACTCGGACACAGTCATAGTCCCCTAGCGCAACTACTCAAACTCGATGCGCAAGGCATCCCTGAGGGTTTGTGGAGCAAACTCCATCAAACATAAATCAATGAACTGAGCCCAAGTGAGTGACATTGCGTTGGCTGGCCTTCTCTCCTCATATGCGTGCTACCATTTATATGTCGGGCCCGTCGGCTGGAAATTAGTAAGAGCGACCCCACTCAACTCCACTATGTCCATAGTGCGCAGAATGCAGTGACACTTGTCTAGAAAACCTTGTGCATCCTCAGAAGTTGCGCCAGAGAAAGTAGGAGGAAAATACTTCTTGAGACTCTCAAGGCTCTTTTACTCCTCCTTTGATGCGCTAGCCTAACCTCATGATGAACTGCAAATATGGGCTGCACCAGCATAAAACCCAGAACTTGGTAGCCATGAGCACGCTGCTTTGGAGTACGGGTGTGGGGAGTCTGAGCTCCTCCCTCAGCCGGAGAAGTAGCTGGTGCAACTGGGATTAGTCCCGCCTAAGTCAAGGTGTCTGCTCCCCAATTGGAGCTACTGGTAGCTCCTCAACTGCTACTCTAGTATGTGCTCTAGGTGTAGCACGTGCCCTTCCTCTGCTGCTACCTCATCCTTGGCCTCTCACGGCTCTAGTAGGGGTGCGGGTGTCCGCTCAACTGATCTGGTAGTGAGAGAATAGAAATATAAAGGCTCAACTCCTAAATCAATAAATACGCGCGATAGGAATGAAAGAAGTGAAATTTCCTATTAGTTCTGTAGCATCTCGAAGATAAGTACAGACATCTTCATACCAATCCGCAAGACTCTACCAAACTTGTTCGTGACTCGTAGAACCTATGAACCTAGACCTATGATACTAACCTGTCATGACCCAAAATCTCACCTTTAGTATCGTAATGACACCTAGTCTCTACAACTAGGTAAGCTGACCACTTACAATAGTTAAACCAATAAAACCTGATATTATAAAGCAAAGTTTAATATAAATGCAGAAATAAAGGTGATACAAGCCAACACGACGATAATCATAACAAATCCCCAAAACTAGGTAGTATAGAGTCACAAACTCTAACTTAATACATAGAAAGTATCTCAGAATACAATATTGTTCAGATAAGGAATTGACAGTATAAATGAGAAAGGACTCTAAGGGACTGCGACAATCAAAGCAACTCTGCCTTGAATCCTCACGATCACGAAATTCTCGCTGCCCTGGCCCGCTCTCCAATACCTGAATCTGCAAAAAAATATGCAAAATTGTAGTATGAGTACACCACGGTCGGTACCCAGTAAGTATCAAGACTAACCTCGGTGGAGTAGTGATGAGGTTCAAGTCAAGATACTCACTAGTCAAATAACCTGTGCAATAATAACAAGGTTAGCGACGAGAAGAATAATAGGAAGAAATAGTTGTAATATTATCATAACAAGTGATACAATTTAATACAGATAAAGGTTCAGTTCAACAAGTCATCAAATAGAATCGTACTCATATGGTACCTCGTTCCCACATTACCGATCATCCTCGCACGGCAAACACCTCGTGCCGCAATATAAATCACATCCGCACAGTAAAGACCTCGTGCCACAAAATAAGTCACACTCGCATAGCAAAGACCTCGTGCCACAACTTAAATCATACCGCACGGTAAAGATCTCGTGCTATAATATAAACCACACCGCACGGTAAAGACCTTGTACCATATTATAAACCACACCGCACAGCAAAGACCTCGTGCTATAATATTGTATCCGTGTCAGTTACCAATAACATATTCAAGAGGAATTTATCGAGAATTAAATAAAGTAATGCATGATATCAACTTTCTTCTTTTACTTCAATCATCTATGTTTCCAATAACTCAACAGAATATGAGAGAACGACTCCACGTAGGTAAATCCATCTTGGCAACCAAATTTTCAAGTAACAACAGAGACACAAATTAGCATGTCAGAAAAAATGCAACAAATCACGTAAAATACATGACACACACAAAGAAGTCATGAGCACACACAACAATATCCCTTTTTCACCAACGCACAAACATCATCAACAAAACGCCCTCACGCCATCACATAACAACCCCACATAGCCACCTTCATCTCACCGCATGCGCACAATAAAATAAATGCCCGCCTTGTCTTGCCACACACGTATTAGCAATATCTCAACTTGTCTCGCCATATGCTCAAACCCATATATATATATATATATATATATATATATATATATATATATATATATATATATATATATATATATATATATATTATAGCACGCCTTATCTCGCCGCATGTGCAATATCAATAACAATAATAGCACAGCAGAAATCTCATGCAAACACCCGAACAATCCATTCAACAAGTCCACATGTGTCATAATCACAACAACACAATCATGCCAAAAAATTTCATCCAAACACAAACTCACAATTTGCCAACGTAGTGCATAAGGACAAACCAATAAAGAAAATATGGATAGGTGTTCAATATATAAGCATGAATTCAGCTAACTCAGTTTAGCAACAAACGCCCAACTTGACCAATTTTCTAGCATGGAACATGAACTCAAGTAATCATCCAAAGAGGAGACACGTAGTGTAGAGATCTCACAATCAAAAAAGGCAATAAGAGCAACCTCGGGTCAAATTCGATCATAAGTCATACATACGACCCCGTTTACACACTCGTCACCTCGCGAACACATCGTTTCAAACATTTCACAAATAAGAAATTAAGTCAAATTCCAAGGGAAATTTTACATACACAAAGTTAGGCAAGATACTTATCTCGAACAAGCTAAATCAATACTCTAAGAAGCCCTTCCCACGTGAAACAACCTCTGGACGACTCGAATCTAACCAAAACAACTTAATATGATCAATAAAAGCCGCAGGAAACAAGCTCAAACGATAAATCTACGATATTGGTTCAATTATGTAAATTCAACCCTGGGCTCGCACACCGAAACCCGATAAAACTCATAAATGTAGAACACACATTTAAATACGAGTCCAACTATACTAATTTTATCCAATTTCAATCTCAAATCGACCTTCAAATCATCAAATTTCATTTAGAAAAGTTTTACTAAAATCCTCAATTTTTCTCACTTAAATTCATCAAATAAATTCCAAAAATAAGGTTGGAATCATGAATAATAAATAAATCCGAGTAAAAAATACTTACCCCAATCCAAATCATAAATATTCCCTCCAAAATCGCCCAAATCCGAGCTCTATAACTCAAAATGTGATAAAATAACTCAAAACCGTCTAAATGAATTTTATATAAGTCTGCCCAAGGGTTCTCTTTGCGATCGCGGGACCAACTTCGCGATCGCGAAGAACAAATCATCAGCTAGAAAAAATCCTCTTTTGCAAATGCGTTATGGCACCCGCGAACGTGATGCGCAACCCCCACTGGCCTACGCGCACGCGGTCACCCACACGCGAACGTGAAAGCCAACAACCAGGCGGCCCCATCCAGTCTTCACTCTACGTGAACGCGACCGCATGGCTACAAAAGCAGTGACCACAACTCATTAATGCTCCGCGAACACAACCATCTCATCACGAACGCGATGACCAAACACCAGCCTCCCAAATAATACTTCGCGATCGCAATCGCGACCACTCTTCCGCAATCGCGATGAAAACCATATCGCCAGAAAATCTGCAATCCAAACATGAGTGAAAATTATCTGAAACATGTCCGAGGCCCCCGGGACCCGTCCAATCACACCAACCAATCCCAAAATATAATGCGGACCTACTCGAGGCCACAAATCACACCAAAATATTAAAACTATGAATTGCACCTCAATTCAAGCCTAATGAACTAATGGACTTTCAACTTCCAAAACTCACGCTGAACTATATCAAATCAACTTAGAATGACCTCAAATTTTGCATGTCTCAAATGACATACCTATACCAACTCCCGGAACCTCAATATGACCCCATTATCTATAAAGTTAACTCTCGGTCAAACCTATCAACCTTCCAAACCTTCAATTATTCAACTTTCACCAATTCAAGCCAACACAACCTAGGAGCCTCCAAATTTCCATCTGAACATCCGCCTAAGTCCAAAATTTTCATTCAGACCTAATGGAATAATAAAACTCTAATCCGAGATCAAATACGCAAAAGTCAACTTGGTCAACTCTTCCAAGTTAAAGCTTCTAAAATGAGAATCATTCTTCCAAATTAATCCTGAATCGCTCGAAAACCAAAGCTGACCATACACACAAGTCATAATACATCATGTAAAGCTACTCGCGGCCTCGAACTACTGAACGGAAATACAAATGATCAAAATAATTGGTTGGGTTGTTACATACACGTATGTTATACATTCGTACTTGTTCTTATGTTGTGCCTTGATTGGGACGTGTGAACTCTGTGACACATATCTGATGTTTTATATGACTACTTGAACTTGGTTGCTGTAATTAATTTAGTTGTGATCATGCCTTATCCGTATTTTTATTGTTATCGTGTTCTTGTGCGCTTTATTGATGAGTTATGAGGATATGTCTCTTGATGATAATTTGTTATCTTACACTGTTGTGACTATGGAACTTGTGGACATGTTGGGCGGATTGATTGTGATGATATTGTGGTACGATAGTTTTGCCATACGATTGTGATAATTATTGCGCACGGGCCGAAATAAAGGTGGCAATTTTCGGGCTTGCCCATGTGGCGAAATAAGGGTGACATTTGTTGATATTGCATGCGGAGAAATAAGGGTGATATTTGTCGATATTGCATACAGCGAAATAAGAGTGGCATTGTTGATGATGTTATGTGATGGTTTGAGGTGATTTTGTTGATGATGTTTATGTGGTGGTACGAGAGTGATATTTTTGAATGTGCATGTGAATTCTCTATGCTTGTCATGCATTTTTACATGATTTTTGCATTGCATTTAACATGCTAATCTATACCTCTATTATTATTTGATGATTTGTTTGTCAAGATGGATTTACCTCTGTGGAGTTGATATCTCATATTTTGTTGAGTTGTCGGTAGCATATCGGATTGACGTGATAAGAAAGTTGTCTACATGCATTGATACATTTGATTCTTGAAAGGTTCTCTTGAACGTGTTATTTGGCCACTGATATGGAATCGGATCATGTTGGACACATGTTTACAATCACGTATAATTATTGAGCACACATATTATATAGTGCATATCTCTTTGTGAGCGGGGTTGGTGCAAGTTGTATTTGTTGAACATGTACAATTGGTAGAGTTTATTTATTACCCTATCCCAGTTGTGCACCTTTACTGTTGATATTCTTTGTTCCATAATTATCTTTCTAGAATATTCTTTATATATTATATATGTTATTGAGTTGCACAGGTTCTACAAAGTAAGTATCTTTTGAATTAAAAACCTCATCACTACTTCTCTAAGGTTAGTCAAGATACTTACTGAGTACATAGGGTCGGTTGTACTCATAATACACTTCTGCACCTTGCGTGAAGATTCTGGAGCTAAGTAGTCGTGGAAGACGAAGCCTTACCTTGGAGACGTTCCAGCATTCCGGATTCCAGCTACCTTTTTATTCGTGGTAGTTTAGGACTTTATTTTTCTTTATGTAAACTTCAAACAGATGATGTATTTATTCTTGTTATCAGCTTTATAAATCTAATTTTAGTGGCTCATGACTTGTACTACCAGCCCTTGGGGTAGTTGTATTGAATGTTTTTGCAATTTTATTTATAATATTGATGATTTATCAATATAGTAGTAACTTTTATTACTTGGCTTACCTACCGGATTGGATTAGGTGCCATCACGACTTTGTGAGATTTTGGGTCGTGACTTTAAAACATCACCAATAAATATAACCGCAAGCTCTAATACCACTATGTTGAGGAAAAACAAGCACTAAATAGTGTGCGACAAGGTAACGATGAGAAATACCCACATCAAACTTTTTAAACTTATTTGAATCAAGATAAGACAAACAAACTCATGTACATACGTATTCGAGCAGCAAGTATATCAAGCATTGTCAAATATATGCAAAAAAAATAATCAAACAAAGAAGATTCCAAGAGTTAACGTGAAAACCTCTTCAATATGAAAAGTAAAAACCACCACGGACCTCGGGTCCACAAAGCTCCACCAAAATGAATCAACACAAATTACAAAAAAATTCTAAATTGGTGATAAAGCTAGTGTTTAACCAATTGACAACAATAAAAGTAATATTGCACTAAAACAATTGAAGAAAGGGAAAGAATTCGCCCAAAATGAGCTACTATTCACGCTACTAAAATTGAAGTTACGGGCCTCCAAATCCAATTTCCACCATTAAAATCCAAAAATCAAATATTGACAACTCTTAGTTCAAATTTGAGCACGATCGTTCCTCTTTTAAGTTTATCGTTGCAAAATAAGGCATACCTTAATATGAAAAAGTTCTACATTACCTTTTCATGACTTGCTCTCCCAAGGGTTGTCTTTGTCATCTTGTAATCTTCAAGGTTATATATACGTCTTTTGTACATTTAGCGTCTTAACCACTCATTCAATTATCCAAATCAGTGTTATAGACACATTTTCCACAAATATTCATCCGTGCTAATTGTCTTTTAGCCCACCTAGTCTATCATCAAAAAAGAAAGGACAGAGAAAAGACCAAGTCAAAAGAAGAGCAATTAATTTTTGAAGACATGGAAAACAAAAGAGATAGAGAAGCCCCACAACTGTAGTATTTGGAAAACTTTGTATCTTCCCAATTGCAACTATATATAAATGTTTTAGCTCAGTCTCAGCTTTCTAACACCAAATTATGCATTAACAATATAGGTTGGAAATGGGAGAAGAAGAACAAAAAAAGGAAGAGGTCATTAGTTCCAGTAATCATGTGGCTATAGAAGTTGAAGTTCCTGAAACTCATCATCAGATTGGCCAAGGTCTATCTCCCTGCATGCATGCTCCTCTCTTGTTTTCCGATCCTCTTTTCTAATTGGCATTTGTTTCATAAGACTGACAAATATTCAAACTAATCGACAATGGTTAGTAAATATGTATTTTTACCTAAATGTTTCACTTTTTCTCATAGTAAATTAACAATTGGCAAATTCGAAAAGGAGAAGTATTGTTTCCTACTATAATTTTGCAAATCTAAGATGTGCACATTTTTTCTTATATTAAGTGAATGATTCGTACTTTATTTTGTCCCGAAAACCCTACAAATTCTTGGGATCAGTACAGACTTAGCAAAAAACATGACACAGTAGAAGAAAAAATCCATATATGTGATATTTACTGCTCTCTCCGTTTTAATTTAGTTGAGGTTGTTTGATTCGGCTCAGAACTTAATAAAAAAAAAGACTTTTGAAACTTGTGGTTTTAAAAGCTTGAGGGATAAAAATCAATGATATTTGTGTGGTTTTAAAAGTTTCTCATTAAGGATAAAATAGGTAAAATGAAGAGTTTAAAGTTAAATTATTTTCAACTGTCGAAATGTATCATTTGTTTTGGAAATGACTAATAAGGAAAGTGTGTCATCTAACTTGAAACAGAGGGAGTAGTTGGGAATACGTTTTGGTCTTGTTAGATAACTTCTACAATATTTTACTTTTATGTTATTTAGTACGATGATAATATGAGTTGAGCTTAGATGGAGAAGTGAACATTCACATAGCCGACACCCACTTGTTTGGAAAGATTGAGAGTAATTATTATTGTTGTTTGAACTATTGTAGTGATACTCTTGTAAAATTTTGAAGGATATGTGCATGAAGGACAATGCAGTATTTTGTCTAAAATTTATAGAGTATATGCTGAAAACTTAGGAGTAGGGCCTCAATAAGTGCATTGCGAACAATTAATCCTTGAACTTAATTATGATTAGCTGTTTTTCATTTGAAAAATCTACAGATAATTCTGAGATTTTCTTTCTATTATTAGAACTGATTTTTTTGAGAGTTGAAGTAAGAAAGAGCAAATGTTATGGGTGTATTTGATATGAATTTTCTCATGTTTGGTTATCCTAAATTGTTGAAAAAATATTTCATTAAGAACACATTTTACTCTAATTTAAGGCTTCTCCATTTTTCAGTTCGGCGCTAGACAACTAGTTTTTTATAGTGAGGAAATGGATAGAGTGAGGAGGATGGTAAATATTGACCTTACTAACCTTTTGAGTGTAATCTTCAATCTATAACCGCTACAAGTATCTTTGAACAGTGCAAAATATTTTCCTTCGTATCAAAAACACTGTATGTGTTACTCGTATTTATTGGTTTGTTAAAACTTTCGTAATTTGTGTCTTCTGTTTCCTGTTGGGAAAAATGTAGATTCATTCATTCAAGTGGGAGTTCTTATGTGTACTGGTTTGAACAGTGCTTACGCGCTTGGATATGCTGGCGCAATCATGGTACCTCTGGGATGGATTGGAGGTGTGATTGGTCTGATGTTAGCAACAGTGATATCATTATATGCTAATGCTCTAATTGCCAAGATTCATGAATATGGGGGAAAGAGGCATATCAGATATAGAGACCTTGCTGGATTCATATATGGTGCGTGCGAGAAAATTCATATCAACATATAGTCTTTTTATTTAACATCTCAGTTTATTTAACTTAGTTAATTTATTGGGATGTCGGCTGATGCAGGTCAGAAAGCTTATGTACTTGTTTGGGGATTACAGTATGCAAATCTATTCTTGATAAATATTGGATATATCATTTTGGGTGGACAGGCATTGAAGGTAAGATATTTTGCATCGTGAGAATATATTAATCATAAATTGACTTGTTTTACGTTAATGGAAAATCTATTGCACCCATACAGACTAAGATCTTAATTCCCATGGCAAGGAAAGGCCGAGTGGGAGGGGAAGTCAGCTAACAGCTTCTTTGTCACGTGCGTTTTTCAAATTTGACAGTCAAGATCCATAAATATGCCTTGGATGAGCCTAACAGTCGTGTACCTGGAAGCACTTTTATTTTCAACAGCCAGAAGGTAAAAAAAGACAACCCACCACTATAGTGGAAGATCTTTCACTTCACCGTAGTAGGAACCTCACTAACCTTCTACATCAGTTAATCTAACTATAGGGATCACCCTCCTGCCTTACCCACCCACCCTAAACGAGCCAAGACAAGCTATACCGAAGGAGATAAATTTCATACCCTACCAAGTTCTAGGGCTTGCCTTGATACCCTGGCTTAAAACCAGCAATGCGAGCAAAGCAGCGTTATATTGGAAGAAAAATATCTATATGGATGATACCAATTACTTGGAATTAAGCCTTAATAATTGTTAGTAGTATGTTTGCTTTAGGTCTAATATATGCTAAGAATCTTTTAGTCTTGTTAGAAATTTATGGGTCAACAAAAAGTATATATAGAGAATTTCTAGAACGAGGCGATGTATTACCAATATTGGATTATGAAGAGCTTAATGGATGTAGTCAACCAGAACTTGCTTGGAATTGAGGCATTCGTAGTTGTTAGTAGTTGTGTCACTAAAGTTAATTAGATAAAAAACCGTATCCTTTTCCCACTCCTATCTTTTTGTCCTTAAGATACCTGTGTTAGCTTGTCACAGTAATATTCACAGTCTGGTCCCTAGCTCCTCAGTCCTGATATCTCCTCCCTACACCCAAAAGATGGCGAGGTTGAGAAAAGAAGAGACAATGAATAAGAGGGGGAGAAGGGAAGTTGTTCGAAAACCGTAAACCGTTGAAGTATTCAAAGAAGAGGAAGAATTCATCTTGAAATGTTAATTTTTTATTGGTTATGTGGTAGAAATCATTCTGAACGAGTATTTGTGATTGGCAGGCTTTCTATATTATCTTTAGAGACGATGATGAGATGAAGTTGCCGTACTTCACAGCAATTGCGGGATTGGGATGTGTTCTTTTTGCCATCGCCGTACCACATTTATCAGGCCTAAGGGCTTGGCTAGCGGTTTCAACATTCTTCAGTCTAGTCTATATCACTATAACCTTTGTTTTGTCTCTTCAAGATGGTATGCATGTCTCTCTCCTTAATATGATCTGACTACATCAGATCATATTAAATTGAAGTTCTGTATGCTCAATGTCATTAGATGGAGCTTGTCTGGTTGTTGCACTCAGTAAAACAACTGCCTAAGTCTACTTCTCGGTTTCAACATTTACCTTATTATTAGACATGCTATATTAACATCACCTTTTCTACCAAATATCTGTCATAAGATAATTCTTCACATTTAGTGACATGGGGTTGCACGTCTCAAAGATAAAGCCCCCGGTCGACTAATATACTAAGTACTATTAGAATCGGTGTGGCTCTGTTTCTCTCTGAAATGGGAAATATATCTATTTTGTCAATGGTTTTCTTACTTATTAGTATGTGTTATTACATTGGTTTTCTAGAAATTAACTTCACGTGAACCATCCGTGTAATATATAATTTCAAACTCTACTCTCTGAAGAACTATTAGTTTCACACACATCTTTCTCTTCTGTCCTGAATCTTAGGTATGAATGCTCCACCTAGGGACTATAGCATTCCAGGATCAAATACAAGAAGAGTTTTTGCAACTATTGGTGCGACAGGAAACCTTGTTTTTGCATTTAACTCCGGAATGGTTCCAGAGATCCAGGTAGCTATATAAACTAGAAATACAGTAGCCTTGTGAACTAAGTGTCACTTTAGTAATGAATTTGTGTGATGGACTGTATCTTTTTATCGATCATTTTTTACCATCATAAAAGTATATGCTTGTGTAACAGGCTACTCTTAGAGCACCTGTTGTCGACAACATGTTGAAAGCCCTATATATACATTTCACTATAGGACCTGCACCTGTTTTTGCCGTTACATTCGTGGGATATTGGGCTTATGGATCAAGAACGTCGTCCTATTTGCTCAACAATGTCAGTGGCCCAGTTTGGGTGAAGGCACTAGCCAACCTTGCTGCTTTCTTGCAATCCGTCATATCTTTGCACGTAAGAATATCTTTACTTTGATCTTACGTTAAATTTTTTTCCGCCCTCTCTTGGTTTTCAAACAAAAAGTTCAGCTCTTTACTATCAGAGATGTAGGACGGGTTAATGTGGGTTCAACATAACACGATACTTTAGGCTCGAATTATATATACATTATATATAAAAAGACATATAAGATTACGTTTATTCTGAAAATAGTGACTCTAAATCTTAAACTCGCCACTGGTTACCCTCATTTTCTGCTCTAAAGGTTGCCATGTTTTTGCTTATTGTAGATATTTGCAAGTCCAACATATGAATTCCTGGACACCAAATATGGATTCAAAGGAAGTGCAGTCAATTTTCGGAACATTGCATTTAGAACAGTAGTCAGAGGTAGTTATCTAGCAATTACTACGTTCTTGTCAGCTTTATTACCTTTCCTCGGGGATTTCATGAGCCTCACTGGTGCTATCAGCACATTTCCACTCACATTCATTCTCCCTAACCACATGTACCTTGTTGCCATGAAAAAGCAGTTGTCTTCACTACAAAAGAAGTGGCATTGGCTAAATATTGTCTTCTTTGGTTTCGCATCTGCTACTGTTTTAGTAGCTGCCTTCAGACTCATTGTAGTGGACTCAAAAACTTACCACATATTTGCAGATTTATAACTCTTTATGTTTATATATGGGGAAAATGTCTCTGTTCATATATATTCTTGGTATTTCAAGTAATAATGACAATATTTTCAATTGAAACAAGAGCTTTATCATATCGTTTCTCCTCAGTGAGGTAAATGGTAATGGTGTGGCTTCTTGTTCGCTGCCATCTATTCCATCCATTTCAATTAATATGATTGTTTTTCATTGAGTACGAAATTTAAGACTTTTTCACACATGCGCCATTTTGGCCGTAGAATAGAATTTTGTTAGCTCAAATATAAAAGATACTCCCTCCTTTTGATTTTATATGGACCTATTTGACTAAGTATACATTTCTGTAAGATTCTCCATTATTTAAGAAAGAAAGAAAAAAATTTAAAACTAGGGATTATAAAATCATGTTCTAAGGATAATTAAAGTAAATTATATATTTTCATATATGAAAATATATCTTTTTTTAAAATAAACTAAAAAAGGAAATAATGTCACAAATAGAAAATTAATGCTTCACTAGGGAAAGATAAAAAAAAATTGTACGCTGATTATAACTAGTCATAAAATAGAAGAAAAGTCGAAGTAAAGCAAGAGAATAATAGAGAAAAATTAAGACAAGAAGAAGAGATGATCTTTTATTAAATTTGTGTATATAAGCTTTGCGCATAGTCTCCATATATAGGCCTCAAACATCATAAGTTATAAAAGGAAATCTAATCCACATAAATCCATAATATTATTATTTTAGGGGTTATTGGAGTTACTCCTATAGAAATTATACATATAATGAAAAAGAATTCGCCCATCCATAAAAATAATTAGTATTTATAACATTATCGCATTTAATAGTTTATTGATAAGTTATGTGTCTTGCTATATTTTGATGATTTAACAAACTTATTGTTGAGAACGAGATGGGGAACCTGTTCCACATCCTCTCAGTGTTCAAGATCAACAAGTCTCAAGTCTGGGACATGTTCCAACATTCAGAGTCAAAGAAACAACAGAGGGAACAGATCGACATCAGTTCCCTTGCTGATAGTACCAGTCAACTCCCTACAGCTGTAAAGTGACTGCAATTGTTCCTATGCACACACGCAACAGTGCAAATAGTGAAGCAGTCACTTTATGGGGAATGCCTTTGTACCAAACATGCTTGCATCATTCAAGTGATGTCACTTATATAATATTAACATGAAGCAAAGGCGAAATCCAACAAGGGTAGGTTGTGATTTTTAATCCCGTGAGCTGAGAGTTTTTCACGTAATTAAAACTCAACTGTGTTATTTACTTTCAGCTGTGTGAGTATGTTTTGTGGGAACTAATAGAACCTGGTTCTCTATATAAGTTTGGTGGACCCTTAGTTTGTATCAATTGGTATCAGAGCTCGTTCTTTCTATCAAGCTAACACCTAGAAAGGATCCTCATGGCTGCTCCACCAAACTTCGAAGAATGTCAATCCACCTACAGACCACCAAGATTCAATGGCCAGTACTACGGATGATGGAAGACAAGGATGCATGATTTTATCATGGCTGAAGATTCAGAACTTTGGGATGTTATCTGCGATGGTCCCTTTGTTCCTATGAAAACCATTGAGGAACCAGCAGTGACATTTCCAAAAGTCTAGGAAGTAATACAGCGATGCTGAATGCAAGGTTATAGAGAAGAACTTTCGAGCAAAGAAAATCCTCGTCTGTGGCATTGGGCTGGATGAATATAACAGGATTTCTGCTTATCAATCTGCCAAGGAGATCTGGGAAGCTCTCCAAACAGCATACGAAGGGACAACTCAAGTCAAGCAGTCGAAGATTGATATGCTAACCACTGAGTATGAACTCTTCAGGATGATGAGTCCATTTAGGACATGCACACTCGATTCACCTCTATCATCAATGAGCTCCATTCCCTGGGAGAAATCATTCCAATGAACAAACTTGTCAAGAAAATACTCAACGTATTACCTAGTTCCTGGGAAAGCAAAGTAAATGATATCACTGAGGTAAAGAATATACAAAAGCTAACCATTGATGAACTCATTGGTAATTTGAAAACTTATGAAATAAAGAAGAAAAAGGATCATGGGAGAAGAGAGCCCAAAATGGAGAAGAACCTGATCCTCAAGACAGACAACAATGAATCAAGTGGTGAAGATGTTGATATGGCTTACTTGACAAAGAGATTTCAGAAGATGGTCCGCAGAAATGGAGGTATTCCCAAGAAGGGTAGCTCCAGCAAGCCAAGAAGATATGACTTATGTCATAAGTACGGAAAGCCAAGACATTTCATCAAGGACTGTCCCCTCCTCAAGCAAGACCAGTACAAGCACAACACAGACAAAGCAGCCAAGAGGAACTCGGTTCCTGACAAAAAATTTAAAAGAAAAAAAGTCACTGACAATGTTGTGAAACAAGCTCTTGCTGCATAGGAAGACTCTTCCAGCGAATCTGGAGAAGATGATGCACAAGGTGACACCTCCGCGATGGCAGTCGAAAGTGAAGCAGTTGACTATGATTCCATCTTTGCCCTGATGGCAAAATTTGACAATGATGAAGATAATGATGATGAGGTAAACTTTCTAGACGTTCAAAGAAATCTGAAGTCTTACTCACAGAAAAAGCTTATATCTTTGGGAAATGTTCTAATTGACACTTATCACAGTCTTATAAATGATAAAAATATCTTAACTATAGATTTAGGAGAGGTAGAAAATGAGAGAGATGATTTGGTAGTTGCAGTGGCCGACCTAAAAGAAACCATCGAGAATCTAGTGAAAGAAAAAAGTATTCTGATTAAAAATGTTGAAAACATAGAAAATGAGAGAGATGACCTGTTAGTAGCCGGCGTGGACCTAAAAGAAATAATAGAGGAAGTAAAAAGTGGAAACAGTTCTGGGACTGTCCAAAAGGGAAAGAAAGTTGCAAGTGAGGCACACATTAAGCTTGAAAGTGAACTACAATCTGTGAAATCTAGTATGTATGCTGAACTTGAAAGAAACATGCAGTTTCAAGAAGATCTAGGCAGAGTTAAAAATCACCTCGAAAAATCTCTAAAGTGGACCTGGTCCTCTGATACAATTGCTGCCATGTATACAAGTAATGGTGGGAATAGGCAGGGAGTCGGATTCCATAGGGAAAAGACTCCCTACAATCCACATAGCAAGTATGTTACTGTTCTTGATAACTAGCTTTGCACTCACTATGATAACATTGGTCACTTTAAAGAACACTGTAAGGCTAGAATTCAGTCCCAACAGAAAAACAAGGTGTTTGTTGAAAATGTAACTACTGCTAAGGAACCTCGTCCCTCCGTTAAAATATATATATTGCCTTCATGGACAAAAAAGAGTTTAATTCGACCATTTCCTCACTACAAGGGAGCCAAACTTGTTTGGGTTCCTAAGTCTAATCCTTGATTCCCTTTTACAAGAAGCAGCCAAAAATGGTACATGGATAGTGGTTGTTCTAAGCACATGACTAGAAGCATTAATGATTTCCTTTCACTCAAAGCCCTGCAAGGAGGGAGTGTGTCCTTTGGCAATGGAAAAAAGGGATACATTCTGGGAGTAGGAAGAATTGGGAAGTCACTCACTCACTCAATCAAAAATGAGTACTATGTGAACGGCTTGAAATATATCGTACTGAGTGTTTTCCAAATCTGCGACAAAGGAAACAAAGTCGAGTTTGTGTCAAAAGTTTGCACAGTCACAAATCTTGTGACTAGAGAAGTGGTCCTGATGGCAAAAAGATACAAGAACATTTATGTTGCCGATTTTGAGTCCCTGCAAAACGGGGATCTCACTTGTCTGAGTGTTGTTGATGATGATGCTAAACTATGGCACAGAAGATTGGGTCATGCAAGCTTTACATTTCTGAAAAAACTGGTCAGGAACGACCTGGTTTGTGGCCTGCCGATGTCAAGTTTCAAAGACCACAAGGTATGTGATGCATGTGTAAAAGTAAAGCAAGTCAGGTATTCTTTCAAGCCCAAAAAAGATGTTAGCACCTCAAGGACACTCGATCTCCTCCATATGGATCTGTGTGGACCTATGAGGGTGCCAAGTAGAGGAGGAAAGAAGTACATTTTTATTATAGTGGATGACTACTCTAGACTCACCTGGATCTTGTTCCTCAAAACCAAGGATGAAACTTTTTCAGTGTTTGTTGCCTTCGTGAAGAAGATCCAAGTGAAGTTGAGCTACAATGTTGCGTGTATAAGATCTGATCACGGCACAAAGTTTGATAATGCAAAATTCGACGAATTTTGTGCTGAAAATGGCATAAGTCATAATTTCTCAGCTTCAAGAACACTTCAACAAAATGGTGTCGTGGAGAGGAAAAATAGGACTCTTGAAGACATGGCGAGGAAAATGTTGATTGACAGTGGCATTGCTAAGAACTTCTGGTCAGAAGCAGTTAACACTGTATGCTATTTGGTGAACAGGTGCATGATCAGGTTACTCCTGAACAAGACTCCGTCTGAACTGCTGAACGAAAGGAAACCCAAGCTAACACATTTGAGAACATTTGGAAGCAAATGCTTTGTCCTCAACAATGGTAAGAAAGCTCTTGGAAAATTTGATGCCAAAAGTGAAGAAGGAATCTTTCTGGGCTATTAATCACAAAGCAAAGCTTACAAGGTCTACAACAAAGAACTCAATGTGTTGAGGAAAGCATACACGTGATCTTTGATGAATCACACCACCTACGTGGGAAAGATTCACATGATAAGATTGATCAAGACGGAGAGCAGTCAACTATCCCTGGTGAAGTCATTGATATGACAAATGGAAAGGCTGACATGATGAGCTACGTCAAGGAATCAAATGATGATGATGCAGCCGTATCTCCAGCTGATGTAGAGGAAATTGGTTCCTCGATCACAACAACTAAAACTGAGAACAGAGTTGCTAATGTTATACAAGGAGCCCCAGATATTGAGCTGAGAAGCACGACTCATGTCAACCATGGGTCACATTCAGAAATACCTCGACCCTCTCGCAATGAGATTCAGGTGTCTAACTGGAAGCACAAAAGTTCACATCCTCTTCAAAATGTAATCACTCCTCTTGACTCGGGGATTCAAACTAGATCAAAGTCAATAAATTCACTTGCCTTCTCAGCGTTTCTCTCTCAAGTTGAGCCCAAAAATATCAAGGAAGCATTGAAAGATACTGACTAGATTACTGCTATGTAAGATGAACTTCATCAATTTGAGAGAAATAGCATGTGGCACCTGGTTCCTCGACCTGCTGATAGAACTGTCATAGGAACTAAATGGGTATTTAGAAACAAACTTGATGAGTTTGGGAACACAACAAGGAACAATGCAAGGCTAGTAGTTCAATGGTACAATCAAGAAGAAGGGATTGACTATGATGAAACTTTTTCTCTAGTTGCTCGAATGGAGGCCATCAGAATTCTTATTGCCTTTGCATCTCATATGGAATTCAAATTGTTCCAAATGGATGCCAAAAGTGCATTTCTGAATGGCTTTCTAAAAGAAGAAGTCTTCGTAAAGCAACCACCTGGCTTCGAATGTCATGAGAATCCTAAGCATGTTTTTAAACTCGACAAGGTTATATAGGCTGAAGCAGGCTCCTCGTGTATGGTATCAAAGGTTGTCCAAATTTCTCCTAGAAAATGGCTTTACAAGAGAAAAAATTGACAACACCTTATTTCTGAATAAACGGGGGAGGAACCTGCTCATTGTGCAAGTTTATGTTGACGACATCATCTTTGGTGCAACAAATGATTCTCTATGTGAGGAGTTTGCAAAGCTCATGGGAAGTGAGTTTGAAATGAGCATGGTGGGAGAATTGAATTTCTTCTTGGGTCTGCAAGTTAAGCAAACTCCTAAGGGCACAATGATAAGTCAACAAAAGTACATCAAAGAGCTTTTGAGGAAGCTTGAAATGGAAAGCTCAAAAAGCATTGATACTCATATTGCCACTGTCACTCGTCTGGACATGGATGAACCTGGTTCCCCTGTGAATGAGACTATGTACAGAGGTATCATTGGGCCACTCTTGTATCTCACAGCAAGCAGACCAGATATCGTCTTCAGTGTGGGACTTTGTGCCCGATTTTAATCCAATCCAAAGGAATCTCATCTAAAGGCTACCAAAAGAATCCTGAGGTATCTCAAATGAACGCAGGACCTGGTTCTCTACTATCCATCAGAAGATAATTTTGACTTGATCGGGTATGCTGATTATGCTGGTTATCTGGTGGACATGAAAAGCACTTCTGACATGGCACACTTTCTGGGTTCGTGTCTAATTTCATGCGGTACAAGAAAACAAAACTCAGTGGCTCTTTCAACTGCAGAAGCTGAATATGTGGCGGCTGCCTCTTGTTGTGCTCAATTATTGTGGATCAAGCAGCAACTAGAAGATTTTGGTGTATTTTTTGAGTGTGTGCCGTTACAACACCAGTGCTCTCAACATGGCAAAGAACCCAGTTCAGCATAAGAGAACAAAGCATATTGATGTACGACATCATTTCCTCAGAGACAATGTTGAAAAGGGGCTTATCTGCATAAAGTTCTGCAGCACAGAAGATCAAATTGCAAACATCTTCACCAAAGCACTGAGCAGAGAGCACTTTGAAAAGAATCATCTTGCACTTGAGTTGATAAAATCAAGTTGAGGACCTGGTCCCTCGATGATTGGCCATGAAATAAATGTATAGGTAAAGTTGCTAAAAGGTATTTTCTGGCAAGGTCTAACTCATTTCTATACCGTACAAGGAGACACGCATGACGATTACAGAGCAAACAAGGAGCTAATGTATTGCATCCTCGCAAAAGGATGAGGCTCACATTTACAAAATCTGTCAGGGAACCTGGTTCCTGTGACACAGGTTAGTAGTTCCTTTTGTACTCTCATGCACAATCTTTTTAACGGCTAAAAAGGGTTCCACCTCATTAAAATGCCAGCTTCTTATTTTTCTTTTTGGAACCCAAGAGTCATACCCGTTCTGAAACGACCCGTCTACCCAAAAAATTAATACACCTTCCCAACCGGTCCCGCATCCCCTTTAAATAAATCCAAAGCTCTGTCACTCTCACAACTATTCACATCAAAAGCCAAAAATTCCCTTTTCTCTCAAACAACCGAACACTCTCTTCTTTCATAAACTCTCATTACACTTCATAATGTCTGAAAATCTCGAATCCTCAAATGTCCCCAGTACCATCCCCACCGCATCTCTTGAAGCACCAGTGACAGACTCTACACCACCCAGTCCAAACCCTAAACAGGATTCCCAACCACCCACTGCCTCTTCTCCAAACTAATCGAGTTCTGGTTCTCATCGGAGTCGCAAGACCTCGAATCCCAAGAGGTTTGTAGCTTCGGCCTCTCTCTCCGCCTCGCCGAAAAAAATGGCTTAGGAAGAAACAATAAAAGGAGAAGAAAATCAGGAAGTTTCAAGTCTATATTTGGAAGAAAGTTCTGAGGCACAACAAAGTGTGGTTAACACAATGACTACCCCAAGTCTTGATTTGAATGTTGCAGATCTTACATGCAATATTTCTTCTGTGCCTTCTAAGTTTCCTTTGGGGTTAAAAGAACAAGAATCCATAGAGAATATGTTGTCAATAGCTGCTGAGGGGTGTGTGGATAGTTGCTATGAAGGTGTGTCTGAAACCAATGGGTCTCAAGGGAAGGTGGGAGTCTACATGAAGAGGGTAGGGAACTGGTGCCTATCGAAAATTTGGCACCTGAAAGTACTATTGGGGAACCACTCGAGGGACCTGATACCTCCACCTAAGAGGAGCCCTCTGCTCCTACTTGGGATGAAACCCCATGTTTATCAAAAGAGCCCCATGTCAGTACTGATCCCGCTCCCTCTCCTCATTTCTATGCTGAGCCATTGGCCATTGTTGCTCCCGAGATGAGATCTCTCTCTGAGGAGGAGAATGAAGGTAGTGAAGAAGACTATGATAATGTGGCTTTTGCAAGTTTTATTAGTGCTAGGAGTAGCAGGGAAACGCCCAAAACACCCACTCCTAAAAGACCTACTACTAGGCTGCAACAGAAGGAGGCTCTTGAGTCAACTTTGAAGAAAAGTAAGAAAAAAAAAGAAGAGGAGAAGGTTGGTGAAGGATGGAAAGTTAGTACATGAAGAGGTAGTGCCTACAACTCTTGTTGTCAACATTGGTGATGAGGTGGATGAGGAACCCAGTCCCTTAATCCGTAAGTCCTCCAAGAAATATGTTGTTCAAAAATTTGGAAAAGAGTCATCTGTGAAAGTGATGGAGGTTAGTAATGTTGAAGTGGGTGAGTCTGGAGAAAAAGTGGCTGAAGGGTCTGGTAAGAACGTGTCTGAGAAATCTGTGTCTGAGAAGGTGTCTGAGAAACCTGCAGAGAAAGCTAAAAGTGTGAGAACATCAGTGAAACGGAAGGCTGGTGCCAATGAGGAACCTGGTTCCTCAAAAAGGACCAAGGTGGGGGTGGCCAAGAATGAAGGAAGGGAAAATCTGAGAAATCAGAAAGTGATGTGGGGCACAACATTTGCCCCTGATATTCTTGACATGCCTGGAATGTGCCAACTGGTGGATATCTGTGACTTTCAACAGTGGACACATTTGTTCACAAATGAGAGTCCTAAGGTGTATGAGACAGAGGTGCACAGTTTCTATGCTGACTTTTTCACAGTGGAGGATGACAACATCTGTATGAAGGTGAACGATGTCGACTTTGTGATGGATGAGGTTATGTTGGGAACCATCCTGGGTGTGCCTACTGGTGGAATATCCTCTATCGAGGAGACTTGTTCTTCCAATTTCAGAAATGCCATTTTGAAGGATGATGTCGTACATCAAGGGGAACGGGTACACAAGAAGGCCCTCCTTCTAGTGTATCAGATGTTATTTGAGATGGTGAACAAAGTGTTTCTCCCTCGTGCAGAAAGGCATTTTATTACGTCTCGAGCAGACTTGTTCCTCATGGAAGCACTGGATGCATACTCCACTATCAATCTGCCCGGTATCATGATTGAGCACATAAAGAAAGTGGCGGATTTCAAGGATGGTAATCATGGGTTGCCCTACGGGTTCTTGCTCACCAAAGTCTTTGAGTTCTTCAAAGTTCTGTTGGGAAAGGCCTCAGTGGGTAATCGCAAGCAGACCTTCTCCAAAACCACCTTAGAAGAGTGTGAGTGCATCGATAAGAAATGAGGGGTCGATAGCAACTCCATTATCTCTCAACTGATTGAAGCTCAGAATATTGCTATGAAGAGATAAGGAAGTTGAAGGCCCGAAATGTTATTCTTGAGGGACATCTTAGTCAGGCCCATGAGGCACCGGGTTCCGTAGCACACACGGCGCAGAGGTTGCCCGTCTGACCAAGGAGAATGCTGATCTCAGGCAACAAGTCGAGGACCTGAAGGAAAGGTTACTCACTGAGCAAGGGTCTGTCAATGCTCGAATGGATATCCCCCTTAGAACTCTTGCCTCCTCATCTTTGCCTCCCCCTTCCAGTGCTCCTTAAAATCGTTCCCTTCCCAGTGTCAAGCTCTAGTGTCTGTTTTCTGTTTTGGTGTTCTGAATTTGGATAGATTGAGTGGTTGATACCTTTTTATTGATTTTATTTTGTGGATGATTTTGCAACAAATGGAACTGCTCCCTGTTTATTTCCAAAATTAATGCATATCCCGTACTTTTGCTATGCTTATCTTATCTATTTCTTGCTCTATTTTCAGTCATGTTTGTGTGCACACAAGTGGCATGAGTTAATCAGGCTAGACTTCTTTTTGTTTATCGCATGTCACTAATCTTTTTATGATGCCAAAAGGGGGGAAATTAATTTAGGGGGAACAAGCACAGTCTCATGTGGAATTTCAATTACAAGTTTGTCATCATCAAAAATGGGGAAATTGATAAGTTATGTGTCTTGCTATGTTTTGATGATTTAACAAACTTATTATTGAGAATCAGATAGGGAACCTGTTCCACATCCTCTCAGTGTTTAAGATCAACAAATCTCAAGTCTGGGACATGTTCCAACATTCAGAGTCAAAGAAACAACAGAGGGAACAGATCGATATCAGTTCCCTTGCTGACAGTACCACTCAACTCCCTACAGCTGTAAAGTGACTGCAATTGTTCCTATGCACACACACACCAGTGTAAATAGTGGAGCAGTCACTTTATGGGGAATGCCTTTTAGGGGTATTCAAAACCAAACCGAAACCGAAAACCGAACCGAAATCGAAGCTTAATGGCTTATTGGTATCGGTTTAACGGTTTAATGGACGGGAAACATATTGAAATTTTTTTATTAACGGCTTATCGATTTGGGGGCGGATTATTCAATTTTCTTAACGGATAATCCGTTAACCCGTTAAGAATATATATATATATATATATATATATATATATTAAATAATCAAAAACCATTCTTCCACTTCCAGTACTCTATCTCTATTCTCTATTACTAATTTACTATTAGACATTTAGTTATAATTTACTATTCCATTTAGTTACGATTAGATAATTTTGATTATCATGTATTATACCCAGTGTTCTCTTCTATTTCTTCTGATAGTTATAAGTTGTTAATAGGCTCATCCCCAGAGATGATTCTACTGGGAAATACGTTGGAATACACATCTCTCTATTTTTTCTATTTAGCTCTCTTCTTAGGAATTTTATTTTGAGTCATAGCGGTCAACAAACAATACGATAAACCGCCCGATAAGAGCTAAACCGATACCAATCCGCCCAATATCTTATCGGGTGGCTAGCGGATTAATACATTTAAAAGCCGATAACCGATAAGCCAAACCGTTAAGAGTATATAACCGCTAAATCCGCCCGATAAGCAGCCCTAATGCCTTTGTACCAAACATGCTTGCATCATTCAAGTGATGTCACTTATGTAATATTAACATGAAGCAAAGGCGAAATATTACACTTGCATACTCTAGAATTCATGGGGCTCTCTCTCAAGTGTATTGCCAACCTACAAGTGACATTTAAGGGGTCAAGAACAAAGAGCAACATAACGAATGACAAGTTTCCTGCATTGAGTCATTATATATCCTTAGTTGTGTAGCACCTTTGTCAAAGTGATTTACTTGTAATTCCTACTTAGCTTAGTCAGAAGCATTGTGTAGGAAACATTTGTAAAATCATAAATCATGTGTTTGTGTATTGGCTAGAGTTAGTCGAGTTGTAAGATTTATAATAGAGTTATTACAAAGGGTCTTGTAATAGAGTTATTACAAGTTAGTGATGGATTAAGAGGTTAATTCCTAGGTTACAATAGTTTGTAATCTGAAGTTTGCTCAGTAGTGAAGTTGAAATCCTACAAGGGTAGGTCGTGGTTTTTAATCCCGTGAGCTGAGAGTTTTTCACGTAATTAAAACTCAACTGTGTTATTTACTTTCAGCTGTGTGAGTATGTTTTGTGGGAACTAATAGAACCTGGTTCTCTATATAAGTTTGGTGGACCCATAGTTTGTATCAAGTTTCTTGCAATTTTTCTCGAAATTTGTGTCCAACATCTGGATCCTTTTGTAAACCGTGAGTCGTGAATCTTTCTCAGGTCAGAAATCAGAATTTAAACGAATTCTATATTTTCTGCTTTTAGTTTACTCTGAGTAAGGCCAAGTGATTGAATTCGACTGCACCATATTTAATATCAGATTAAATACTGCCTGTTTTTGTCTCTGCAATTTGTTTTCCTAATCATTTCCCTTCGTCTCCTCTTTAACTCCACGAACAGTTAAACAATCTCACATAAATTTTAAAAAAAAATTATACCTTGTAGCTATAAGCTACTGGAAAATCTAACGAAAACATAAAATAGCCCTAATATTGACCTATATTGGACCAATTTTCCTTCATAACATAATTCACGTTTCTAATTGCAACTCTCCTCACAATAGTAGATTCGTATACTTTTCGAAAAAAGAAATGTTTTGAAACGAAACACAATGGAAAATATTTTGTACAATAATGTAGTCAATTTTACGACCTCAAAATCTATTAAAATAAAAATAACTAAGTGTTATGTGAATGTTAACGAAGCAAATTATGAGCAATGATATATAACTCGGACAATAAATTAAATATATCAAAGAAACCTATACTTAACGTAGTTTATTCAATTAACCTACATCCAATATTTTAAAAATTAAAAGACAATACAAAACCATCGAAAGAATAACGTTGAATAATTCACACTCAAAGAGATTTACACAAGTGAGGCCTAAAAGGTGTGTCTCACACATTCTAAACTGAACTCTCTAGCTTTGAGAGTTTACATAGTGGATGTTGCCAAAGTGAAAACGAATGAGCTTGAACTTATAGGAGTCAATAATTTTCCTTCAGAATAGAGAAAGCCAAATTAGGATAATGTATTACTTTCCTTTTAGCTAAAGGAAAAGCTAATTATAGCAATGAGTTGACCTTCTTCAATATAAAGTAAAAACTCAAAAATATTACTCTAAGAAAATAAGGATAAACAATTAACTAGAAAAAGGGTAGGAGAATTCATTCTTAAGAAACTTCCTCTTTCTATTTTCCCCCCTCTAATGGGCCTTATGACTGATCCTGAAGAATAAATCGTTAACCTTGTTATGGAGTAAAAATGACACCAGGTAGCCACTCTAAAGACTGTTATTTAAGAATTACCAGTGCGTTCTGAATTTCAGTTTTTTTCTTCAAATTTTTGGGCCAAAATGTCTTGAATTGTTCTGAAGTTAAGATTTTTAGTTTGAAATTTTAGGACAAAAATAAGTACTTGCTAATCTCTAAATAGTATTCTTGAGAATGACTATTTGTACACTTGCCCCTATTATGGAAAGGAAAGGTTTTAGAAAGAGGCTAGTTGAATCATTAATTAAACCTAGTTAGGAGGATAATCGAGAGAGGTTCTCCTAAAGACCAATCCACTGCGCATTCTTGCATATCTTCACGTGCTTAAATTGGTTCATCTTGTGAGGTTAAAACCTATCGAGAGAGGAGTTTTTACTGAATGTATGAACTAATAATTGAGTGAATTCGAGAGACTCACTTGAACATTAGAAGTGAATTATCTAGAGTTAGATCCCAAACAATTATCTTGCACCTATCCTATCAAAATCATATATTCTCCCATTGATAACTTTCTTTGCTTATTCCTTGTTTCGATTATCATTAGTCAATAGCTTTAGATTCTTAGTTAATTTTAGTTAGAAATCATATAAACCTCAATTGTTGATTCTCTTGGATAGCAATCAAGCTAGAAACTACGAAAATACTGTGTAACTCCAATCCTTATGGATACGATATTATACTATACTATATTTGACTAGCGAGCATAATTAAAGTGGTATTTTGCGCTTGTCAAACGTTGCGGGGGATTGACAATTAATAGTGTTTGAAATAGTTTTTGGTTTCATTCAGGAATTACGTTTTAGTTTTTTTTATATACTTTCTTTTTCCTTTTTATTTTATTTTCTTTATTAGTTAACTTCTTTTCAAGATTTGTTTTATAGTACCTAACAAGTTGGAGAAGATACTGTAGATTTTGAACTCTAAATGTTGTGAAAATAGAGTACAACCAGCCTAAGAAAACGGTTGAAGAGTTAGCAGCTGAACTTTATCAGCGGTCTGTTATGTGTTTTAAATGTGGTGGAAATCATCTATGGGTTGACTTTCAAGCAAGTATGTATTCTTCCTATGGTTCGTATTTTGAGCAGTCTCACTCTGTTTCTAGTTCGTACAGGTATGAGGATTCATATGGGCATAATTCTGACTCTGGTTGGGATGAATACCCTTATTATGACTAGAATGAAAGCAAAGTGAGACAACTACCTCAAGAGGAGAATGGTAGTTTAGAAGAGCTTATGTACAAGTTCATGAACAATGTTGAAGAAAGATTTACACAAAATCAAGGACTTATATAAATTGTTAAAGCCATTAAGAACCTAACAACGCAAGTGAGTCAAATAGTAAATATACTTTCAGAAAGCTCATTGCATTGTGATAGTGAATATATGGAGGAGATGTCCTGTGAGAATGAGTTTACCCAAGAGAATGAGCATCTACAAAAAGAGCTTTCCACTCTGCAAGAGGACTAAGATTCAACTGAGATGATTGAAAATAAGATTTTGGTTGATTGTGAAGAAATGGAGGAAGAGTTTGAACCCCTATCCACCTTTCCACATTTACAACTATTAGTAGAAGAGAATGAGAAACAAGTGGTCTTGGATATGCAACAAGAATATTCACATGACCTTTATTCTTTATTTTCTTGTTCTAACATTGATCATGTAAAATTTATTTTTGGGGATTTATAGGAATATACATGGATAGATCCTGTGAAAGAATGCAGAAATAAGTTAAGGATCATCATGAACGGACAATTCACCGCTCAAGATGAGGTCAAGAAAGAAAGAAAAGAGCGGGTCTTGCAGGTATCCTCGGAAGAATTGGGCTTAATGAGATCCACAAAAAATCCCAAGGAGCGAAAACGAGGAATGAATTCAGAATTAGGAGTGGAGTTCATAAGTTCTCGTAAATGAAGAAAATTCAGGGAAGTTTTCTTTACCTTATGCTTTATAATTGTGTGTCACGGGGACCTGCCACAACTTAAAGTGTGGGGTGGGGGATATGTTGTATGATGTATGTATATGTGTTAGTTTTGTTAGTTTTAGTAGTTAGAGATTTAATTTTTTTTTTGAAAAACCATAATTGTTTTTTCCCCGACGATTGATATCATTCGACGGGCTTCTGGAGGGAATAAAGTCGAAAGAAAAAGACAAAAAAAAATTCGTTTGTTAGGTAGTGTAACAATTCTCCATTGGTTTTTATTTGTGGCGCGGTTCTTTTTCAAGAGTTTTGTTTGGACAGGGTGTAGTTAGTTTTTATTATTTTTAGGAGTAAGAAGCCTTGTGCTATAATTTTAATTGAAGGCAATATTTCTTAACTTTAGTATGCCTTGAGAATAATAAATGCTTTAGTTGTGACGCTTAGACTCAGTTTTTTACTCTTGTATAAGTACCTTAAACTATATGATTTTAACTTTGCTTAACTACTTTGACTAAAGTATCTTGATAGTCCAATCTTGAGTGACTTAGGTGCCATGTATGTGTGAGGTTTCATGTTATTCTGTGCATTACATTTGATGTCTAGAACTTGCGTCGTGTGTTTGCAAAGCGAAATGGTAGTTTTGTTCAGTCTTGGAAATGATTTAGGCATTTCTTTGTTGAGCCAGTTATAGGCTATTACCCACCTAATTGTTATGTATCTTAGTTAACCCTGTTGAGCCTGTAATCCTATTTCTTTGGCAACCACATTACAAGCCTTACCCATTTGTTTGAATTGACCATCTATTTGAACTTTTTACCTCTCGTGAGCACTTGAATTTTATATGAACTTTGTAAAAGTTGAAGTGTGGGGTGGTTGGTTTAGCGTTTGAGTGAAACTAATGAAATAAGGAGAAAGGTGCACTATTTAAAAAAAAGTAAGAGCCACTTGAATTAAAAACGAAAGAAAAAAATAATTGTATGATTGTGAAAAATATTCCTTGATAGTGGTAACTCTTGATGTAATTGTGCTTAAGGAAGGAGGAAGTTAACGTATATTGATGTGAAGGTGGAGTTTTGGTTTGACATAAGTGTGGGGTTTTGAATAATGAAATATATGTATTAAAGTGCTTAAGGAGGTGTAGTCACTCTTATATCTAAATGTATCCTACCCATCCCGCAGCTTACATTACAACCAAGTAAAATCATACTTGATCCTTGACTGAATGGGCTCGATTAGTTGAGTAATACACTACGGTCAAGCCTATGGTACGTATTTTGTGGCATATGAATGTTGTTTCTGAGAGTGAGCGGATTCTTTCTATCTTGAGTTCTTAATTGTTCTTAAATTCTATTGTGTGTGGAACTACTCTCTATTGTTGTGTGAGGTTAATTCATGAAGGAAAGGTAATGCTTGACCTCTATGTTATAGTAAGTGAACGAGTTATAAATAATGTGTGGTGCTAGTGAGTCAAATCTTGAGGCGAAGATATTACAATATTGTGCTTAATCTGTTTCAAATACTTTTGGTGTGATGAGTTATGAGAGTTGTTAAAAAAGGCCGTGTCTATGTGAAGTATAGTTTGATTGCTCGATGACGAGCAATGGTTTAAGTATGGGGATATGGTGTTAGGCTATAATCTCGTATTTTAGTCGCTTATTGCACTCTAATTTACTACACTTTACTTGTGTTTGAGCTTTAATTGATAGTGTTTTGTACTTTTTATATTTTTTATGCCTTGTAGGAGTGATTCCTAGCTATGCAGATATTATGGAATGAGTTTGAGTGATTTGGAGCTTTGAAGTATGAGTAAAGCCCAAGAGATTAAGCTGGGATCGTGTTCAGGGGTCGAGGACCAAGTTTGGACGTGAAAACGCAAGAAAAATCCATACTCTGAGAAATTTCCACTGCCGCGGCGCGTGGGGCGCCGCGACTGCCCATTTTCCTGCTATGTCAAAAATCAACTCTTTAGATTTTTCCACTACTGCCCCGCATGGCGCGGCGTACCTTTGTATTTTTTACAGAGTAATTTTTCTATTTCGGCTAGGAAAGGGAGGTTTCATCTAGGCCCGACCCTACTTGGTATAAATATATGGGAAAATATTATTTTCTGGACTTTTGACACATAATCGACCTAAGGAGGCTAAGGAGGAGTTAGAAGAGCAAAAGCACAAGGATTTCATCATTCCTTCCTCACCCAAGACCCGAGTTTGGATCGAATTTATATTTTTCTTTACTTTTAACATATTTGTGATGAATTACTCTATATCTATGGAGTAGTTCTCTTTAGAGTTTGATAGATTTGGTGTATTGGTAATTGTTTGTGGATTATAACTCTAGCTTTATGTATTGAAGCATTTTTGGATGATTTAATTGTTGCATCTATATTCACTAGTTCATGTAATCGACAGAGGCATAACTTGTGATATCTTTGCATTATCTTGTTGGTTGAGTTCATTAATTCTTCTTAGTAATCGAAATAGGCTAGTTGAATCATTGATTAAACTTAGTTAGGAGGATAATCGAGGTTCTCCTAACGACCAATCCACTACGCATTCTTACATATCTTCACGTGCTTAAATTGGTTCATCTTGTGAGGTTAAAACTTAATCGAGAGAGGAGTTTTTACTAAACGTATGAACTAATAATTGAGTGAATTCGAGAGACTCACTTGAACATTAGAAGTGAATTATCTAGAGTTAGATCCCAAACAATTATCTTGCACCTATCCTATCAAAACTCTATATTCTCCCACTGATAACTTTCTTTGCTTATTCCTTGTTTCGATTGTCATTAGTCAATAGCTTTAGATTCTTAGTTAATTTTAGTTAGAAATCATATAAACCTCAATTGTTGATTCTCCTGGATAGCAATCAAGCTATAAACTACGAAAATACTGTGTAACTCCAATCCTTGTAGATACGATATTATACTATACTATCTTTGACTAGCGAGCATAATTAAAGTGGTGTTTTGCCCTCGTCGGGATACTATATCTATCTTAGACACATTAGGTTCCTGTTAGAAATGTAGACTGATTTACTCTTTTTGCTCACTTGTATATATGGTTTCAATACAACCCATGTACTATTTTGTGTTTACATATAATATGTTACCTTCTCAAAACAAATGTTATATAAGTCTCGATCTTTGATCTTGAAACGTAGACATGACTATTAAAGTAAAATAAAGTTGGAATAGGACAATATTTAATAGCTAATGTCTCCTTTTCTCTGTAAACATGATGCCATTCTCTTATATTTCTTCTCCTCTAGGTACATAGTTTTCCTTATTATTATTTTTTGTACAGTTAGTTTTCCTTCATTTTTTCCCCTTCACTTTTGTAATTTATGTGAACAAAGGGATTCTTTAAGATGCGCTTACTTTGATTTTGGTTCTCACTGATGTATTAACCTCCTTCTTATTCTTTTTATTTATGTATTATTTAAATAATCTTAGTGTCTTAAGTTGCTCTTCTCCGTTTCATCTAGCCAGAGGTTCCTTGATGGTGATTTTATCAACTGAGCCACCTAAGTAAAACACTGTCTTTCTTTAGATTTATGTGGGTTTTTATAGTTTTGTGGTCACTTTTTCAATATCATAGATTTTCCGTCTGTAGGCTTTCGAATGTATTCTCACTTTGTTTGTGATGCAGGAAAACCCTCCGAAAAGTTTGTGAGGTAACCCTCAAGGACCGTTCCGACTGTAGATATATTTCAACGGTAATGCATTCTTCGAAACGTCAACCTTGGAGGCATAGATTGGATGAAAACCACAAAGTAAATAGATTGAGGTTATAAATGTCGTTTGACGTAGTTTTGAATATATCTACATTTGGACTATATAGAACTCTCCTCAATGCATGAAAATATTATTAAGTGTTAATATGTTGTAAAGTTTTGATAACTTGACAATAATGCTTTATTTTTCAATAATCTTGTTAAATGCTTGAAATAAGTATTAAAATATTTTTTCGATGTTTAACTTTTTTCATTAATCTTGTAGATGTGCAATTAACAGACAGAAAGTTGTCGGGCATATGCCCGTACGGGCACGGGCACGGGCCATCTAGTATAATATAGAGGATAGTTTTGTAGTGACGAAATAGAAGGTAGATAGATATGACGGGTCAAGGTGGTGGAGCTATGACAATAAGGGATCGAGACAAATAATGAAGAGTGGAGGAGAGATTTTTTTTTTTTTGAGGAGAAAAATAAGTTGAAAGAAGAAAAAGAGGAGGAATGGGCGCACTGGCTTTTTTCTCTCAAATAGCTAGGAGGGAGGGCGATGCAGAGATATTTTTAAGAGTTGGCAAATTTTATTTATTTTTGGCTACAAATTGTAACGTACAATTGTGGCTGTTAAAGTTTTGAAGAATTAACTTAAATATTGGCTATCTAAATTTAAAAAATATATGTATAATTCATATAAAATATGCCTATAATCATGTGTAATTTATGTATACTAATTAGAAAAATAAACAGCAATTTCTAGTCGACCAACTATTTTTGTAAAAATCCCTAATATTTTGGGCCGAGCGGCCTACTTTGTCAAAAGCCAATATTTCAAGCCCTAGGAATCGAACTATTGGGCCTCCAGCCCATTTATCGACCAAATGTAAAGAGCCAGCAGATCACATATATACATCTCTTCTAAAACAAGTACTCCTCTAGGGTTTTAAGTTATTCTCTGCAGACATCTCCGTGCCCATTCCCCGATCTCCTTGAATCGAAAATGGTGAAAGGACGCCAAGGAGAGCGCGTCAGGTACTGAATCTTCTCAAACTTCATTACATTATCTGCAGAATCTCATTTTTTCACACCGTCTTTATTGTTTTCTGTATCTGTAGACTCTATGTCAGAGGAACCGTGCTTGGATACAAAAGGTAATTTACTCTCACTATCTGAAGATTAATGCCGATTTCATATGATTGAGTATCTTAAATTGTTTAATCTGTGTGTTAGGTCAAAATCGAACCAGTATCCAAGCACTTCGTTGATTCAGATTGAGGGAGTGAACACTAAGGAGGAAGTGGATTGGTACCTCGGAAAGCGCATGGCGTACATCTACAAGGCTAAGACAAAGAAGAATAACTCTCATTATCGTTGCATTTGGGGTAAGGTTTGTAGGCCTCATGGAAACAGCGGCGTCGTCAGAGCTAAGTTCAAGTCTAACTTGCCACCTAAGTCTATGGTACATTCCTGTTATTTGTATTTTGTTTACTTAATTGCATTATTATTTGATTAGTAATTTTTTTTCTTTCTGATTAATTGCGTTATTTTCTTTCTGTAAATCTTTCAGGGATCTAAGGTTAGGGTTTTCATGTACCCAAGCAATATATAAGGTATTCCTTTTACTTGTCCACTGTTTTAACTGATTATTATGTGTTTATGTTAGTGTTTTCTATGGCCACTGTGTCCATCAAATTTTGTGCTTAAGTTTCTATTTATTTGACTCTTGGCCTATATTAATCACTTTATCAAACCTATTACTATTTTTGTTGTCATTATGTGATAAAAATATTTAATTACTGTAAAGCTAATGTGAAGTGTCAAAAAAAATTGTTTCTCATTATGTCAAATAAGAACATTTGAGAGGAAAACCAAAATGAGGTGTACTAATAAAAGATGTAATATCTGAATTAAGATGTGAGAGGTGATTAACTAATAGATAGCAGTTTAAAATACTTTTTTATTGATATTATTTGATTCATTTTTGGTCATTCCTCATCAGGTTAGGCACAAAATAATATGGAGAATACTACCTAAGTTAGGCATAGGAAACAGTTGTATCAACCAAACACCCAATTAATAATGTGGAGTTTTGTAATATAGATATTTTCAAACATCAAAATGACCCCTTAGTGTATCCGTTGTCTGTTTTGAGGTTGGGAGAGGAACTATCTTTCTGATTCTCTATTGCTTTAGGCATATTTGTTTGGGTTATGGATGCCTAAGGTTTTGGAATAGTAAGCAAACCTTCCTACCATTTTATTGCAAGCACAAGTATCAATGTTTCAGAAGAAATGATTAATGATCCATTTTTAGATATGACAGTGTGGAAAAGAAGGTTTTATTGGTATTAATCTATCCGAATTGTTATTCCTCATAAGCTGATATCATATGTGTTGAAAATGTTTGGCCAAAATCTTGGCAGCTAAGTTTATGTTTGGCACAGACCAAGTAAATCAAAACCAGTTGATGGCGCGGGACCATACCAAAAAGGTGGTGGTGGCATATATAACATTAAATAGGTGGTTATACCTCGTGTTTCATCTATAATAGATGGATCTCTAGTTGGTTGAATAGAGGGTGGTGGGTTTCTGATCGATGAATAGAATATGTAAGACTTCAGGGGCAACCACCAATCCCAATGGAGATACACATGGTAGAACTGGATGCATGTCCAATATTCATCTGCTAAGTCGTAAAGGGTGGCTAATGTGTAAGACTTTAGGGACAAAACCATTACCAAGGGATATACAACATATATTCATCTGCTAAGTTGGAAGGGGTGGCTAATGTGTATGTTTTCAGTCAGAAATTAATAAGTTGGTCGCATATGTTTAACGCACTACACCAGGGTTTCATCCGTAAACACTAGAGGTCCAGCTTGTTGAGAGGATGACGCAAAGATTCTGAGAGGTGGAATTGTGTTGTGAGATTTAGGGTTATGCTGAGGTAAATACACATGCAGAAAAGCATGTACTTCAATATTCGTTTGCTAATTGTTCGAGGCTATGTTTTTTTTCCGAGGCTATGTTTTTTGAGGATAATCAAAATAAAGCTGATCCGGTGATTCAGATCATAGAGACGTGGATAGTCAACTCTGTTTTGTGTTGTTATTTCATGAATGAAGGATCACATTAGTTTATGGATAGGATGATGCAAAGATTCTGATAGGTGAATAGTGTTTTGAGATTTAGGGTTATGCTGAGGCAAATACACATGCAGAAAAGCATGTACTTCAATATTCGTTTGCTAATTGTGAAGGGGTGGCAAATGAGTATGCCTTTTGTTCGAGGCTATGTTTTTTTGAAGATAATCAAAATAGAGCTGATCCGGTGATTCAGATCATAGAGAAGTGGATAGTCAACTCTGTTTTGTGTTGTTATTTCATGAATGAAGGATCACATTAGTTTATGGATAGTTTGATATAGTATTTTAGTAAGTAAATAGTTCTTGGCTGATTGATGTAGTTTCTTTTTTGTATATGAGTACCAATTAGCCTTTCCTTAATAAAATTATTTCTGGCTTATCAAACGGATATGATTCTCAGTTGTACGATGCTATCTTTGTCATCAGTTTGGCGTATCTGTGATCATTTCTACGCCTAAGGGTAGAAGAATCTAACCTGTTCTTTGGTGTTCATGTATTGAATCACATAGTTACTTGAAGGTTATTTTGACAACAAAAGATATAGGCTCTTGAATGGTGGTTGTCCGGATATTCTAGTGACTTTTCATTTACATTTATCTACATGTTGACTTTATTTGAATGCTTCTTGATGTTTTTGTGTATTTACCTGTGCAGTGAGGCATCAAGGAGTAGATGATAAGATCAAGGTTGTTGGATGCTTTGGAAGGCTTTATGCCTGATCAAGGATATTTGATGTAGGATCTTCATTTTTACTAGTTAAGATTTAAATTGGCTTGTGCTTAGTAAAGTTAAATTGTTACTATTTTGTTTATCGCTTCTGAGTAATACTGAAGATTCAAATCTAATTAGATGTGGCTAGTTTTGCTTATGGAGTTCCTTATAATGTTTTGTATGTTTTTGAATCTATATGCGGAGTTTAACTGATTTGGTTTTACAACTGAATGGCTGCAATGTAGTTATTCCTGCGTGAGAGTTGAATTTGTTTAATCCTAATATTCTATGAATCTGCACGTCCTATCGAGCTTAATATTGAGTATCCAAGATTCTTATGTGCTCGTAACCCAAGTTTCCTCGCGTTTTTTGTACGCCATAGTTTGAATTACGTTGGAAAATGAATTTCTTGGGTTGAGCCGAAAAAATCTACTTTTTTGGTCTGTTCTCTTTCTAATTTTGATAACAATTTAATTTAAATTTTTAATTCTACCCGAAGTTTTTAATTCTTAAATTCTGTATTCAGTTAAACATAATAAATTGGAACTGAGTGAGTATTATTCACTTGTTTGAAATGTGGATAAAAGAAAACAAAAGGTACTCTTCAAATGTTTAGAATTTTCTGTGTGGGGCCTACAGTAACTTCCGTTCTTTCAAAACGAATTCAGTCATGCACTATCTACGTCGGATTACTTTTGAGTATAAAAGGCAGTCCAGTACATTAAGCTTTTGCTATGCGTAGGGTTCGGGGAATAGCCGGACCATAAGGGTCTATTGTGTGTAGTCCTACCCTGCATTTCTGTAAGAGGCTGTTTTCACAGCTCGAACCCGTGACCTCCTGGTCACATAGCAACAACTTTACCAGTTACGGAGGGCTTCCCTTCAAATTCCAATTGTATAATTACTTTTGAGTATCTGGTCTAAATTAATTGCTCCTAGTTAGACATAAGAAAGAATATTTGCTCCAAATTCCAATTGTATAATTACTCTTTAGGAAAGTTGGATAGTCACTCGTTCTCATGGCCTGAATAATTCGACAAAGCATTCTAATAAATCTGGTGCAATATCGACGTGTGAATTCTTGGCAGTGGAGTTATACTCATATAGGCAGTTAGTCTGCTGCGTGGCAGTTCCAATTAAACTGTTCTTTGTAGGTAAGGCTCGAAGGTAAATATTTACCAGCATAATATTAACTTATCATGATTTTGAATAAGCAAGTCCAACAAGATCTAATTGTACAAATTTCCCGGCTGAAGAAGCTAATGCTTCAAATGGCCAAATAAGTTCGAGATATTAAAGGTGCTGTGGATGCCTTGCATTTGCAAATCTAAACCAAACAACTAAGGTCTAAGGGGCGTACATAGGTTGGTTGATTCAGATTTTTTATTTACCAAACGAAAAATGTTCAAATATGTTCTTATACTATACGAAATTGAGCACATTTGTCCTTCGTTAATACTTTAGCTCAAATATGCCCTTACCATCACATAGTTGGTCCATATATGCCCTTAGAGTTACATAGTTGGCCCATATATGCCCTTTTCGAAACGGAATCCACCCAAACTAATTAGTTCTTTCGTTAATTGTATTAAAGTGTATTACAAATACTATTCCCTTTTTATTAGTACTTTTTATTCTTTACCTTTCTCTTTTCTTTCTTCTTTTTTCTTTTCTTCTCTTTTTTTTTCCTTTTTCTTTCTCCCTTATCCGAGTTCCTCCATTACTGATGTCTTCTCCATTTTCATCACCAATTTCACTTGACAAAACACATGAATTCCAATTACTAAGAAAATTCTCCTATAAGAATATTTTTATTGATCATATGTTTGTCAATTTTTTAATTTTTACTGAACATATATTTAGTTCTAAAAAATTTAACAAAGTAAGATTGAAATAATATTTATGTAACAAAAAATCCGAAAAATCCAACAAAACCGAACAATCCAAATCGATATAATTGGTTTGGTTTGGTTTTGATAATAACCGAACCAACCCGTTCCATGTACACCCCTAATTTACATAGTTTATAAAAAAATAGAAAATGTCCAGCTGAAAAAAGATGAAAAAAGACTAACAACTCAAATTTATAACACTACAACTTTAACTCTAGGCTTTTAATCATTAAATTATCTTTCTGAAAATAATTTAAATATTTTGGTCTTTTGAGTATTGTTAAAGGTTGAGATGCTGTTATTATTTTAAAGTTTAAACCATAATTTTTGGAACAATTTAATTTCGTTTATTTAGAGGGCCAGTAAAATTGGAACCTGGTTACCTTATGGGAGAATTTTTTTAATAATTGGAATTCATTAATTTTGTCAAGTGAAATTGGTGACGAAAATGGAGAACACATTAGTAATGGAGGAAGCGGATAAGGGAGAAAGAAAAAGAGAAAAAAAAAGAAGAAAAGAAAAGAAAAGAAAAGAGAAAGGTAAAGAAAAAAAAGTACTAATAAAAAAAATAGTATTTGTAATACACTTTAATACAATTAATGAAAGAACTAATTAGTTTGGGTGGATTCTGTTTCGAAAAAGGCATATATGGGCCAACTGTGTAACTCTAAGGGCATATATGGACCAACTATGTGACGGTAAGGGCATATTTAAGCTAAAGTATTAACGAATGGCAATTGTGCTCAATTTCGTATAGTATAAGAGCATATTTGAACCTTTGCCCTTTACCAAATGTCAAATGTAAAGTTAATAGGAAAGACCAAACATGTCAATATGGAAAACAAGTTATAGTTATTCCCTGTATAAACAAGGTAGAATAGTCTAGTAGATACTTGTACTTGTTTGCGTTTGTCATCTCGAACCTTGTACGCAACGAAGTTTCATCGAGATACTTATAGTTGTTCAAAGTTAGTATTTTAAACTCTGACAGTTGACCAAGTCGTTTCATCCAGACACTTATAGTTATTTAAAGTCAGTATTTTAAACTCCTCCGACTGTTGACCAAGTCTACGCGGCAACTTAAAGGCTGAACATGACAAAATACGTATATTTCACGCTCCTTAAACAAAATAAATAAGGAAAAAAATACAAAAAAATAAGGCAGACAAATCTTTTCTTCATAGCGTGTTTCTTTCTCTAGTTCTTTGTGGGTGGGAGCAGAAGATTATCAAAGTGTAGAATTTAGTAGGTACTTCACCAAGTTTGAACGCGAACCCCACTTGAAACAACTCCATAGCCATTAATTTCTCCCATTTCTGAAAATACAACACTAATGAAATTGTCCGTAATCACTATTTTCAGCAACCAAAACCACCTAGAACTCCGGCGCATGGTGAGAAAGAGAAAGGAAATAGGAGCGCGCTAGAGTGAATATATTCCAGCAAAATCCCTCGAGATTCGAGGTGGTCTCCTAGTGGTGTTCGATATTCCGAGGATCTATGATGTTGCTCGCTGGTCATGCATCCTGATTCGTTCGCTGTCTAGGTTTTGAGAGGGTGACGTGAAGGTAAAAAAGAGGAGAGGAGAGGGATAGCGAGATTGGTCTAGTGCACTTATAACAATGGAGAACAAATGTGACAAAAAAAAGAAGATAAAGTGGGTTTGGTTGTGTGTTTTCTGTTGGAGAAAGAAGGGGTGGTGGTGTGTGACGGTGGTTGGTGAAAGAGGGAGAGATGGAATGGAGGAAAGATAGAAGGATGGTTTTTTTTTTTGGAAAAAAAGGAAATTGATTTGGGATTTTTATAAAAAATAATATTTTCTTAAAACAAATAATAGTGTGGTATTAAGTAATGTGGGGTGGATCTGATATGTTGTCATGCCTAGGCCGAGTGAGCAACTTACACTGCCGAAGGTGTTTAAAACTTTATTTTGATCGAATTAGTGTCTGGTTGATACTTTATAGAGTAAAAAGATCGGAATCTCAAACAACACAAGTAAATGTATCTATTAGACTCTTCATTTGTCACATCTTCTTCCCTCCCTTTACAAGTGACAATATGAGGAAAGCCTTTGTGGGGTTTGTGCCATGTAAGTTTACGTCGAAAAGTTGCTACAAGCTTGTTAGCCAAGATATCCCTAATGTCATTGAGTTTAACTGGATTTGGGAACTTCACTGTCCCAACAAGATTAATTTTTTCCTATGAAAATGTCTTCACAATAAACTTCCCTATCGATCCTACCTCCACGATATTAGTATTAATATTGACCCTAAATGTCCAGTTTGTAAAAAAGAAAATGAATCTATTGACCACATTTTTATTACGTGTGATGCAGTCCTCCAATTCTGGGATATGATAGGCTATAATATCCCTTCACGTCAAAATATGTCACACTAGCTCACTAATATTAAAGACCTAATTGCACCTAGGTTATCCCCATACCTATCATGGGATGAATTATACCTTTTCGCTCTATGAAACATTTGGCTCAACTGTAACAAGAATAACCATGACAACACCTATTTGAAATTTAACCTAAGAAATGCAATTACTTTAGCAGTCAAGTACAAGTTGCTAAAGCAAAAAGAATTGATTACTGTTCAAACCCATACGGTCAACGTTGCATGGCATAAACCCCACAAAGGCTTTTACAAGCTTAATATATATGGTGCCTTCAGGGAAAAGGAATACTTAGGGGGATTAGGAGGAGTGTTCAGAAACAATAATGGACATTGGATTGCTGGATACCAGCATCACTGCCCAGCTTCATCTTCCCTCCAAGCTGAACTAGAAGCTCTCAAGGAAGGTATCAACATAGCGAAAGACAAGGGATCTACACCACTGGTCATAGAAACAGATGCAACAGAGGTAATCAAAACTTTAAAATATGGATGCGAATCTCTTGACATGATTGTTTGCATTTGCAGATGGTTAATGCTTCAACTGAATCAACCATCAATCCAGCATAGCTTCAGAGAAGAAAACTAAGTAGCCCATAAGCTGGCAAATGAAGCTCTCAATCTTCTGAAGGAACATCTACTACTAGCAAGGTCGCCTCCTTATGTCATAAATAATCTGGAAACACACATGGTTGGCTATGTTTCTTTTGTTAAAAAACTAAGTACTGATGTTTGATGTAAGCTTGCCAACCTGGGCAATATTAATGTCCTTAGGACATGTAGTATCCTTGGCGATGTAACAAATAATGTTCCCTAGTTTTATACGAATATATATTCCCTGTTGTAAAAAAAGAAAGACCCTTATACCTACGGTAAACTCAAAAGAGAATGCTTTCCGCTGTGAGAAACCAATAGTTTCGACACCAAATTAGGCCCGACTTTTTCCCAAAAATGCACTGATAATATTGGACAAATGAGGGAAATTATATACTCAATATGATAAGAAATAATGTATATTTGCTCCAGTTTGGCCACAAGTTCTTTTCATTTTTTTGTTTTTTTAAATTTTGAAGCCATTGTTTGATTATAAAAAGTGATCAATTTTTGGGCAGTTTTTTAAGATGATATTTTTAAGTTTCAAAATGTGGTTTAGATTAGTTTTTAAAGTTTTCTGCACACAAAACTTCAACTTCATTTCAAATAAAATGTATGTCCAAACACAATTTCAACTTTTAAAAATTATTTTCCATCTCATGTTCAAGAACTCTCTTTTTTCAAGTTTCAACCAAATTTGCGTACAAACGCTAGTTTAGTCCCAATTAACTCCCAACTTTAGGAACCTACAACAAAACAAAATCCACGGTGTCATGCCTAGTCCTTAGAAGCCAACTCATAATATGTGCACCTATATATGTATGTGTAACGACCTGACTTGTCGTTTTAAGAATTAGCGTCTTGTTCAGTGACTTAAGGTCACAAGAAGCTTTGTGATGTGTATTATGACTTGCGTGTGTGGTCGAGTTTGATTTTCATATGATTTAGGATTAAATTGAAAGAACAATTCTTATTTTTGAATTTTAAACAAAAAGAGTTGACCGGAGTTTGACTTTTGAGCAAATAACTTCAGAATGGAATTTTAATGATTCCAATAGCTTCGTTTGGTGATTTCGGACTTAGGAGTGCGTCTGAGTATTTATTTTGAAGTCCGTAGTTGAATTTGGCTTGAAATGGCAAATATAAAAAATTAAAGATTTGAAAGTTTGACCGGAGAGTTGACTTTTCGATATCGAAAATTGAAATAGGTCCGTTATGTTATTTATGACTTGTGTGCAAAATTTGAGGTCAATCGGACTTGATTTGATAGGTTTCGACATCGAATGTAGAAGTTGGAATTTCTTAGTTTCATTAAGTTTGAAATGAGGTGTCACATAATAACTTTTATTTGAAAGAATTATACTCGAAGGATATTTATTTGAAGAATTATATTCGAAAGATTTTTATTGGAAAAACTTATATTTGAAAGATTTGATTAATTGGTTGTACTTGTGTTCCTTATTCGTTTGAGCAATATTTATGGTATTCTTGTTGCCTTGTTGTTCATATCCCTGATTGATCTTTGTTGCCCGTTGCCTTGTTGTTCATATCCCTGATTGATCTTTGTTGCCGTCACTGCTACTTATTTTTTTATTATTCTTGTATATTACTATATTGCACATGTTAAATGACTAGTGAGTGTCTTGACTGTACCTTGCCACTACTCCACCGAGGTTAGTCTTGATACTTATTGGGTACCGACTATGGTGTACTCATACTACACTTCTGTATATTTTTGTGTAGAGCCAGGTATTGAAGATATCGGATTCGGACAGAGATTATAGTGTGATCGCAATGACTCAAGGTAGGGTTGCTTGGTCGTCGCAGTCCCGTGGATTCTTTCCATTTTTATTATACTGTCAACTCTTATTCGAGCAGTATTGTATATTCGATCCTTGGGATCACTACATGTACTCAGTTAGAGTTCGTGACTCAATATTACCAATCTTGGGAGGTTTTTATATTTGTTTACGCTTTTGGTTTCGACACTTGTATTAAATTATATGTTTCAAAAAACTAAAAATGGCTCGAAATGTAATTGTAATCGGCTTACCTAGTCTTAGAGACTATGTATCATCACAACGCATGTGGTGGGATTTTGGATCGTGACAAGTTGGTATCAGAGCTCTAGGTTCATAGGTTCTACGAGTCACGAACGAGTCTAGTAGAGTCTTACGGATCGGTACGAAGACGTCTGTACTTATCTTCGAGAGGCTACAGTACTGTTAGAAAATTTTCACTTCTTTCATTCCTAGGTTGTTGTTTTTGTTTCATTCCTGTCATGCGAAATTTGTTGATTTTGGAGTTTGAGCCTTCGTATCTCTATTCTCTCAAGATGGTGAGGACACGTGCTACCGGGTCAGCTGAGCAGACACCCGCGCATTCTGCTAGGGCCGCAAGAGGCTGGGGCAGAGGAAGGGCACGTGCCGCAGCAAGAGCACATGTCTGAGCAGCAGTTCAGGAGCCGCCAGTAGCTACAGTTAGGGGACAGGTACCGGAAGTACCTGTTGTTACCCCCAGTTCCTGAACATGTTTGGTACATTGACTCAGGCGGGATTGATCTTTGTTTCACCAAATATTTCAGAAATTGGGGGAGGATACAAAGAGTCCTACCGCCCGTACTCCAGAGCAACATGTTCATGTTGGTCAGGTTCCGAGTGTAGTACCGGTATATTCTGTTATTCTGGTTCAGCCTGAGGTCAGGCCAGAGGCATCAGAAGAAGAACAAAAGAGAATTGAGAGATTTAAGAGGTATCGTCCACGTACCTTTAGTGGCACAGCTACCGAGGATACCAGGGATTTCTAAAAACATATCACCATATTCTCCGCACCATGGGCATTGTGGAAGTGAGCGGAGTTGCCTTTACTATATTTCAGTTGTCAGGAGCAGCGTATCAGTGGTGACAAGTTTATGAAGAAGGTAGATCCGCCGATGCAATACCACCAATTTGGGCTTACTTTTCGGTGATGCTTTTGAAAGAGTTTGTTCCCCAGACTCTCCGAAATGCGTGGCGCACAGAGTTTGAATGGTTGCATCAAGGCACCATGACGGTATCGGAATATGCTATCAGGTTCAGTGAGTTAGCCCGACATGCACCTATCTTGGTTTCTACAGTTAGAGAGAGAGAGAGTCTACAGATTCATTGAAGGGCTCGGTTATGATTTTAAAATATGTATGGCTCGAGAGTTGCAGACTGACATTCCATTTCAGCAAGTAGTAGAGATTGCCAGGATGTTAGAATATGTTCGAAGTGAAGAGGATAAGTCTAAAGAGGCCAAAAGGTCTCGGAACTCTGAAGGATTTAGTGGATTCTACTCTACAGCTATGACTCATCATGACGGAGGCTCGGGCAGTTGGTCAGCCCAGTCCGTAATTCAGAATACTCGTAGTGCTCCAGTTAATACTTTTAGTGCACCACCGGTACAAAATTCTTACAGTGGTTATTCCAGTTATCCGGCATAGACTCAGTATGAGCAGTCGCGCCCGCATAGGGGTTGTTATGAGTGTGGTGATACTAGGCACATCATGAGAAATTGTCCCAGACTTGGGAGAGGTAAATTTCATAAGAACACTCAGGCTACAGGCTTTATTCCAGTTAATACTCCACGTGCACAACCAATTAGAGATGAAGGACAGGCAGGTAGAGGGCGCCCAAGAGGGGAAGGCCCGATCCGTTGATATAATTTCTATGACTTGGCTGAGGCTAATACACCAGATGGTGTCGTTACATGTATGATTTAATTTATACTAAAAGGAGCACTATTCTTATTTTAATTTAATTATGATTATCGAGGTGAGACCTCCGATCGTGCTCCATATAGGGCGAGTTTGTGATTTGTACACCACTCACGTGTTTATCCCTGTTGGAAGATTTGATGGTGTTAGCCCGTGTCTATCATTTTATTTTGCACACTATTGAGGGCTATGAGTCCAAAAGTGACTTTCTGTTACTCACTACAGTGGGTTTTGGTGTAATTTCGGGATAATTGATTATAATTTTATGAATTATATGCCCTACTGGTATGAGGGTTCATTATGTGTTGTGAAATTATTTCACGAAATTTATTAAAAAGAAGAGAAAAAATGGAAAATTTCAGTTGGCACAATGTGCAGTACTTGTGATTCAGAATTTAGGATGGGATCCTCGCGATTTAATGTGATTTGATATGTTTAACCCGGGCTACGTGTCGCGATGGAAGTTATATCAGGATGAGATCCCGCTGGTTAAATTCATGTATTTTAAATTTTCCCTTTGTGAAATTTAATTTGTACTATAGTACTAATAGAGAGTCATGCCTGTTAGGTTTATTTGATAATTCTTGTATGTGTTTTTCTGTGCATATTTAGCCATTTCGTACTGTAATTATTGAGTTTTAGCCCACGAGACGAGTGCCGCATTAAACGTGACTCGTTAAGTTGGGTAAATAATTATGAGGTATTCATGCCTCACATTTTGTTGTCAGTGTTGTGAAAATTTGAAACGAGGTTTTGGTTAATAACCGTTTAATTGACGATGCTGAAATTGATTATGAATAATTTTTATGACCAGAGATGTGGTTATGGGCATACGTATGATGTGTGCGTAGGGACAAGTTGTTATAACCGGTTGATACTAATACCATATTTTGATGTGAAAATCAGGCCTTTTAAAAATATTTGGAGTGTTAGAAATTTGGTTTTAAAGTTTATAAGTATGGACAAAAGAAATAATCTTCAATTGAGATGGCGTTGTCGGATTCATATTAAATTTGTGGTGACGTAGAATCACCCGCGAGTATGTGTGTAAGAATACACTCAGTAATTTAATGTCCTCAGAATAATTTTTGGCACGTCCGAGTACGAACGTATGTTTAAGAGGGGGAGAATGTAACGACCCGACTTGTCGTTTTAAGAATTAGTGTTTCGTTCAGCGACTTAAGGTCACAAACAACTTCATGATGTGTATTTTGACTTGCGTGTGTGGTTAAGTTTGGTTTTCAGATGATTTAGTATTAAATTGAAAGAATAATTCTTATTTTTGAAGCTTAAACAAAAAGAGTTGACCGGAATTTGACTTTTGAGAAAATGACTCCGGAATGGAATTTTGATGATTCCAATAGTTTTGTATGGTGATTTCTGACTTAGGAGTGTGTCTGGGTATTTATTTTGAAGTCCATAGTTGAATTTGGCTTGAAATGGCGAAAATAAAAAATTGAAGGTCAGAAAGTTTGACCGGGGAGTTGACTTTTTGATATCGGGGTCGGAATACGATATCGGAAATTGGAATAGGTCCGTTATGTCATTTATGATTTGTGTACAAAATTTAAGATCAATCAGACTTGATTTGATAGGTTTCGGCATCGAATGTAGAAGTTGGAGTTTTTTAGTTTCATTAAGTTTGAAATGAGGTGTCACAGAGTGATTTTTATTTGAAAGAATTATACTCGAAGGATATTTATTTGAAGGAATTATATTCGAAATATTTTTATTTGAAAAACTTATCTTTGAAAGATTTATATTTGAAGGACTTGATTAATTGGTTGTACTTATGTTCCTTATTCATTTGAGCAATATTTATGGTGTTCTTGTTGCCTTGTTGTTCATATCCCTGATTGATCTCTGTTGCCGTCACTGCTACTTGTTTTCTATTATTCCTGTATATTACTATATTGTACATGTTAAATGACTAGTGAGTGTCTTGACTGTACCTCACCACTACTCCACCGAGGTTAGTCTTAATACTTATTGGGTACCGATTGTGGTGTACTCATACTACACTTCTGCATATTTTTGTGTAGAGCTAGGTATTGGAGAGATCGGATTCGGACATAGATTAGAGTGCGATCGCAAGGATTCGAGGTAGGGCTGCTTGGTCGTCGCAGTCCCTTGGAGTCTTTCCATTTTTATTGTACTGTCTACTCTTATTCGAGCAGTATTGTATATTCGATCCTTGGGATCACTGCATGTACTCAGTTAGAATTCGTGACTCAGTATTACCAGTCTTTAGAGGTTTTTATATTTGTTTCCACTTTTGGTTTCAACACTTGTATTAAATTATATATTTCAAAAAAAAAAAAAGATTCGAAATATAATTATAATCAGCTTACCTAGTATTAGAGACTAAATGTCATTACGACGCATGTGGTGAGATTTTGGATCGTGACAGTATGTGGCCTAACCGTCAATGAAGTTAAAATGAAAAACATTAGGTGATATTAGCACTGTGCTGGTGAAATATAACTAGCAACCGATGTATTAAATGTGTGCTGAAATATTTTATATGATCACTTTGATAATTGTTTCATAAAATAATTATGCAAATTACTTTTATTGTGTAAGTTTTAAGATCAACCTCAAGTAGGATCTATTATCAATTTCTTAGTGGTCAAATTGCCAGTAAATGGTGCTTAAGTTTTGGAGTCAAAAAGCATTTTCAAAAGCTTCAAATTTGAGCATTTCTTCCAAACGTTCTTTTTAAAAACCAAATCTATATATCAAAAAGTACTTTTTTTAACGCTAAAAACACGTAGTCCTCACGTACTCTGTACTCCCAAATGAGGCTTGAAGTAAAGTTTTCGTGATGCATCAATTATTAACATTTAAATATCAAATATAATTAATTATATTGGAAATCCACTAAAATTTTTGTTAGTTTCAATACTAAAAAGTACAAATTGCACTCAACATAGCAAGTAAAAACGTACTATATACAACAGAAAAATAACAATAAAAATGTTGGTATTGAGGATTGAAAAATTATAGGGGCACAAAGGAAACATATTCATATTTGAGGAGAAATCTTTTAATTTAATGTATGAACTAAATAGTAGGAAACGAGTCATTTTCATAAAATGACTAAATAGATTCGTTCTGCAATGCTAATGAATAGTATCATGAATCATAGAGGTCTGATTATCATTGAAAGAATTAGTGATCGCGACATCGAGGCATAGTATATGCTACAAAAACTATAGGAATCAGTATTATACATAAGCATAGTGAAAATGAAAGAAAATTATATATTCCTTTGTTTCACTAAGAAAGCTCCGTAAAAGTAAAAGAACAATTAAAAGTTAAAACCCACAATTATTCTCATTTAGATCAGTCTTATAGAAGAAAAACGAAGACAATTGAAAAATGGAGCAATTGCCTAATTAAGGGTCTTTTTGCTTCTTCTTTTTGTTCTCCACCTGATGCTGCATTAGGCCTCGATTAATCAGGATTCACGATGTGTAATGTTCATTAAAGGAGAGTGCTTTCTATCAAGATTTTTTTCATTAACGGAGCTTGAAGTTCAAACCTCTACTTAAGGATGGAAGGTTCCTATCGATCTCACCGCAACACTTGAAGGTTGGTCTTTTTGCAAAATTATGAGATAATAAAAAAAAATCGTTCATTTAATAAATCTTGACAAAACTAACTTAATTTAGCTTTTTTCAATCAATCAAAATGAGAATAGCCACTTAACGGTAACACTATCGTCATATAATGATTAATTACGCCAGCCTTTCTTTTGGGGCTTTCGAGGCAAATTTCCCCTACAAAGTACCATCTTACTTTTTTTTTTAAGGAATGAATATTTGCAATTCGGTAGTCTGATTAATTTGGATTCGCACGTTAAAAATACAATATAAGAGTGTTTGCAATAAATTTGTGCAGAAAAAATGAATCTGCAATCACAAACAACTATAAAGAAAAAAAGAATTTTATTGATAAACATTACAGGTTACAACTTTATTTATCCCTTGATTCTTTTCTCAGATCAAGATATATTTAACATGTCTTTGATCTCTTAATGAATATTCCAAGAGTTTTATGAAATTTTGCAGATTGTATATTTGTTCTTTTTGTGCATATTCCGAGAGTTTATGGAATTACCGAGATAATTTTTGAATGACATATGTAACTTTATTTATATGCATGAATTAAGGTTTGGGTGAAATCCTAACGGGCTCTTCTTGTAGTGGCCCTAATCCAAATTTTTCTATGTACCAATTTGACAAATTTTTAATGTCTACAAGGAGGTTTTACTTCTTGCTACCAAAAGCAACTTTATTTAGAACTTCAACTCGATTTCTCTAATTAAAAATATAGAATTTTTACTATTTCAACGTACTTGTGGTGGTAAAGTACCATCTTAGGCCTCCCTTAAAAAGTTGAGTGGAAATAATGTCACCATTTCAAATGCCCCTTTCACACGAAGTCTTATCTTTTCGCACCCTATCACAATACTCATATGCTGCAGGGAGATTAGAAAGGGTTTTAGACTTGTAGATTACGTAGTTGAACACGTTATAATAACTTAGACATGCAAAATGTATTTCCAGAAAATTCGTACCTTTGAAAGGCCCGAGTAATCAGTGGAGTGAACTTGGGGCAACGACCTACTTTTCTTCTTTTCTTTTTTGTTTTCTTAGAATTAAGTTTTTATCTACTAACACAGTCAATAATATTTCCAGAATCATCCGTTTAAATTTTCTGTCTCTGACAGGTTAATCCAATTTCTTTCTCATATTACCAACTCATGTTTGGTATAGTTTCGAAAAGGGATTTTTTTCTTGTATACTGAAACTTATTTATCAAAATTGTCCAAATTTTATATATTACCTGCCTTAAACAAACTTTTCTTATAAATTTTATACAATGTATTATTAATACCTCAAATTAGGGGATTCTTTGCTTGGAAAATGGCGTAACTGAAGGGTACAAAGTTCAAATTGTCCTTCCATCTAAATAAGACTTCTTCCAGTTATGTGTTATGTTGCGGAAGCCGAATATATAGAGAGTGATTAAATCACAACTACTATATCTAAAGGTAGCTAATAAATAATAAATGAGACAATAATAAAAAGAACACCAGAAATTAACGAGGTTCGGCAAAATTTGATTTTTGCCTAGTCCTCGGACACAATCAACTCAAACTTTATTTCACTCCAAAAAATACAAGTGAAATACTACAAGATAGAAAGAAAATTCAAATACCTTAGGTGATAAGAAGGCAAGTGAGAGATGTTTACAAATGAATAAAACCCTTGCTATTTATAGAAGGAAAATGCCCTTAATAATATCATGCATGACATCATATTAAGTGTGATCATGCAATGTAAATGCATGAAAAATGCATCTACCAATTCCTTCCAAAAAAGAGGCTTCAAATGTTCACACTTGTTCACATTAATCTTGTCAAATTCAACAAATCTCCACCTTGGCAAGATTCGACTTTTTCAATTTTCTCTCATTGATAAATTTTGATTGTGTCTTCAACTTCAATCTTCAAAGTTCAACAATGTTGATCAAGTTCAAACAATGTTGAAACTTCATCCCGGTCACTACTTTTGTTAGCATATCGGTAGGGTTGTCTGTAGTCCTAATTTTCTACACCATGACTCCACCTTCTTCTATAATATCTCGTATAAAGTGATATCGAACATCAATGTGCTTCATCCTTGCATGATAAACTTGGTTCTTTGCTAATTGGATAGCACTCTGACTATCACAAAATAGTGTTATGCTGTCTTGACCAATACCAAGCTCTCTAAGCAACCCTTGAAGCTAAATTGCCTCCTTTACAGCCTCTGTAATTTCCATGAACTCTGCCTCAGTAGTAGACAAAGCAACCGTTGACTGCAAAGTAGACTTCCAACTAACTGGTGCATTTGCAAAAGTGAAAACATAACCAGTAGTTGATCTACGCTTGTCCAAATCACCTGCATAATCCGAGTCACATTATCCAATCAGATACTGACTATCTTCCTGCTCAAAAATCAATCCAACATCTACAGTATTACGAATATACCGTAGAATCCATTACACAGCTTGCCAATGCTCCTTTCCTGGATCATGCATATACCTGCTTACAACTCCGCTAGCATGTGAAATATTAGGTCTTGTGCAAACCATTGCATACATCAAGCTACCAACGACATTCGCATATGGCACTCTTGACATATACTCTCGTTCAACTTCATTCTTCGGCGACATAGCAGCACTAAGCTTAAAGTGAGGAGCAAGAGGAGTGCTAACCGACTTCGTGTTCTCATTCATGCCAAATCGATCTATTACTCTCTTCAATTATTCTTTCTGAGATAGATAGAGTTTCTTTGAATGTCTATCTCTTTTTATCTCCATGCCAAGAATTTTCTTCGTCTCACCCAAATCCTTCATCTCAAACTCCTTTCTTAGTTGAATCTTCAACTTCTCAATTTTCTCTTGACTTTTGGAAGCTATCAATATATCGTCAACGTATAGGAGAAGATATATGAAGGATCGGTCTTCAAGCTTGCGCAAATACACACAATGATCGTATTTGCTTCTTCTGTACTTCTGCCGCAACATAAATTTGTCAAATCGTTTGTACCATTGTCTAGAAGATTGTTTCAATCCATACAATGATTTTTCAAGTTTGCACACCATATTTTCCTTTTCAGCAACTTTGAATCCTTCTGGATGAGTCATATAGATTTCCTCTTCCAAATCTCCATGTAAAAATGCAGTTTTTACATCTAACTGAACTAGTTCCAAATTCAACTGTGCTACTAAAGCCAACAAAACTCTAATGGAGGAGTGTTTCACGACTGGAGAAAATACTTCATTGTAATCAATTCCCTCCTTTTGAGCGTACCCTTTGACCACCAATCTTGCTTTGTAGCGAATATCTTCTTAGTTAGGAAATCCTTCTTTCTTTGCAAATACCCATTTGCACCCAATTGCTTTCTTGCCCTTCGGGAGATTGGCCAATTTTCATGTGCAATTCTGATGAAGGGACTACATTTCTTTATTCATGGCAATCCTCCACTTATCTTCTTCTGAACTTTGGATTGCGTCTTTATAAGTGGTAGGAACACCATCAGCTACAATTGAGCCTGTACAAGCCACTGTCTCTATGAGACGAACAAGTTTTTTTATTATTCTTTCTGGCTTGCTGGTTGCTATTGATTCAAGTTGTTATTTGGGTTCCTGAGTTGGAATCTCCCCTTCCACTGACTCTTCTTCCAGGGGAAAATCTTATATCGTTTCCTCATTTTCTCCCTGTGTTGGGAAAATTAATTTTCCCTCAAACTCCACCTGATTTGAAGCACCATCAGTTTGTTTGACATCTTCAACTGTCACCTTATCTGTTATGGCAGATTCATCAAAGGTAACATCTCTGTTGAATATAATTTTTCTTGTCTCTGGACACCATAATCGGTATCCTTTGACTCCAGAAGTAATCCCCATAAATATAGCTTTCTTTGCTCTCGGATCCAATTTTGACTCTTTCATATGATAGTATGCAATTGAGCGAAACACATGTAAAAAATTATAATCTTCAGCAGGTTTTTCATACTATTTTTCAAATGGTATCTTGCCTCCAATAGCGGCAGATGGTAGATGATTAATGAGGTGGCATGCATATGTTATTGCCTCAGCCTAAAATTCTTTGCCCAAGCCAACATTGGACAACATACACTGAACTTTCTCCAGCAAAGTCCGGTTCATGCGTTCTGCCACTCCATTTTGTTGTGGTGTATTTCTGACGGTGAAATGTGTCAAAATGCCATCATCTTCACAAATCTTATTGTAAAGATCATTTTTTTTATTCTCCACCATTATCTGTGCGAAGACACTTTATCTTTCTGCCTGTTTGAGTCTCTATCATCGCCTTCCATTTGAGAAAAATTCCCAGCAGCACATCTTTGATTTTCATAGTATACACCCATACTCTTCGGGAAAAGTCATAAATAAAGGTTACAAAATAGTGTTTCCCACCTAGTGAAGGTGTTTTGGAAGCACCCCAAACATAAGAGTGAACATAATCCAAAATACCTTTAGTATTATGGATTGCTGTTCCAAATTTAACCCTTGTCTGTTTTCCCTTGACATAATGCTCACAAAACTCCAAATTGCAAGTCTTTACTCCTTTTAACAATCCTTGATCTGATAAAATCTTCAAGGATTTTCCTCCAGCATATCCCAAGCGCATGTGCCATAGCTTCGTTGCTTCTGCCTCCTTGTCATCATTGGATGTCACTGTTGCTGTCGCAATAACTGTACTACCGTGATAGTGGTACATCTTATTATTTCGCCGAATTCCCTTCATTACCACTAGTGCACCGGAGCATATTCTCATTATCCCATTTTCTGCAACGACTTTGAGCCCCTTTGACTCTAAGGCTCCTATAGAAATGAGATTTTTCTTCAATTCCGGTACGTATCAAACATCTATTAATGTTCTGATCAATCCATCATTTTTCCTTAATCGGATTGAACCAATACCATATGCGGTAAGAGGATTGTTATTTGCGGTGTGAATAACTCCACATTTTCCTTCTTGAAAATCAATGAACCAGTCCTTGTTGGGACACATGTGATAGCTACAAGCTGAATCCATCTGCCATATGTCAGATGGTTTGAATGGCTCCGTTGTAACTAGTGAGAAATCAGAGTCGTCACAATCAACTACATTTGAATCCATGACAACCTTCCCATTGTTTGGTTTGGCCTTATTTTTCAACTTTGGACAGTTTTCTTCCAGTGCCCTTTTTCTCGGCAAAAGGCGCAATCATCTGTGCTAGGTCTGGATCTTGACTTGGATCTTCCTTTCTTCGTTCTCATATGATTTTGATAACGACCTATCACAACCAGTGCTTCTCCTTCTCCACTCTTTTGCTTTTCTCTCTTTCTTTGTTCATATCCGTATAAGGCAAAACTAGCTTCTTTGAGAGATACATCATCATTCCCATGAAGTAGAGTTGTTTCGAGGAACTCGTACTCATCGGAAAGTGAACTTAATAACATTAAGGCCATATATTCATCACTAAAGGTTATATCCATATTATGCAAATCTGTCACCAACTTATTAAAACTAGTGATGTGATCATTCATTGTAGTACCAGAAACATATGTGAAGCGCAACTGTCTTTTTTTCATGTAAAATTTATTTTGACCTTTTTTCTTCAAGAATTTATCCTCCAATGCATTCCACAATTTACTTGCAGAAGTTTCTTTTGTGTATGGATACTTCTGTTCTCTTACGAGGTAAGATCGAATGGTACCACAAGCAACGCGGTTGATAATCTTCCAATCTTCTTCTCTGATATTGTTTGGTTTATTTTCTTTTATGGCAATATCTAGCCCTTGTTGAAAAAGGACACCAAGAATCTCAGCTTGCCACATCCCGAAATGTCCTGACCCGTCAAAAATTTCAACTGTAAAATTCGCATTTGACTTAATTCTTGTCGTAAGCGAAGATGACAACGACGTACTACTGACACCCGAGGTGGACTCTTCATTTTTATTATCTCTCATTTTGCTACAGATACTATTTATTTGCTGACAGTACAGAACACCAAAGTAATTCTTTTCTAATGTGAAAGTTCACACTATGTTGCAACCACGGAGCATACTAAGATAGAACCTTGGCTTTGATACCAATTGTTGCGGAAGCCGAATATATAGAGAGTGATTAAATCACAACTACTATATCTAAAGGTAGCTAATAAATAATAAGTGAGACAATAATAAAAAGAATACCAGAAATTAACGAGGTTCGGCAAAATTTGATTTTTGCCTAGTCCTCGGACACAATCAACTCAAACTTTATTTCACTCCAAAAAATACAAGTGAAATACTACAAGATAGAAAGAAAATTCAAATACCTTAGGTGATAAGAAGGCAAGTGAGAGATGTTTACAAATGAATAAAACCCTTGCTATTTATAGAAGGAAAATGCCCTTAATAATATCATGCATGACATCATATTAAGTGTGATCATGCAATGTAAATGCATGAAAAATGCATCTACCAATTCCTTCCAAAAAAGAGGCTTCAAATGTTCACACTTGTTCACATTAATCTTGTCAAATTCAACAAATCTCCACCTTGGCAAGATTCGACTTTTTCAATTTTCTCTCATTGATAAATTTTGATTGTGTCTTCAACTTCAATCTTCAAAGTTCAACAATGTTGATCAAGTTCAAACAATGTTGAAACTTCATCCCGGTCACTACTTTTGTTAGCATATCGGTAGGGTTGTCTGTAGTCCTAATTTTCTACACCATGACTCCACCTTCTTCTATAATATCTCGTATAAAGTGATATCGAACATCAATGTGCTTCATCCTTGCATGATAAACTTAGTTCTTTGCTAATTGGATAGCACTCTGACTATCACAAAATAGTGTTATGCTGTCTTGACCAATACCAAGCTCTCTAAGCAACCCTTGAAGCTAAATTGCCTCCTTTACAGCCTCCGTAATTTCCATGAACTCTGCCTCAGTAGAAGACAAAGCAACCGTTGACTACAAAGTAGACTTTTAACTAACTGGTGCATTTGCAAAAGTGAAAACATAACCAGTAGTTGATCTACGCTTGTCCAAATCACCTGCATAATCCGAGTCACATTATCCAATCAGATACTGACTATCTTCCTGCTCAAAAATCAATCCAACATCTACAGTATTACGAATATACCGTAGAATCCATTACACAGCTTGCCAATGCTCCTTTCCTGGATCATGCATATACCTGCTTACAACTCCGATAGCATGTGAAATATTAGGTCTTGTGCAAACCATTGCATACATCAAGCTACCAATGACATTCGCATATGGCACTCTTGACATATACTCTCGTTCAACTTCATTCTTCGGCGACATAGCAGCACTAAGCTTAAAGTGAGGAGCAAGAGGAGTGCTAACCGACTTCGTGTTCTCATTCATGCCAAATCGATCTATTACTCTCTTCAATTATTATTTCTGAGATAGATAGAGTTTCTTTGAATGTCTATCTCTTTTTATCTCCATGCCAAGAATTTTCTTCGTCTCACCCAAATCCTTCATCTCAAACTCCTTTCTTAGTTGAATCTTCAACTTCTCAATTTTCTCTTGACTTTTGGAAGCTATCAACATATCGTCAACGTATAGGAGAAGATATATGAAGGATCGGTCTTCAAGCTTGCGCAAATACACACAATGATCGTATTTGCTTCTTCTGTACTTCTGCCGCAACATAAATTTGTCAAATCGTTTGTACCATTGTCTAGAAGATTATTTCAATCCGTACAATGATTTTTCAAGTTTGCACACCATATTTTCCTTTTCAGCAACTTTGAATCCTTCTGGATGAGTCATATAGATTTCCTCTTCCAAATCTCCATGTAAAAATGCAGTTTTTACATCTAACTGAACTAGTTCCAAATTCAACTGTGCTACCAAAGCCAACAAAACTCTAATGGAGGAGTATTTCACGACTGGAGAAAATACTTCATTGTAATCAATTCCCTCCTTTTGAGCGTACCCTTTGGCCACCAATCTTGCTTTGTAGCGAATATTTTCTTGGTTAGGAAATCCTTCTTTCTTTGCAAATACCTATTTGCACCCAATTGATTTCTTGCCCTTCGGGAGATTGGCCAATTTCCATGTGTAATTCTGATGAAGGGACTGTATTTCTTCATTCATGGCAATCCTCCACTTATCTTCTTCTGAACTTTGGACTGCGTCTTTATAAGTGGTAGGAACACCATCAGCTACAATTGAGGCTGCACAAGCCACCGTCTCTATGAGACGAACATGTTTCTTTATTGTTCTTTTTGGCTTGCTAGTTGCTATTGATTCAAGTTGTTGTTGGAGTTCCTGAGTTGGAATCTTCCCTTCCACTGACTCTTCTTCCAGGGGAAAATCTTCTATCATTTCCTTATTTTCTCCCTGTGTTGGAAAAATTAATTTTCCCTCAAACTCCACCTGATTTGAAGCACCATCAGTTTGTTTGACATCTTCAACTGTCACCTTATCTGTTATGGCAGATTCATCAAAGGTAACATCTCTGCTGAATATAATTTTTCTTGTTTCTGGACACCATAATCGGTATCCTTTGACTCCAGAAGTAATCCCCATAAATATAGCTTTCTTTTCCCTCAGATCCAATTTTGACTCTTTCACATGATAGTATGCACTTGAGCCAAACACATGCAAAAAATTATAATCTTCAGCAGGTTTTCTATACCATTTTTCAAATGGTGTCTTACCTCCAATAGTGGCAGATGGTAGACGATTAATGAGGTGGCATGCATATGTTATTGCCTCAGCCTAAAATTCTTTGTCCAAGCCAGCATTGGACAACATATACCGGACCTTCTCCAGCAAAGTCCAGTTCATGCGTTCTGCCACTCCATTTTGTTGTGGTATATTTCTGACGGTGAAATGTGTCAAAATGCCATCATCTTCTCAAATCTTATTGTAAAGATCATTTTTGTATTCTCCACCGTTATCTGTGCTAAGACATTTTATCTTTCTGCCTGTTTGAGTCTCTATCATCGCCTTCCATTTGAGAAAATTTCCCAGCACCTCATCTTTGGTTTTTATAGTATACACCTATACTCTCCGGGAAAAGTCATCAATAAAGGTTACAAAATAGTGTTTCCCACCTAATGAAGGTGTTTTGGAAGCACCCCAAACCTCACAATGAACATAATCCAAAATACCTTTAGTATTATGGATTTCTGTTCCAAATTTAACCCTTGTCTATTTTTCCTTGACACAATGCTCACAAAACTCCAAATTGCAAGTCTTTACTCCTTTTAACAATCCTTGATCTAATAAAATCTTCAAGGATTTTCCTCTATCATATCCCAAGCGCATGTGCCATAGCTTGGTTGCTTCTGCCTCCTTGTCATCACTGGATGTCACTGTTGTTGTCCCAATAACTGTACTACCGTGATAGTGGTACATGTTATTATTTCGCCGAATTTCCTTCATTATCACTAGTGCACCAGAGCATATTCTTATTATCCCATTTTCTGTAACGACTTTGAGCCCCTTTTACTCTAAGGCTCCTATAGAAATGATATTTTTCTTCAATTCTGGTACGTATCGAACATCTGTTAATGTTCTAATCAATCCATCATGGTTCCTTAATCGGATTGAACCAATACCATATGTTGTAAGAGGATTGTTATTCGCGGTGTGAATAACTCCACATTTCCCTTCTTGAAAATCAGTGAACCAATCCATGTTGGGACACATATGATAGCTACAAGCTGAATCCATCAACCATATGTCAGATGGTTTGAATGGCTTAGTTGTAACTAGTGAGAAATCAGAGTCGTCACAATCAACTACATTTGAATCCATGACAACCTTCCCATTGTTAGATTTGGCCTTGTTTTTCAACTTTGGACAATCTTTCTTCTAGTACCCTTTTTCTCGGCAAAATGCGCATTCATCTTTGCTAGGTCTGGATCTTGACTTAGATCTTCCTTTCTTCGTTCTCATATGATTTTGAGAACGACCTCTCACAACTAGTGCTTCTCCTTCTCCACTCTTTTACTTTTCTCTCTTTCTTTGTTCATAGCTGTATAAGGCAGAACAAACTTCTTTGAGAGATACATCATCATTCCCATGAAGTAGAGTTGTTTCGAGGTACTCGTACTCATCGGGAAGTGAACTTAATAACATTAAGGCCATATCTCCATCACTAAAGGTCACATCCATATTCTGCAAATCTGTCACCAACTTATTAAAGCTAGTGATGTGATCATTCATTGTAGTACTAGAAACATATGTGAAGCGCAACAGTCTTTTTTTCATGTAAAGTTTATTTTAACTTTTTTTCTTCAAGAACTTATCCTCCAATGCATTCCACAATTTACTCGCAGAAGTTTCTTTGTGTATGGATACTTCTGTTCTCTTGCGAGGTACGATCGAATGGTATCACAAGCAACGCGGTTGATAATCTTCCAATCTTCTTCTCTGATATTTTCTGATTTATTTTCTTCTATGGCAATATCTAGCCCTTGTTGAAAAAGGACACCAAGAACCTCAGCTTGCCACATCCCGAAATGTCCTGACCCGTCAAAAATTTCAATTGCAAATTTCACATTTGACATAATTCTTGTCATAAGCGAAGATGCCAACGACGTATTACTGACACCCGATGTGGACTCTTCATTTTTATTATCTCCTATTTTGCTACAGATACTATTTATTTGCTGACAGTATAGAACACCAAAGTAATTCTTTTCTGATGTGAAAGTTCACACTATGCTGCAACCACAGAACATACTAAGATAGAACCTTGGCTCTAATACCAATTGTTGCGGAAGCCGAATATATATAGAGTGATTAAATCACAACTACTATATCTAAAGGTAGCTAATAAATAATAAATGAGACAATAATAAAAAGAACACCAGAAATTAACGAGGTTCGGCAAAATTTAATTTTTGCCTAGTCCTCGGACATAATCAACTCAAACTTTATTTCACTCTAAAAAATACAAGTGAAATACTACAAGATAGAAAGAAGATTCAAATGCATTAGGAGATAAGAAGGCAAGTGAGAGGTGTTTACAAATGAACAAAATATTTGCTATTTATAGAAGGGAAATGACTTTAATAATGTCATACATGACATCATATTAAGTGTGATCATGCAATGTAAATGCATGAAAAATGCATCTATCAATTCCTTCCAAAAAAGAGGCTTCAAATGTTCACACTTGTTCACATTAATCTTATCAAATTCAACAAATCTATTTTAAGTTATAATTTGCGCAACTCTTCTCTCTCCATAGAATATTCCTAATCGTTTGCAATAAAACACCCAATCCAAACAAATAATATATTTTTGAAAAATTCGAATTCGAAATCATGGCTTCGAAGCTTTTTTAATGGTTGTCAATGGTGGAGAATCAAACACCTTCAAAATTTATTGATTGGCAATTTCAATTCGATCAATCTAGCCAAATAATTAATATCCATCTACTGCTAGCCCGCCATCGGAACGCCAACAAGAAAATGGGAAGCCCAGAAAAGATCCAAACTCCAGCCATGGCAAAATTCATATTGATAAAACAATTAATCCCTTTCTTCGCCATTGTTAGAGAAAATTATGAGCTTTAGAAGAAAAAATCTTGTAGGATCAGTGTACAGAGAGGGTTGATTTCAAAGAGAGAGAAAGGAAAAAAGTATTGTGATTGGGGGGATTTACTAAATTAATGGGCTACAATCAAGGGAGACTCATTTAAGACTAATTTGTATATAATTGATAAATTGTACATGACCATGTAATTAAGTTAAAACTTGATTAGGAAGGGTAAATAAGTTTCATATGTAATATAGATGGGTAAAAATCCCTTTTGAAAAACAATAACAAAAATAACACTTCAAATATCCGAAATAAATTAAGGTCAGTTTTATGAATTTTTATTGACTATGGGTGTGTTTGGTATGGATAAAATATTTTTCAATTTTCTCTGGCTGGCTTAAATATTTTGAAAAATATTTTTCTTATTAATTCATTTTCTTCCAATTGGAAGAAAATGACTTCCCTACCAAAAGGAGGAAAAATATTTTTCAAAACTCTTTTTCAATATTACTCACCCTATTCCCTCCCAACCCCCATCCCCTCTGCCCCCACCCTACCCCCACCACTACCATGCCCTGGCATCCCCACCAACCCCTTCCCTTCCCCCTACCCCGCCCCTGGACCTCGACCTACCATCCTCGCCCGCCCTTTATCTATTTTGTCTCCCATAGTGTTTGCCCAAATTATATATTTTCAAAAAATATTTTTTGCTACCTAACCAAACACCAAAAAATAAGAAGAAACCCATTTATTTTCAAAGAATATATTTTTCAGGAGAATATTTTCCATACCAAACACACCCTATATGTATAAAAAATAATATTGACATATATGTGTATATGTATGTTTTTATATATATAAATATGTATATATAATATATAGCAAAGCCAGGAATAAAATATAAAATATAATTTTTTGACCGGTAATATTTAATTGACATCCTTTAAACATACGAAACTCTGTAGTGTATAAAAGTAAAACTTATTGAAGTGTATAGAATGAAATGCCAATTCAAAATTTCAAATTACTCCCCCCCAACTTGCAGGCCTAAAAAAGAAAATTTGGGAAGTGTTAGATGTAAGTAAATAAGTAATTGAAGCAATGTGAAAGTAAAAGTCTTGGCAAGCTTTGGTTGGGCCTCACTATTCTCTGTTGACCTTTCTAAATTGAAGTTATACTAATTTTGTTGACCTCTCTTTTGCATGTCTGAAGAAATTTCAAATATATATGTATGCAGAAACTATCAATGACCACGTTGTCTAATGCCTGTCTTCACACGATTTAAGGACCACTTTTTTCTTTTCTTTCTTTAGTTTATCTTGGGAGTTTCCTTTTGTCATTTTCTTTTTCGTACTCTACCGAGTAAAAAATGTTTTATATTCGTAATATAATAGGTAAGTTACACATTTATTGTCGGTCAAAATATAATTACATTCGTTAATTAAATATATATTATATACATATTGTATATTAATATATAAAAAATATATTTTATCAAATATAATATTATTTTTAAAAGCAACTATACCGTGTAGTTTCCCTAGTTTAATCCCCGGCCCCTTATTTGCTGTTTTGGTTTTGTGATTTCAATTAAAGCTGAAGTTCATGTTTTTCGAGCAAAGCTACAATTTAAAACTACTAAATTAAGGCAAGCTACTTTAATTAAAACTGAATGGGTGTTTAGCTCTAATTTTAATAAGTGTTTTGTGCTTTTACTTAACCTTTCACCAAATAAATTGGAAACCCAACCAACTAGTTAAAGCATTCAATCATCAAATTATAATCCCATCTACAAATCCAACTAAATTAACTACTCCACCAAATGCACTAATTTTCACTTGTTTGGTAACAAAAAAAAAAAATACTATGTACTCCATAAAAGATAAATAAACAGAACTGCTAGTTGAAAATGAACTACTACCGTATTCGCCGGCAGACGTCGAAACTTTAATAATTATCAATTAAGGTTCAAGACACACTTACAAATTATTTTTCGTTCATTTATTCTGATAGTATAGTATTTACTTTTCTGTTTCATTAAATACAAGGAGGCTAAGGCCTTGGATCTGAATCTTAATCATTCAGATTTCAGATATTAAATGTGTTTGTTTTTAAAGTCCGAATCTTAATTATTAAGAGTGTTTATTTTTTTACTTCACAACCACTTAATGGGTCTGAATAGGTATGTATGGTTAAAATTTATACCAAAGATTTAATTTCATTAAGATTCTATAATCCACATTCATTATTAATTATCGTCAACGTCTAACATTATCAACTATCATCATGCCACCCATCACCACCATACTCAATCATAGCCGCCACCATTATCGACAACCACCACACCACCCACCATCCCCACTTCCCCCACCACCATCATTCTCGACCACAACCACAAACTCATCCACCTTAACTACCACAACTAACCACCCCATCGCCATTGACAACCATAGCAAGCACTACCTACCATTATAAACTATCATCACCTTCCTCAATCATATCAACAACCACTACCACCACCCAACATTATTAATTATTACCACCCACCACCACCATTCTCTAATCATAATCGCTATCACTACCATTCACCACTAGCTACTATCCAGAACCACCACCATAAATCAAAACCACCACTAACTACCATCTCTAGTAAGCATTCACAAGCACTGCCATTAGCTAGCACGATCACTAACTACCATATTTTAAAAAAAATATATATATTTTATTGATAGAATATTAGATTAATTAATATTTTATGACAAGAGCGGATTGCTCTAGTGGTCCACTTCCAACCAAAAGGTTGTGAGTTCGAGTCACCCCAAGAGCAAGGTGGGGAGTTCTTGGAGGGATGGAGCCGAGGGTCTATCGGAAACAACCTTTCTGCGTACACACTACCATCCCCGTACCCCACTAGTGGAATTATACTGGGTTGTTATTGTTGTTTATTAATTTTTAAATAAAGATACATTTTATATATTTAGTTGTTAAAAAACAAACAATCTTAATCATTTAGTATTCAGATCTTGATACACATCTTAAGATTCAGATTTATTAATCTTAATGCACATCTTGATATTTAAATGTATATTTAGATTCAGATGTGTTAATCTTAAAAAAAAAAAAATGAGGCAAGTAGATGGTAGTTGGCTCCCTGGCATGAAAAAAAACGAAAAACTAAATTAGTTCAATTTAATATGAAAACGAATTTTTAAAATCCATACTAACGTGAAAAAAGAGTCCCTTTGCTTGCTTCCATAATATAAAGCTTCCCTCTAAAAGATGTTACATTGAATCCTCCTCCATTTTAATATTCAAAGTAAATAACATTTTTTATTTTATTTTTTCTCACAATAATATTTTTTTTGTTTTAACTTATATTTTAAGGCCATCTCCAACGCTGCCTTCATTTGCCATAATGCAGTCGGTTTTCGGAGAAATTTAACTCTAATGCTGCTGCATTTTTGACTGCAAAATGAGGGATGAATTGGAGTGACACTATTTATCTCCTCCATTACTATTCCCTATTACGTTATTATTATTTTTATTATTTAATTCTTTTAATTGATCTCTTTATATATACCTAATTATGTTTATGTAATATCTTTATAATATTAATTTTACATCTTACTTTGGCGTATAATTTTGATAAATTAATTTTCGTGCATTTATTATCCGTTAATATATATATAATCTATAATATTTTTTACAAATTATATTATTTAAAAATTTATGGTATATAATAATTTTATATTAAATAGTTATATAAGAAAGGAATATTAATTATATGTGATGAATATGCAAAAAAGAAGAAAAGATAGAATTTCTTTAAAATAAATAAGAAAATAAAATTTAAATAAAAGATAATAATATAAAATTAAAGAGAGAGAAGAATATAAAATGAAATATATTTTTTTTGGAGTAAAAAATAGAGTAATAGTTGGCGTAACTTTACTTCATTTTGAAGTTTACTCTATTTTGGAGGAGAAAATAGTGGCGAAGGTTGAAGATGGCCTGACATGCTTTCTACTTTAGGATGGCCAATGTATCTTACACCAATCTATTCTTAAACAAAATTTTCGAATTTTTAAATATTTAAAATGAGTAAAATATTCATATTTAATTTATGATGTGTTGTTTGCACTCTTTTCAACTTGTATACTTTCTTCCATAACTATTACTAATATAGGTAAAATACATAAGTTACCACCTTATTTATGGACAAAATCCCTGGTACACATTTTTTACGGACGAAAATAACTTTACACACTAACCTTTTCAGAGTGTATCTAATACACACTACTCTTGTTATGTGGCAACGTCCGTGTTTAACAAAAATTATAAGCGCGTTAAACGGAATAATTTTTGTCCCAGTTCTTACTTAAAGGACACGTGTCAAAATTTTAATTTTTACTTTTTAAAAAAATATTTGTTTCCCTTCACTTTTAACACCCTCCTTCCCTCCCTGTTCTTCTTCCCCATAACCCCTCCCCTATGTGTTCATTGTTGACTTTCCCCCTTTCCCCATTTTCGTCTTCTTCCCTACCCCTTTTCCCCATCTTTTCGGACCACAATTTTAAGAATAGCAATAATATATAAAGGCTTTGGAAGAAATTGATTAAGAAAGTTAAAAAAAATCTATATAAGAGAATTTTATAGATTTGGGTTTGAATCTTAATTTAGTAGTAACAACTTAGGAACACATATTTAATGTGGTAAGATAATAATTTGGTGGTTGAGGAATATCAGAGATGAGCCAAAAGAAGCCGAGATTTGACTGACTCTATCGGAGTGAATCGAGCAGCCATGGATCTCGCCATAACCAATTTTAATGGAGTTTTGAGTTTGCATCCTATTTCTTGTGTTAGATCTGAATCTGGACTCACAAAGTCGTGACTAATGTACTTGCGTTCCTGATTTTGCTTTGTAATCGAAAGGTGATAATTGTGGATATTTTTACGGTGGACGTCAATGAAAATTTGGTGGAGAAGAGAAAGAGATGGAAGGAGAATAGTTAAGGGCTATGTTTGTAATTTTATATTAATTTATTTTATTTTAAAATTAATGACACGTGACACTATATTATTGGTGCGTGATATGCCTCACTTTTTCTGAGATGCTTAAATATAAAAGTAGTATGTATTAGACACATTCCGAAAATGTTGAGTGTGTAAGATTATTTTCGTCCGTAAAAAGTGTGTAACATGGATTTGATCCATAGGTAAGGTTGTAACTTATGTATTTTGCCACTAATATATGATATAAATTAAATTAATATTTAAATATCATATCCAATCAAATTATCATCACATAATAAAATTGTAGAATATTATTTAATTTAACTCAAAAAAGAAAAGAGGAAGAAAATTTAAGTCTACTAGTTAATTACTCTCTGAAAATTACATATATAAATGGAATTATAGTAGTAGTACTAAACTAAAAGCACTAGCCGAATACCCCCATTCTTTTTTCCCCAAATACGCGTTTACCTTTCTGTATGTTTACAGCAGCAGCGTCGGTAGTCTTCTAAACTCCCTTTCTTTTTTTCTCTCTACTCCGGCGTGCCCTTGTCATTCAATTTGCTGTTAACTCTACACATTTATATACCCAAAAAAAAAAAAATTACGAAAGAACGTAGCTTTTATTTCTTTGTTCAAGTGTTGTTGTCAACATACCTCTGTTGACGAAAATTGAATCAGATCCATACATGTTGAGATCTTAAATTCTTGATATACTTTTTGGGTATAAATTTTCTCTTTTGAGGTTCTGGGTCACAGAAAATAGGCGAATCTTGGATTTCTATGTCGGCAATGAAGACAACGGGGAAATTCTTCACGATTGGGCTAGTAACATCATGGTATTCGTCGAACATTGGGGTTTTGTTGCTGAACAAGTATTTGCTAAGCAATTATGGGTTCAAATATCCAATATTTCTTACCATGTGTCATATGACTGCTTGTTCTTTGCTAAGTTATATAGCCATTGCTTGGATGAAAATGGTACCAATGCAGACTATAAGATCTAGGGTTCAGTTCTTGAAGATCTCTGCTTTGAGTGCTATATTTTGTGCCTCTGTTGTTAGTGGCAACATCTCCCTTAGGTATTTGCCTGTATCCTTCAATCAGGCTATTGGTGCTACCACTCCCTTTTTCACTGCTGTATTTGCTTACCTAATCACGTTCAAGAGGGAGGCTTGGTTGACTTATGTCACTCTCATTCCTGTTGTCACTGGGGTTATCATTGCCAGCGGGGTATGTTTTTCCTCTATCCCAGTTTTACTTGAATTTTCGTACTATAGTTAATTAATTCGGTCTCTTGTGGTTGATTTAATCGATTGGAGTTCACATTTATACCCCCTTTAAAGAAAATTTGCATTCTTTTCTATTGCAATCTATAGCAAACTTTGTTTTTGTCCCCCCAAAACCCTTTAACCTCAACCCATTCGCATATTAGAAGTCATATGATAAGGTGTATTAAGATATAAATTTTTTTAAGAGAAATATTGTGGTAGTATTTTGAAGGTAGGAGGTCATTTTGTCAATGATTGATTAAATACAGGATCTTGCTGCACATGAGAATGTTAATAGGTGGGCAATGTTTAAGTTGTGCGAAAAGATGTATTTTGTGGGCTAGGCTTATTGAAAAGGCTGATTTAGATTTTGGATGACTTAATTATATTGACACTTTAGTTTCGTAGTTTAGTGCTGCAGGTGGAATCTGTCTTGCGACTGATTTGTTTTAGTTTATCTTCTCAGGGAGAGCCAAGTTTTCATCTATTTGGGTTTATAATGTGTATCGGCGCGACTGCTGCAAGGGCACTCAAGTCAGTGGTTCAGGGAATTTTGCTTTCCTCTGAAGGGTAATAATGCTGTTTTTGTGTTTCAGTAAATATGTAGTCGAATTCTATGCTCTTCATTATGGTCAATCCGGAGATAGGATAGGATGCTGAATTGTTTTGTGTTTACATATTACAGGGAAAAGCTGAATTCCATGAACCTTCTACTCTACATGGCTCCTATAGCAGTCGTGCTTTTATTACCGGCAACGCTCTTGATGGAAGATAATGTAGTTGGTATAACACTGGCACTTGCAAGAGATGATATAAAAATCATCTGGTTATTGCTGTTCAATTCTGCCCTTGCTTATTTTGTAAACTTGACCAATTTTCTGGTCACAAAACACACCAGTGCGCTGACTCTTCAGGTGATTTTTCTTGATTCTCCGTTCAAGATATATTTAAGATGATTTCTTGGATTTTTGGTATTATCAGTTTAGATTATGCTTATTTTTGAAATCGGATTCAGTGCTGCTTTCAGTTCTTGATAAGTAAAATGGGATCAATTTATACTGTCTTTTTTGCTTTTGTCTGGAAGGATTCATCTTTGAATTATATCGAAGAGCTATTTTACTTATTTGAAAATCCTACGCATTTTCCTCTCTTTCGTCAAATACAGCTCCTATCTCACATAATATTTGAATTTTTCAAGCACTTCTAAACTTTTTCCCCTAATGAAAAAAAATGTTCTGGAAGAGGGGTTGTCTGAATTTTGAGTTCTTGAATTCAATATGGCTGGAGTGTTTCTTCTATCCTAGTATGCTGTATATGTGGAGCTTCAATATTTGAGCTATGATCTCTTTCGGATTTGTAAACATTGTGGGTTTGTTTGTTATGGTGATTTCTCAAGCACCATGATTTCTTTTAAGCTTAATATTTATGTGAATTGCATGGGATTTAAGCTTCCCCTGATTATCATAGAAACCAAATAGGTGAAGTATGGTGCTGGTGAATCAAACTTGTAAGACTTATAGACATGTGCAAGTAGAGTATGTATAATATCAGCGGAATATTAGGACTCTAACTGAAGTTTGGGGAGGAGTTGATATAGTCATGCTTAGCCTTATATGAGGAATCAATTGACAGACCTATTTTTGAGAAGAATAAGTTTTGTATTGGAAGACTCGGCCTCTTACTATTGAGTAGGGATTGAGATGTCATAAACTATGAAGACGAGTCCTCCGTACCAATATGACGATCCCTACATCTAACGTGTTGATTCCGTACAACGAATACAATCAACTTTCATTAGCCTATAGATTAAGTAACAGAGTTTAAATGATATCAATGTTAGGTTTTGAGGTTGGTTGACAAGCATACTAAATATTCTGGAAGTGGTATAATTTGTTCTGGGGTAGTCACATCAGGGCTTACGCCTTTTCCCATACGGTTTTGTCATGGTTAACTTCGCCTAAGAAAATGGTTGTCGTTTGATGGTAAATTGGGAATGCAAGTTTATGTTTAGCAAGAAAAGTCTAGTTGGATGTAAAATTTAAGGAAGAAGAGAAAGTTCATTTTATGGATAAACTTGAAACAGTATTGGGTTAAAACTCGTTCAATAGTGTGGCCTACTTATATTCTTGTCCCTCTATCATTCTTATGTTTTTGGCATTGGGTTTTGAAGTTTATTTCCATTACCTTTCTCTTTAGGATTATGAAGAAGATGTTTCGTTTTTTCCTGGATCTCCTTCATAGGTGTTATGTTTAACAGAATTTCACCGTTTCACAGGTCCTGGGAAATGCAAAAGGAGCTGTAGCTGTTGTTGTCTCAATCTTAATATTTAAGAATCCAGTGTCAGTTATAGGGATGCTTGGCTACACACTCACAGTTTTCGGGGTAATACTCTATAGTGAAGCAAAGAAACGTAGTAAGTGAGATATGGACCTGGAAAAACATCAACATCAACCACGACTTTGATATCAATTGATGTTCAAGGAAAGATTCAACATCTTCAGGATGCAAGTGGAGTGATGCGCTTGCAGTTGGTATCTAGGAATTTTTCCCTCATTTATTTTTTGCCAGGTAACATGGGAAACGGGTTTCAATCTGTACCCGGGAAGAGCCTGAGTAGCCTGAATAGATCCATAATAAGTGACTTGATTTGTCTATACATTCTTCCCACCATATGGTTAAGAATGAAAGATCTTTTATCTTTATTCTTTGAGGAAATTGTTGCCTAAGACTACATTATATATTACTGTAGTTATCAGGATGATTTATAAATTGAAAAGAACTGAAATTTAGAAATTTGTAAATCGTTTCTCTTTTTATGTAGAAAAAGAAATGATTTTTGAGCTAATATTAAGTTATGTTACTGCCACTTTTTTGAAAGGACTGTTGGAGATATATGTGCCTAGTTATTGTACTTCTCTAATTTGTATGAAATCCAGATTGTGCTAAAAGTCTGTATAGCGCTTACTTACGTGAAAATTAAATTCATCTTCAGATTCGACATTTCTTGGGTGCCTATCCAACTTGTTTATACCTTCTACAATAAGAAGCTTTTCAGAAAATAACCAACTGAGATTTGTAATTCCATGTCTCAACAAGAGCGACAACGGCTGAATTTGAAATGGTCAGCCACTTCACATTTTGCTTGTTTCTAAAGAACCCATCTTCACATCCAGGTAAAGGAAGGTTGCAATAAATTAAAAAAAGAATTTTAATTATGTTGAATCCTCTAAGTACTAAAAAATGGAATGGATACATAGAATTCATATAATTAATCCCAACTAATTTGGATGTACGTAAGTTGATTGATTGATATTGAAACTGAGATTTGGATACTGAAAAAATATCCTACTAGAACTGATCCATTTACACCTAACTACTCAATTTCCCCAACAATAACTACACGTCTACACCTTTGGTCTGGCCTTAGGCTTTATTTTTCACTTCGCCATAAGTTTGTATAATTGTATGAGCTCAGTCTCTGCTGTAGGCTTAACTTCAAGAAGAGGCTTGCTTTCTTCTGCCTGCTCAGTGTATGGGTCAAAATTTGCCCTTATAATATTTAAGACAAGATAATACTAAAAAAGGAATTCTCGAGTCGTCGTTAGTCGAGATGGGCCAAGTAGCAAGATCCATAGTAGACGAGAGTCGTGGTCGAGATGTCAATAAGGGTCGAGATCGAGCATCGTTGATAGAACTATAACGGCTAGTTTTCAAGATAGGATGTTGAAAGAGAATATTCTATTAGATATTCCCTGCGCTTGTACTATTAGGGTTTCATAGGAACATGTCCCATATAAATAGAAAAGAGAGACAATGATAAGGGCATGTGATATTCATTTGTAAGAACACACTTTGACAAAAAAGATTCTCTCTCTCTCTCCTGCTAAGATACAAACACTACCTTTTCACTGAGATTCTTGTCTATATTATTCCATACTTTTCCGTCAGATCCGAGAATAACTCGAATATTCAGGGATTTGTCTGTCACTCATCATTGTCAGGAGGAACAATCATCTAGTTCATCCTTTATTGGGTGAATCATTCCTCCTATTAACTTAAATGTCATTTATTATTATTCATTGCTATTAAATGCTACATTATTGCTCATGCTCTTTGGAACAGTTATCGCATATTGTTATCACTATTTAACCAAATCCATCTAATGTTTATTGCACCCTTGAAAGCTACATCTAGAGATATTATTGTTAACTAAGTTTAACCCAAAATTACATAAATTTAATTATTTGAACCAAGAGCCATATTTTTTGTCAAACAATTTGGCGCCGTCTGTGGGGATTCCTTAGTTAAACTTTTAGTTTCTTCTAGATCTACAACTAGCACAGGTCACTAACATAAAAAAAACAAACAAGATCTCCTTTCTTTGTGTACACAATATCATTGAAAATGCAGGTGATAACGCCCTCACAGCCATTCTAAAAAGGATGGAAGAAATGGAGAATGAAAACAAGGCGCTCCGAGATCAAATGAAAGAACACCAAGAAAGAGTCGATAAAATACCAGGCGCTCCTAAACTGTTGCCGAAGAGGGACGCCGACCGGTTTGTCGAACAGTCGTACAACGATGATGCAGCCCCACATACCATACCAAAAACCTTTAAAATTCCGCCCTACCTCAGGGTATATGACGACACAACCGACCCTGAAGATCACATGATTCATTACGTCACCGCCGTAAAGGGAAATGATCTCGCCAAAGAACACGTATCTTCCATTTTGCTAGAAAAGTTTGGCGAAACCCTTACAGGAGGGGCATTAATATGGTATTCGCAACTACCAGCACGCTTCATAGAGACTTTTGAGGAAATGGCCGACAAGTTCGTAACGGCCCATGCCGGAGCCAAGAAGGCCGAGGCAAGAGTGAACGACATATTCGCTATTAAGCAGTACCTGGGAGAGGGACTAAGGGACTTCCTCGCCCGGTTCAACCGAGTGAGGATGACTCTACCAAACGTATCTGAAGGGATAGCGGTCGCAGCCTTTCCGAATTGGCTGAGTAGAAATAGTTTAAGAGCAACTAGAAAACTGTTGAGTTGGTTGATGAAGTATCCCCCAACCACTTGGGATGAAATCCACAATGTTTACTGTGCCGAGGTCCGAGGTCCGTGCAGATGAGGACAACCTGAACGGACCGACTCACCGACTAACCTCGGTGCAAGCTGAATCAAGAAAATATTGAAGAGACAACGCCATAAGAGATCATCCAATTCCACGACCTAATAGGGAACAACATTAACCATATACCAGGGTGGCCGTTGCGCCCTCCCCCCCACTACGAAGAAGGTCCATCCAGACCAAAGACGGGAACTTATCGGAATGACCGAGGTATGCCTCCCCTATTATATGCTCACAACTTTTATGTGTCACCTACAGAGATAGTCTACGCTCTGAAAAAACTCGGACCAAAAGTGAAGTGGCCGTCGAAGATGAGATCGGACCTGAATACCAGAAAGTCCGACGCTCTCTGTGGGTTTCACCAGGAACGAGGACATAAAACTGTGGACTGCATCACCTTGAGGCAAGAAGTCGTAAACATGTTGCGACAAGGTCACCTCTAAGAGTTACTGAGCGACAGGGGAATAACCAATTTTGCTAGAGGACGTGAACACCAAGGACCGCCAAAACCACCCTCACCAGCTCGTACCATCAACATGATCATCGGCGACAACAATGATGTTTCAATCAACAGTGTGAATTTCACCACTACCCATAAAATCAAGCGATCTATCACCCGCGAGCGGTATGACAAACTCGAAGAAAGTATCATCTTCGACAAGTCGGATGCCGACGGTTTGACCTTTCCTCAAAATGACGCCCTCGTTATTACTTTATGTACTTTAGATACCGATGTTAAATGCATTATGATAGATGAAGGGAGCGATGTGTGCATTATCCATCTCCGAGTGCTTACCCAAATGAGACTCGAAGATAAGATAGTGTCACACTGCATCACGCTAACTGGTTTTAACAATGCAGTTGAGCAGACATCCGGAGAAATCACACTCCCCGTTCTGGACGGTGGTGTAGCTCTGGTGACAACATTCCATATCATAGATCAGGCTACCGCGTACAACGCCATAGTGGGACGACCATGGATACATCCCATGAAAGCTGTCCCCTCTAGCTTATACCAAGTAATTAAATTCCCAACTCTATGAGGGGTTTTCAGTATGCGAGGAGAACAACGCACATCACGAGAATGTTACCACATTGCCTTAGATGACACAGCCACCCAACAGAGAAAAGACAAAGAAAAGGAGACATATCAATCAACATGGTCAAGGTCGGAGCAAGAGGAAGCAGAGAACATCATCAGGGAACCAGATACGGCCAAAGTCACTGGTTCGACCATAGAAGATCTTGACCCCGTTCAGTTGGATCTCAACGACCACAGCAAGAAGGCTTATATCGGCTGCAAGCTTCGGGAACCAGGTAAATTCAGTCAAATCTTAACAACTAACACAAATTTATTTGCTTTCAGCCATGCAGATATGCTGGGCATCCCAAAAGAAATCGCTACACACAAATTAAACGTCGACCCACTCCACCCCCAGTGAGGCAAGTCAGGCATAAATTAAACTCCACAATTAATGACGCAGTACGCAAGGAGGTTGAAAACTGTTGGAAATGGTTCCATCAGGGAATCGAAGTACCCCAAATGGATCGCTAACGTAGTGATGGCCAAAAATAAGAATGGAAAGTGGCGGATGTGCGTGGATTTCACATATTTGAACAAGGCATGCCCGAAGGATTCATTCTTGTTGCCACATATCGACCAACTCATCGACGCAACGGCCGGGCACGAGCTGCTAAGCTTCTTGGATGCATACTCAAGCTATAATAAAATCCTTATGGAAGAAGAAGATCAGAAAAAACCACGTTCATCACCCACCAAAGAACACATTGCTACAGGGTCATGCCTTTTGGACTAAAGAACACATGAGCTACTTATCAAAGGTTGGTTACAAAGATGTTCAAAAATCAGCTCGGCAAAACAATGTAGGTATATATAGATGACATGCTGGTCAAGTCCAAAAAGGGAGAAGATTATATCGAGCACTTGAAAGAAACTTTCGAAATACTCCGATGGTACAGAATGAAGTTGAACCCGAAAAAAGCGCATTCGGTGTTGCCTCGGGAAAGTTCTTGGGTTTTCTGGTATCACAACGAGGAATTAAGGTCAACCCCGACCAAATCAAAGCCATCGAGGGGATACCAGAACTCTTAACCACGAAGAAATAAGTCTAAAGGTTGACCAGTCGCATCGCTGCTCTATCAAGATTCATCTCGCGGTTGTCGGATATGTGCCATAAATTCTTTGGCGTACTCAAGAAAGATAACGGCCTTGAATGGACTTCTGAATGCGTCTGGCCCTGCGAGAACTAAAGGCATACCTATCGTCTCCACCTCTACTTTCAAAGCCCGAGCCGGAAGAGCGTCTCCTCGTCTATCTGGCCGTATCCGAGGTAGCCATAAGCGCAGTCTTAATTTGTGAAAACAAAGCTACGCAATCTCCCATCTATTACATTAGCAAAATACCCGTCGATGCCGAGACGAGGTACCCACACCTCGAAAAATTGGCTTTGGCCTTAGTCGTAGCTTCACGAAAGAATAGACCATATTTCCAATACCACCCTATCTCGGTCGTCACGACCTTCCCCTTCAGAAGAAATTTACATAAACCAGAACTATCGGGAAGGCTGGACAAGTAGGCCATTGAATTGAGCGAGCATGGTATCACCTATCAGCCGTGAGCGGCAATAAAATCATAAGTACTCGCCGACTTCATGGCCGACTTCATCGCAAAGATAATGCCTGAAGTCGAAAGAGAGGCCGCCCAAACTTCCCTCCAAACACAAGAGCTCTGGGTCCTATACACCGATGGCGCATCCAATGCGTCGGGATCCGGATTGGGACTCGTACTCGAAGTCCCAACAAGCGAAATGAATCGCCAGTCCATAAGGTGCCTGGATATGACTAACAATGAGGCAAAGTATGAGGCCATAATTGCAGGTCTAATACAACACTCAAATATGGAGAAAAATTGTGCTTAGATTCCCAACTCATAGTCAATCAAGTCACGAGGACTTTCCAAATCAAGGAACAAAGATTGCAAAGGTACCAGACTGAAATTTGTAAGCTACTGCCCGAGTTCAACGAATGTCAGCTCGACCAAATCCTACAGGCATAGAATTGCGAGGCAGATGGCCTCGCCAAACTAGCCGCAGCCACCAAAAGCATCGCAACCGGAGACAAAAACGTGGTCCCATTCCTCAACTCATCACTAGACCAGGTCGGGGTAAGAACCATAAACCTAACTTGGGATTGGTGCAATCGTATTGTTACGTACTTGCAGGACGACACACTCCCTAGCGACAAAAAGGAGGCCAAGAAACTAAGGGGTCGTTTGGTATAATGTATAAGAATAATGCTGAATAAGATGTATTAGTAATCCTGGTATTAGTTATGCTTGCATTAGTTATGCTAGCATTAGTTATGCTGACATATTTCTCATCCATTATTTGGTTTGATGTATTAAAGCATTAAATAATTTCTAAAAGAATTATTTGTTTACAAAAATACCCTCATAACTAGTCCATCACTTTATCTTTTTAAAAGAAACATATAATTGAGGAATGTTTTTATCTGAAAAAGGTTTTAAAGAATTATTTGATTTGTTTACCTATATTGTAGTATAAAACTTAATATTTATTTATAAAAAAGAAAATATGCTAAGTATTTATTTGTTTACTAGGGATATAACTTTATTTCCCACTTTCTTGGATTATTTCAAACTTGCATTAATATAATGGTATATTTTAATCAAGTATAAATTTTGAAGGACAATTTTGTCTTTAACTAAGCTAATGTATGCATTAAAACCTATTGCATTGCTAATATCATGGTTTCTAATGCATTAGTTATGCATATGATAATACAAAATAAGGTGCATAACTAATGCATAGGTTCTAAATGTTTACAAAATAAGGTATTATCAATACAAAAGCTAATGCATGCATTATTTTAGCTAATGCATCCTACCAAACGACCCCTAAGAATGCAAGCGGTCAGGTACAATATCCTCCCGCAATGATCTGTACAAGAGGACCTACGACGGCCCTCTGGCGAAGTGCTTGGGCCCGAACCAAACTCAGTGCCTCCTAGAAGAAGTTCATGAAGGCCATTGCGGGTGCTCACTCCCGCAACCGGGCACTAGTCAGATGCCTCATAGGGGCAGGATATTACTGGCCCACCATGAAGAAGAAAGCCACGGACTTTGTAAAGCAATGCGAACAGTGCCAAAAGTACGCCCCAATGATCCACCAAGCAGGCGAATACCTCCACTCAGTCACATCCCCTTGGCAGTTCATCAAATGGGGAATGGATATCGTGGCCCCTACCAGTAGGGCGAGGTAACCTACGATTCCTTTTTATTTTAACTAACTATTTCTCTAAGTAGGTGGAAGCAGGAGCATTCGCCCAAATACGGGAACAAAAAGTAATCACCTTTATATAGAGAAACATTATCTGCCGATCCGACCTTCCCCAAGAAATCAGTTGTGACAATGAACCCCAATTCACATGAAGGAAAACCGCTGAATTCTTTGAGAAATGGCATATCAAGAGGATACTCTCGACCCCGTACCACCCCGCTGGCAACAGGAAAGCAGAATCATCCAACAAGCCAATACTAAACATCATGAAAAAGAAGCTCGAAGACGCTAAGGGACTGTGGTCGGAAATACTACCAGAAGTATTGTGGGCCTACCGAACAACTCCGAAAACAAGCATAGGAGAGACGCCCTACTCTTTGGTCTACGGGACCAAGGCAGTAATATCAGTTGAGGTCGGAGAACCCATCCTAAGGTACTCCCATGAGAGCGGCACGAGTAACGACGAAAGTAGGAGGCAGGAACTCGACAAAATCGACGAACGAAGAGATATGGCCTACATAAAAATGGTCGCCCAAAAGCAATAAGCAGAACGCTATTACAACAAGAAAGCAAAGGTCAGGACACTCAAAGTCGGAGACTATGTACTGAAAGCTAAAACTCAAACGAGCAAAGATCCCAGGGAAGGCAAGCTGGGAACAAATTGGGATGGTCCGTATAAAATCACAGCCGAAGCAAACAAGGGCTCGTTCCAATTAGAAATAATGAAAGGAAATCTACTACCAAACAATTGGATATTAGCCACCTCAAATACTTCAACTTCTGAGAGAAGAAGTGCCCCCAAGCCGTACTCTTTTTTCCACACTTGAGTTTTGTCCCACTTAGGTTTTCTCAAGGAGGTTTTTAACGAGGCGGTGAAGGGATTTTAAGTCGAAGTACATGAAAGAAGGACCGTGGTTACTCTTTCATTGTTCAACCTCTCATTATTCTCCAGATCGGTCAATGAAGGGACTAGATAGATAGGGACTGGGACTGGAACGCTAGTCAACACCCAAAAATCTGTAAATTTCTCCAAGTATGTAACAAAAACAATAATGTCAAGGCAATAAACTTTACACTTATCAGCACATCTTCCTCAAATTCAGGTTATGTTCGACCTCGCTTGAACTAACACCTACCGGCCCTCGGCCATAATTAAATTCAGGTTATGTTCGACCTCGCTCGAACTAAAAACTATCGGCCCTCGGCCATAATTAAATTTAGGTTATGTTTGACCTCACTCTAAGGTCTTATATAATTTTATGTTGGATGATTTCGACCGGGGATTTAAATAACTATATCCTAGTCTTTCTTATTATCGTTACTTGGCTGGCTATTACGTATTATTTCCATTGTTTAGTCTCCAAAGCGAGCATCAGAACTAACACCTACCGGCCCTCGACTGTGATTAAATTCAGGTTATGTTCGACCTCGCTCGAACTAACACCTATCGGCCCTCAGCCATAATTAAATTTAGGTTATGTTCGACCTCGCTCTAACTAACACCTACTGCCCCTCGGCCATAATTAAATTCAGGTTATGTTTGACCTCGCTCGAACTTACACCTACCGGCCCTCGGCCATAATTAAATTTAGGTTATATTTGACCTCGCTCGAACTAACACCTACCGTCCCTCGGCCATAATTAAATTCAGGTTATGTTCGACCTCACTCGAACTAACACCTACTGGCCCTCGACCATAATTAAACCCAAGTTATGTTTGACCCAGCTCGAACAAACACCTATCGGTTCTCGGCCGCGATTTAACGAAGGGTCACGACCAAGCAAGTCGACGACCTCGGCCATGTTTCAACGCACAAAGAAAAAAAAGAGCAAAGGCAGCCAAACAACAGAAGCAAAAAACATAGAAGTACGGAAAATAAACCACATGTAAAAAAGAAGATGCAGAGAACAACTTTGGCATTGCATACTTAAAACATTTTTACAAAGGCTCGTGAAGACGCCGACAAAAATACACAATAGTTTACAACAAAAAAAACTACTGATCACCACCATCATAATCTTCTGCGCCTTCACCGCCTCGGCCACCGACGCCCTTGCCATCTTGATTCCCCTCATCACCTTCGCCCTCTAGATATGCGGTATCGTACCAGGCAGCCTCCTCAAGTCGATCTACACCTTCATCATCACCTTCACTGGCCTCAGGCGTAGCAGGATCATACCCACAAGCAAGTCGATCCTCGCGAGCCTTCACACGAACACCTTTAAGGGCATCATTAGAGACGGACCCCGCCGCATGCAAATCTCGAAAGATATCTAACTGGGACTCATCATGAACCCACTTCTCATATAAGTCCCGAGGAACGTTGGGAAAATACAAAGTGTGGGAAGAGGACGATTGTGCCAGTAATTGGGCTTTCTCGGCCTCCAAAGCAACCACTCGATCATGGAGAACAGAGGTCTCTCTTTCCAACTCCGCGATCCTTTCATCAAGCCGTTCTTCCTTGAGCCTGGTCGTCGTTAAGTCATTCTCCCGCTCAGAACGGAGAGTTCGAATCACCACCTCAAGGGACTCTGCCTTATTCAGAGCCTCCGACCGCGCCGCCTCTACCTTCTCTAGCTCTTTAGCTTTTTCGACGACCTCACCACCAAGGGTTTCCGCCCTGAATTGGCACTCCTCGAGCTGGTCATGCAACGCGACTACCTGAGCTTGGAGGTCATTGCACTAAACCTCGACCTCCTTGCTAATCTCGAGTTCTTTTTCTTTGATCCTCAGCGTCCCCTCCAGAATGCTACACTTCCCTACCATTCGCACCAGCTCCTCGTCCCTAGCTTTCAAATCTTCCCTCAGTTGGCGCACATCGCCGCTTTCACAGAGCTGACACCGAAGCTCCTAATACTTATCAATGACCCTGAAATACTTGTACCTCAACTCACATATATATCTTTGCGCCTCTACTCCCGACGAGCACTCTCGATCTCTAGGATGATCGTCTACAAAACAGGCAACGAAAATTAAAAGACTATGAAAGAGCATACCCAAGGAAAGACAACCAACAACAAAGATGCCTACCCGAAAGGCAATGCCGACGATATTGTTCGACAGGTCATGATCATTTATACTATGGAGGGTCGTTCCCTCAATCTCGGAACTGAGAGGGACAAGGGAGGGGATAATCTTCTCAGTATCCATAAGAAGATTACGGTCCATCAGGATCGTAATTGTTCTCGAACCCCTCTTCAACCTCACTTCGAACTGAGTAAGCCCCTCGTCAATCATCCTCAACTCTTCTGTATCCATGTCAGAATCGGATCCGACATCCTCCTCAGCAACGGCCTTGCCTCTGTCGCCCGCCAAAGGAGGCGCGTTCGCTGCAACACCGGAAGACGAGCCCTCATCTCGTCCTGGAAGAACAGGACCGCGTTCGCCCACCACATCGTCGACCGCATCCCCAATGGGCCGTATATCCATATCCTCTAAGCCAACGTCCTCGGGACTAGCTTTTGGGCTCTCCCCGATAATCATTGTGGCCGTCTCCCGAAGGCTGAAGGTGCAATCTCCTACATCAGCAGCCGCCAACCTCTCGCCCACGATGTACACGACCCTCCTCTTACTAGGCATCAAGTCCCCATCGTCTGGCAACGACTCCTCTTCTTCATCTATAGTACGGTACAAGGAAGAAACCAAAGGCTCTGCGTTCGAAGTCTCCGCGGCTAAAGAAGGAACAAATACCGCCATAGCAGCAGGAGAGACCGAGGAGTGAGCGGAATCAGTCGCGGTCATAGAAGGGGCAGGAGACTAAGACGCAACAACTTTCCTCTTATGGAATGCGGGTGCGGGAGCTCTAGACCTCTTTGAAGATCCCCTGGTCAAAGCTGAGAAAAATACAAGGAGAGAGGAAAATAAACAAAGGTGAACAAAAGAAAAAGAAACCCAAGATGCCAATAATAAGAGAAACTTACCAGTCGAGAGGGGAGCAGGTCCAAACTTCGTCAAAAAACCCGACCACCCGCAAATACCTATAATATGAGGAAGAAGTCGACCAACCTAATCGGAAATTTCGGCGACCGAAGGAGGAGGCATAGTCTCGGCTACACAAGTAAGGGACGTGAAGTCAAAATCCATGGTCAGGCACAAGGAAAAAATCAACTATCTACAGGGAGATTGAATACTTACGAGTATAATTCCAAGTATCGGGAAAATCGTCGACATTGGCCACCACGTCTTTGGTCTTGACGATGAAAAAATTAAACCAGAATTGGCGATTGGCCTTGTTATCCATCTTCATAGCCAAACATTTACCCCCTCAATGGCGAAGATTTACCATCGCCTCCCTATAAAAGCTAGGGGCGAAAAGATGTATCAAATGTCAAAGTGTCAGTTCGACCCCGGCCAACTCGGCAAATTTGGTGAGCATCTAGAAAAGTTTGTAAACATACGGCGCGAGCTGAGCCGGGCAAACACCGTAATAACGGCAGAATTCCTCCGCCAAAGGAAGGAGAGGAAGAGTGTAGCCAACTTGGAATGGGTAAGCGTAGTACCCAGGACAGTGAGTCATCACGACGTCCCCCCTCCCCCCGCCGGAACAACTAAACATGATTGGGAATATTGAATTTAGCCCCAAGCTCTTCCAATTCTTTCACCGTCATCATTAACCGGTAAGCCTCAGGTTCGGTGTCAGGGGACTTGGTAAAATCAGACCGGGAATCAGGGTTGCGTGGAATTATCTCTTCTACTAACGAGAAGGCTCCATCGTCAGCGGTGGCAGGAACACCCTCCTCATGAGGAGGATACACCACTGCCAAGGGGGACATAACTCCCCCCACCTGACTCAGAAGGTATGTTAGACATCGTCTTTAATAAGAGAATAAGGTTTCAAAAGAAGAAAAAGTAAATGAAGAACAAGATAAGCCTCAGAAATAGAAGAAAAGGAGTGCTTTGCAAAGTAAATAAGACAAGTTGGTGATAGCGGAGAAAACGGAGTTTGAAAAGTTCCAAAATCGGAAAAGCTTCCCCTATTTATAAGTTTGGGAGGTACCAGAATCGAAACTATATGGGACATAATTAGCACGAAAATCGAACCGATAGAGCCAATCAAGAGTTCCGCCTGAATTGATGCAATGCATCGGGAAATGGCGTCATTACGACGCACGGGGCCATGGCGTCACCTCTATTCATGGCCCAAATAACTCCAAATAATTTCCTGGGCAATTTGATAAATTCAGAATATGTGGACCACAAAAAGCCACGTAGTCCCATCTCCACAACCACGACCCCTACCAACTATGCACGACATTGTCTACTCATCGACCTCGTACGGTGGCATAACCTCAATAAGCAGAGGGACTAACTGTATGTGTCAAAATCTGCCCTTATAATATTTGAGACAAGATAATACTAAAAAAGGAATTCTCGAGTCGTCGTTAGTGGAGATGGGCCAAGAAGCAGCAAGATCCATAGTCGAAGAGTCAACGAGAACCGTGGTCGACATGTCAATAAGGGTCGAGGTCGAGCATCATTGATAGAATTGTAACAGTTAGTTTTCAAGATAAGGTGTTGAAAGGGAATATTCTATTGGATATTTCTTGCGCTTGTACTATTAAGGTTTCATAGAAACATGTCCCATATAAATAGAAAAGAGAGACAATGATAATGGCATATGATATTCATTTGTAAGAACACACTTTGACAAAAAAATTCTCTCTCTCTTTTGCTAAGATACAAACACCACCTTTTCACTGAGATTCTTGTCTATATTATTTCATACTTTTCCATCAGATCCGAAAATAATTTAAATATTCAAGGATTTGTATGTCACTCATCATTGTTAGGAGGAACAACCATCTAGTTCATCCTTTATTGGGTGAATCATTCCTCATATTTACTTAAATGTCATTTATTGTTATTCATTGCTATTAAATGATACATTATTGTTCATGCTTTTTGGAACAATTATCGCATATTTTTATCACTATTTGACCAAATCCATCTAATGTTTATTGCACCCTTGAAAGCTACATCTAGAGATTATTGTTAACACTCAGCATCTTTGGTTTGTCACTTGCTCTGCTAGCAGAGTTGCCTTTGTGAAGGAGTTCGTATAATGAAGCAGAACTCAAGCTTACATGCATCTAAATGGTGCAACATGATAACAAGGATTCATGAAGCCGATCACAATTAGCTTGAGATTGATGTGCAGTTGTGTATGTTATATAATTGCGCTGAGAATAGGTTGGTTTTAGAATTCATACTCTAAAACTTTCTTTTTTGACCGTCTGTTGTAATCTTTTCAAGTAAACCATGTACTGGTTTTCAACATCTATTTTTAAGGAGAAAAAATTGCTAAAAAAGACATGCCACTAAACCTAAGGAAAGACGTGACATCTTGTGAAGCAAAGCTTAATAATATATAGAAATATCCCAATTTGCTAAAACGTAGATCAAACATAGGCACAAAATACAGAAAATGAAGCTGTTTTTGTGACAGGAAAGGGTAATGTCATCGTTAGTTCTAACTTCCTCATCTTAATCCCATGCCGCCTTATCTTTGCCTTCTTTTTTTTTTGTTGTTGCTTGAGTTTCTTATTCAAAATGCTCCTAATGAAAATTTACGTAAAAAAGAAATAATATCATACATTTATTTATTTGGTGCAAACACGACAAATAAATTCGCATCCAATGGATTTATTTATTTGGTGCAAACACGAAAAGTAAATTCGCATCCACTGGAGCTGTTATTTGACAGGTAAGGACGCATCAGCAACTAAGCAGAAGCCAAATATAGAAGAGTAACAGAAGAATACTAGTAAGTAACAACACTGTTATGTATCACACAATTAGCTCCTGCCAAAGATCATTTGATAGGGGCAGGAATTTCAACATCCAAAAGTTAAATGATACAATAAATCAGGATAACAGCCTTCACGATGGTCAAACACATATAAACCAGTAACCCAAAATGATAAGGTTACCAGCTAATGAACAAAGAAAGCGCAAGAAACACACTCAAGAATTATCAAATCCATGTGGATTGATAAAGTAGTTGACTGAAACATGGAGTTTAAGAATCTGGAACGGTTGCAGCTGGACGTTTCATCGAGGCAGACTTGATCAAATGATTGTAGCTGCCTTTCTCCTTGAAAAGCTGTGAAAAATGAGGTTTGCAGTACAAAATCCCATTTAGGGCGGCATAATTTGAAGGAGATAAAGAGCATCCACCATGAGAACACTTGAAACATGTCTTATGATAACTTTGGTTCTCCACTGTCACCTAAAAAAATGCAACCAGCATTACATCAATCTCAGAAATTAAACTGTTGCAATAGTAAAGCTTGTGTTTACTGCTCCAATTGTGATCTAAAAAAGAAAGGCAATTGTAGAAACTTCCCAGGTAGAAAAGAAAAAGTAACAACCTAGAGTAAACGTTGGATAACCCCTCCAAATTTCAATGCTAGAGACAGTACTCAGTAGACCAGGTCAATTGTTGCAAGCAAATTAATATTTATATTTCCCTTCTCAAAAAATTTAAAATGAGGAGAGGAGTGCTAAGACAAGAGTGGGTTGCTCTAGTGGTGCGCACCCTCCACTTCCAACCAAGAGGTTGCGAGTTCAAGTCACCCCAAGAGCAAGGTGGGGAGTTCTTGGAGGGAGGGAGCCGAGGGTCTATCGGAAACAGCCTCTCTACCCTAAGGTAGGGGTAAGGTTTGCGTACAAACTACCCTCCCTAGACCCCATTAGGGGGATTATACTGGGTTGTTGTTGTTGAGGAGAGGAATGCTAAACTCAGAATCTGTGGGCTAGAAGTAGGTCACCAATGTATTGTTCACTTACATATAACTTCCAGCATCAAAGATATGATATTCAGAAATCATCTCCAAGCCGCCAAGAACATAAATCATAAATCAAGAGAAATAACTACTTGCTGGACAAGAGAATGTATGGAAGCATTAGACAGCTCAGCTATTTTTCTTGCGTCATATCCCATTCTGATCCAAAAACAAGCTCTTCATACAAATTAAATTTCGTAACTGTGTTACAACTTCAAAGGTGGACATTCACCATTGTGGGGCAACTGACAACCACCAAAGAAATATTGTAGCAATATAACACGTGATCTGCCTCATAATTTTTCAGAGTTAGCATTCACTAGAATGTGCAAAAATGGAAAAGATTGGTAGAGCACTAGATGACTGGAGGAGGGAGAGACGGAGAGTAAGATGCAAAATGCTCAAACTCACCAATTTGCACAGCAAGTCAGTTTTAACTACTATCACGGCCAAACTATTAACAGTCAATTTGCGACTGAATAAGAATAGATCTTTGTGGACTTCAGTTGTTATGCTAACTTTATACCATCTGTAAGATCAATCCTATCGTGTTAACCAACAAATGTGGCGTAAATACCCACAAAATACAAGCTCTTGAATTTCTCAATAGAGTTCATTTAAATATATTTCACATATATCACCAGAGTGCATAATAGATATTGAGCGAGTAAGATGTAGATTTGAAGAACAAGCAAGTTTCAACCAACTTAATGTCTTTTAGCTGTCTTACTCTCCCTTATATCATCTTAAATTAATACCAAAAACTCGTGCAGCAAGATGGTCATGTATACAAAATTATAAGTAAAAGGTTGTCCTTGCTCTCTAAATGGAAACGCTGCTTGTGCACTTTCATATTGAAAAGCTACTTAAACGCTAATTGTGCTTTCACGCGCCACTGAAAATCAGTAACGTTCTGAGAATGCTAAATCCACAACAGGAAATTGATGACACCATTGCCACAGACAAGTAACTCATTGACGCATCAAATGAGCGAAATGGGCAACCCCTTTTCCCAATTGAAGGTCCAGAATAGGAACTTACAGTAAAAGAAAGAATACAACAATTTGCTTTTCAACAGAAACATCAAGGCTAAGGTAAAATTGAGGAGCCTTTGTCTACCTTCTCAAGTGGGTAAGCTGTTTTACCACAAGTCGCACATTTTTCCTGTGTGCCAGAAAACATGCCGGCAGCTTTACTAGGCGATCTTGTCTGCATACCAAAATAAGAGAGGAGAGAGTAAGAGGCATGGTTTGTTCTTTTTCAGTTTGTTAATTTTGTATACAAGTAGATGCAAAGAAAATTTACCAGCTCCGGAGTTAATTTCTCAGCTGACTTTGCAGCTGTGAAAGTAAAACACATTGGGTATTATGAATAAAGCAGATCAATTATAACTTTGGAGAAAGAATTAACTAAGCAAGAATAAATAGACCTACGTGATTGAAAGTTCTTGTTGAAGTTGCCCGACTCCTTGAAAAGCTGCTCAAAATGGGGCTTACAATACAGAACACCTTCCATTGAGGAGAAATTGCTCAGCTAACAAAAAGTTCACAGATACATAACATCAGTCAATTGAGTCTAAACACCATTATCCTTTTCATATGGAATTATTCAAATCTTTATCTTCTTCTTTTCGGATAAGTTGAAACTATTCAAATCTTGGGTACAGTTTCCTCAATGCTTGGCCTCGTCCAATTGTCAATGGTCAAAGTACAACTACCAATGCAGTATGATCCAACATGGAGATATTTTTCTTTTTTAGGATAGTATTTGTGAATCAAGACAAGTTTACTCTTTTTCCAATTTCACAACTTTAAGACTAATACTATATGCACAAAAAGCAAACAACATAAAGTGAAAACCAGATTGTAGTTTATATAAGCATAGCAAAAGCACCTTAAGTGTTCCTTTGCAATGGCTGCATTTGAAGCAAGACTTGTGATAATTAACCCCATCAGCTGACAACAGCTCCACCGGGTAAACTGTCTTTTCACAGGCCTTGCATTTCTGTTGTGTCCCAATAAAAGACATAGTTCTTCTAATGACAAATAAAACTCTAGATCTTCCTTTTCCCCAGCTCAGATTCGACTCTGTAGATGCAAAAAAGACTCAAGTCTTTCAGATATTTGCAATCAATTTCAAGAATATAACCGATCTGATGTAAAAACAAATTGGGTATCAGTACTTTACCATCAAATCGCCTAGCACATTTTTTTCTTGGGTTCTAGAGAAATTAGTTTCTAAAAAAGTGATCTTGAGCTTTTAGAAAAAGTTGGTAAAGTCAAAAATACATACCTTGAATTTGTTGATCTACAAGCCTGTCACGAATTTTTTATGTGATGATCAAAGTCAAGTTGATAAAATGGAGGAGAAATTGGGGAGGATTTTAAAATTCTGGGTTCATATGATATAAGAAATTCTTTGACATATATTTATGGGGGGGGGGGGGGGGGCTGGAATTTGGAGCCAGAGCAGAGGCAGCGAAGTGGATGATGATGATGTGGGGCAATTGGAAGGCAAAAAAGGACACAAATATCTTTTGCTGGAATATGTAAAAATTCGTTCCATGTTTTTGACTCGTTTCTTTACCGTCTTAATGAAGTTGACCACTTTTCAGTGCTAAATCAGCCCTAAACCGTAGTAGCTCTATGTTTTTATGGGTAAAAATTGACCATATTTCGACTAGAATATTATAGATACAAAAAATTTTCATTTAAATAAGAGGAATTTTCAGAAACTATTTTTGTTTAGTAGCGGTTAAGTTATTATGGCTATCATATACATAATTACTTTCTATAGCTACTATTCAGTTATTACGGTAGTGTATTCGCTATATTCGCGCTGTTGTATTCATGAATACAGCAACAAAAAATACCTAAAATCAGGGCAGTCCAGTTGTACGCACATGTATTCACATGTATTCGCGCCATGTATTCATGAATACAGTAACGACAATGACCTTAAAAATAAGTTTGTCCAGCTGTCTAATAACGGAAATAATATCAATTAACGGAAATACATTAACGATAATATCAATGGTTGGTGATGAACCTGCAAATACAATTCCCTTGTTACATGTGAATGGGTAATTGGAATTTTCCCGAACCTAATCCTAATCTCATTAGTCGTTGCCATCCTCTCCTCTGTCCTTTCCTCTTCCATGTCAACATTCAAAATCAATTCAGCTATGAAGAGACCATGCCCGCTCCACTTTGGGAAAAGATACAACTCATATCAGAAACTTTGATCAAGATATTTTGAAACTCATAGTAACAAAGATGAAATCCAGCAAATCGAGATCTAGGGTTTGAGAACAATCTAGAGAGAGAACCTGCAAATAAAGAAGAATCGTGGTTCAACAATGGGGAAGACAATGACGTTGTGAGAGAGAGATCGTGTAGAGAGAAATAAGATACAGTGATTTTTGGGAGAGAATAAACTGAAAGAATGAGAGAGAAAAATATTAGACAACGTATTTAATAGCTTAGCGGTAGAAAGTGACCATAAATACATATTTTACTATAAAAACTAAAAGGTAACTATAAAAAATAATATTTTAAAAGAGTTTTTATTTATAATAAATAGGGTGTAAAGCTTTGCTACATGAGGTAAAAGTTCCAATAAAGAGGAATTTTCAGAAACCACTATTGTTTAGTAGCTGTTAACTTCCTATAGCTATCATATACATAATTACTTTTTATAGCTACTATTCAGTTATTATGGTAGTGTATTCGCTGTATTCGCTCCGCTGTATTTATGAATACTGCAACCAAAAATACCTAAAATCAGGGCAGTCCAACTGTATGCGCATGTATTCACATGTATTCGCGCCATGTATTCATGAATACAGTAACGACAATGACCTTAAAAATAGGCATGTCTAGCTGTCTAATAACGGAAATAATATCAATTAACGTGATACACTCCTAATATAACTCAACAAAATTAATTCTAACATGCCTTATTATCAACCCAATTAATTAGAATAATTTTTCACTTGTATATAACTTTTGTATTTAGTGTGTTTCAATATTTTTTTTTATTTGTTGCATTCATTAGATTCAAGGTTTGTATTTACTGTATTCGCTATTTTGTATTCAATGTATTCAAATGTATTTGCATTAACAATGTTTTTAGTTGTTCCTAATACATGTTATTACTGTTGTATTCAGTATATTTTATTGGTTGTATTCACTATATTTCTATTTGTATTCAGTATATTTTACTATATTTCACTGTATTTTAAAATTAAATATATTCACTGTTTATATTTTGTTCTATTTAAATATTTGTATTTAGTGTATTTCAATGTTTACATCATGTATTCATGCATACTGTATGTACAGTATGCATGAATACATGATGTAAACATTGAAATACACTAAATACAAATATTTGACTACACATGTATTCATGCATACTGTACATACAGTATGCATGAATACATGTGTAGTCAATTGTATTAAAAAAATACAGACCTTCACAATATATAAATACATGCAAGAAAATGTATTTATACAAAAATACAATGTGTTTGAGTGACTTTGTACAATATATAATATATATGTATCATTGTATGTGACTAAATAGAAAAGAAGAGAAGAAAGTTCGTCGGGGATGTCGTTTTCCGGCCAAGACTCCTTGTGTTGACTGTACACGTCGCAATAAAGAACTCCAATGCTTCAAAGAATAATGCAACCAGAAGAATAAGGCAAGATGTAACGTAACCTTTCATGAAAGATTTGCAAACTTGATTGGGTATGCCACCAAGCAAGATAAGAAACCCCATTTATGGGGAGAATTTTCAAAGGAAAAAATATTGCAGATCTGGAGGCTTCAACAAATGATTCAGGTTCATGAGCATATTGAACTGAGATGAGGTAAGCTCGATCTTTTGGAAAAAACGATTCGTAAGCCTTCAATAGGATAAGAAACTTGAGAGGATCGACGAAGTTGAGAGATTCAATTGCAGTAACCCTAGAGGATTCAACCTATTTTGCTCGAAGAGAGAGAGAGAATCGTGTGTTAATTGAAAGAAAGAGAGAAGAAAAACATAAATAGCGTATTTCATGTCTCAATGGCCTTTGGGTATGGGTTTGGGTTTTGTTTAGTTTTTGAAAAAAAAATATTAAAAATCTTTTCTTTTGAGATAATAAATAATTACTCCTTGAAGTTAGTCGTACTTTATCAGTAGAAAACTCATATTTTATGGGGGTCTTATGACTCCTCTTGAATTTATTAGAAGTGAAATAAATATAAATATTTTGGGCCCACATGGCACATAACATGTTTCCACGATGGGAGAGCGCTTGAGAACTAAAACTAATCCCTCCAAACCTTTACTTTTTAGTCATTTAGCATCCTTTTTAAATAGGTTAATTCTCTCCATTCTTCTACAAAAATTTAGACCCGTCGTTGCTGCTCTGATTTTGGTTGCTCAAAAGCACTGCTCCTTTTCCTTTACGTTATTATCAGGTATGAGATCAAACATCTTCTGTTTTATCTCTTCTCCCTGAAATTCCATCATTATATTCCTATCTACAGTATTTTAGGTTTCACTATTGAAATAAATCTCTCCTAAATTTTTATTGTTAAATATTTAAAACATCGAAAATCAACTTGATTCAGCTTCATATGGACGAGCATGACCCAATGTTGAATGTGAAGTTGCATTCCAAGCATGGAGAGTTTCTACCATTGCAAAACTTCTTGGTAGAAGAGGAACCTTGGAAGAAGATTTTGGTCTTGTCCATCTGATTGTCTTCCTTTTCCAGCATTTGATGTTCTAGAAAAATTGTTAGTTGAACCCTTTGATGCATTAAATTAACCTTCCAAGTTACTTTCTCTCACTCATTTTCCAAAAATTAATGTACCTGAGACACTGGTAGTTGATCCTTGTGATGCATTAAACCAACTCTCTAGTCTGCATCTGGAAAACTTATTGGTGCTCTTAGTTGAGCACTTGGTAGAGTAGTTGGACAACTTCTCTTGTTGTGTCCCTTTATTTTACCCAAGATGCAGGTCATTTTCGTCCCATGCCTAGATAGTTTTTCAGTTTTTTTGGTTTCGGTACCTTCCTTCCTTCTTAGTTTCTTTAGCCTCCTTGACACTTTCTTGATTTCAGGTGGGGCAATTGGAGGGTTTTTAGATTATAGTCACATCTTTATATTATTCAATGATTGAATAAAGTCTGAATAAGTCCTGAGGCAGAGTTTCTTGGTATACTAGTGAGCAATGTAATCTGTAGGTTTCAATTTCTTATGATGAATTGCTACAATGGCATGTCCGCAAGGAATATCTTTGAGCTGCCATGATCTACAACTACAAGATATATCATTCAACTTAACAGTGTGCTTCCAATTTCCTTCCATTATTCATATCCTATTCTATTGTGTACATTATTGACTTTGCAGTATTTTCCTGTAAATTCTTCAAAGCAATAGGGGAGATGTGAGTTATTCAGGTATTTGAGAACTCTCTTAACTAGGTTGTTCTCTTCATTGTCTTCACTTTAATCTCCTCAAGCAAAGTAATTATTATTTTTTCCTTAGAAAAAATATCCATGCATCAATGTTCTTAGTGATAGTGTTATTCACCATATTACACTTATTAAAATATGAGAATTAAATCTTATACCACTTTTCTTTATTGTAGTATAGCAACTCTTCAACAATGTTCTTGCCCAACATTATACATCTATTAAAGTTCTGTTTCAACTCAGATTCAAATATGGATCTTGCACATCTCCAATATCGCTTCTTCTCTCTATACCCTTTCAGGTTATAGACCAATTTGCTAACATATGTCTGGCATTATGCTCAACCATTGGCAAAAACTCCCTCACATCACTTTTCAATCCTTACAAGATGAACTTATTTATCAGTAATAATTAAAAATAATAAAATAAGGAATGGCTTGATAGATATTATTAGGATAAAAAATCAGGGTAATGCAAAATTTTGTCAAATAATGTTATAACGATAATAATAAAGACAATGCAAGTTAATAATAACAGTAATTAAAGCAGATAGAGAAGGCGTAAATTTAACGTGGTTCAATCAAGGTGACCTACGTCCATAAGCGGAGAGGAACTATTTCACTATACCATTATGAGTATAAAAGAGAGTACAAAATACTCTAATTAATCTCAAATATATCCCGAGAGAATAACCTTACAAGATTATTCCAAAAAAAGGGGTTCACACAAGCATTTTTTCAATACTCACTCTCTTACAAAATACTCTCAATAAAGGAGGATAAAGAAATACAAGAGAATGAAAGGCTCTTGAATTAGTGTGTTTAGAAAAGAAGAGCAACATTAAAGACAAGAGAATGAAAGGCTCTTGAATTGGTGTGCTTAGAAAATAAGAGCAATAATACTATTTATATGAGAAATTGAACAAAGTTCTGCTTGTTTACAAAGGCAAGTTGCAAACTTGCAAAGAGATCTTTACCACTTATTCAAATTTGGAGACTAAGAATATGTATAGGTATATGCCTACTTGCCTACTAAGAATGTATTGGATTTTGCAATAAAGAAATAATCTTCTCCTTTTTGTGTAGCTAATTAGGTCACTTTACAAATCTCCAGTTTAGTCTAATATTGATTGATATAGTAAATTGCTCAACCCTCTCGGTAAAAGCCCTTATGGGCTAAATTATTCTTCATAAATATCAATCAAGTTCAAGCATTGCTTGAACTTGCTAACTGGAAGTGGCTTCGTGGACATGTTAGTAAGGTTGCCTCTAGTATTGATCTTTTGAACAGAGACTTTTCCTTCAGCAATGGTTTTCCAAATAAAATGATACTTAATATCAATATGCTTCGGCCTCTCATGATACATCTGGTCTTTAGTCAAATGAATGATACTTTGACTCTCACAGAAAATAATAATACTACCTTGGTGTAAACTGAGTTCAGCAAATAAACCCTTCAACCATAAGGATTCTTTGATTGCCTTAGTCACTGCCATATATTATGTTTCAACAGTAGATAAAGATACAATATGTTATAACGTAGCTTTCCAACTGATAGCACAACCACCAATACAAAATACGTAGCCCGTTAGTGATCTTCTTTTGTCAAGATCACATGCATAACCTGAGTCTATAAAACCAACCAAAGTGTTAATATTTCTTCCAAACTCCAAATATGTGTTTGAAGTACCTCACAAGTATCTAAAAATTCATTTCACACCCTGCCAATATGTTTTACCATGCAAGCCATATATTGGCTTACCATACTCATTACTTGTGAAATATCTGAATGTGTACATACCATTACATACATAATACTGCGAACTGTACTAGAATAAGGTACATATGCCATATACCTTTATTTTCTCTAACTGCAGTGACTAAGCAGCTGATAACTTAAAATGATCAACAAGAGGGGTACTCGCTGGTTTAGCAATATTTCATGCCAAACCTCTCCAAGACTTTTGCCAAGTATTTCTTCTGGGTCAGGAATATCATGTGGACTCCTTGATTGTTTTTTATATACATGCCAAGGATTTTCTTAGTTGTTCATAAATTTGTCATCTAAAAATTCACATTTCAGCTGACTATTTAAATTGTGAATTTCTATCAAATCCTTAGCAGCAATCAGTATGTCATCAACATATAACAGTAAGTACATAAATAAACTATCATTTAACTTTCAGAAGTAAACACAACTATCATACATGCTCCTCGAATAACCATGACCCAATATAGAGGAATTAAACCTCTTGTACTATTATCTTAGAGATTGCTTTAATTCATACAAGAATTTCTTTAATAAGAAAACATGATCTTTTTTCCCTTAATTTTCAAATTCTTCGGGTTGATGCATGTATATTTGTTCCTCAAGTTCACTATGTATGCCCTTCATAGGCAAAACTCAAAGAAGAACCTTCTTACTCTCCATGAACGCTACCTCACGAACCTTCCTATCAACATAACCCTTCTTCCTAGAATGCGCTCTATGAATCCGCTTTTGAATTAATTTCAATTTCTCCAAGGCATCACGAACTAAATATGTGCCAAATAGTCTAGCCTCGCCAGGCTCAAAACAACCAACCGGAGAATGACATCGCTCCCATATAAGGCCCTATACAGGTCCATCTAGATGCTCGACTGAAAGTTGTTATCGTATGCGAACTCTGTTAATAGAAGAAATTGATCCCACTGACCTCCAAAATCTATAACACGGGCTCTCAACATATCCCCCAAAATTTGAATGGTTCGCTCGGACTACCCATTCATCTGAGTGTGAAATGTGGTGCTCAACTCAACCTACCTACCCAACTCATGCTAAACCGTTCTCTAGAAATATGAAGTAAACTGTGTGTCGCAATCCGAGATGATAGAAATAGGTACGCCATGCAGGCGAACAATCTCCCTGATGTAGATCTTAGACAACTGCTCCAAAGGTAGGAAGTCATGACTAGAAAAAAATGTGCAGACTAGGTCAGTCTATTCACAATGACCGGGAACAACGTCAAATCTCCTCAATAGCTGTGGAAAACCTACCACAAAGTCCATAGTAGTACGCTCCTACTTCCACTATAGTATCTGAATGGTTTGAAGCTAACCATCTGGTCTCTAATGCTCATACTTGACCTACTGACAATTCAAATACCGAATAACATACCCAACAATGTCTTTCTTCATCCTCTGCTACCAATAATGTTGCTTTAAATCATGATATATCTTCGTAGCACCCAGATGAATAGAATACATCGACACATGAGCCTCCTCAATAATCAACTCTCTCAACCCATCCACACTAGGAACACAAATCCGGCACTGAAGTCGTAATACATCGTCGTCACCAATGATCACTTCCTTAGCACCATCTTGATGCATTGTATCCTTGAGGAAAAACAAGTGGGGATTATTATGTTGACAAGCCTTAATGCGCTCAAATAAAAATGATTGTGAAACAATACGTGCAAGGACTCTGCTAGGCTCCAAAATATCGAATCTCACTAACATATTGACTAAAGCCTGAACATCCATAGCTAAAGGACTCTCCACAACTGGAATAAATGTTAAACTCCCTATACTCTCTGCCTTTCTGCTCAAGACATCAACCACCACATTAGCCTTCTTCGGATGATAAAGAATAGTGATGTCATAGTCCTTCAATAGCTTCAACCACCTCCGCTGCCTCAAGTTCAAATATTTTTGTTTGACTAGATGCTGAAGAATCCGATGATCCATATACACCTCACAAAACACGCCATATAAGAAATGCTTCCATTCTTAAGCGTGAATACAATAGCTATTAACTTCAAATCATGCACTAGTAGTTCTTCTCATGGAGCTTCAACTGGCACTATGCCAAGACAATCACCCTACTATCCTGCATCAACATAAACCCAATGCCAACTCGCAAAGCATCACAATATACCGCATATAACCCCAATTATAAAGGCAAATCCAAACTGGAACTGTGGTTAAAGCTATCTTGAGCTTTTGAAAGCTCTCCTCACACTCATTTGACCACTTTAATGGAGTGCCCTTCTGAGTCAACTTAGTCAATAGGGCTGCAATGGATGAAAATTCCTCCACAAAGAGAAAAGAATACCCACCCAGGCCTAAGAAACTCCCAATCTCTATAGCGGTAGAAGGTATGGGCCAACCCCGAACTGCCTCAATCTTCTTCAGGCCCACCTTGATCCCATCACTAGATACCACATGACCCAAGAACGTCACTGAGTCCAACCAAAACTCGCACTTGGAGACCTTACAACGTCTTCTCCCTCAAAGTCTAAAGCACAATCCTCAAATGCTACATGTGCTCCTCCCTACTACGGGAATATACCAATATATAATTAATGAACACAATGTCAAAAGAATCTAAGTAAGGAGGAAACACATTATTCATCAAATGCATGAAGGTTGTTGGGGCATTAGTCAAACCAAAAGATATCACCAAAAACTCATAATGCCCATAACGAGTCCTATAAGCAGTTTTAGAAATGTCTGAATCCCTGATTTTCCACTAGTGATGCCCCGACCTCAAGTGAATCTTCGAGAACACCCTGGCACCTTGAAACTGATCAAACAAATCATCCATGTGCAGTAGTGGATATTTATTCTTAATACTTACCTTGTTCAATTGCCGATAGTCAATGCAAATTCTCATAAAACCATCCTTTTTCTTAACAAACAACGTTGGTGCACCCCAAGGTGACACATGAGGCTTGATGAATCCCTTATCGATCAACTCTTGTAACTTCTCCTTCATTTCCTTCAACTCATCAAGAGCCATACAATACGGAGGAATAGAAATAGGTTGAGTATCTGGAGCCAAATCAATGCCGAAATCAATATCCCTATCATGTGGCATGCCTAGTAAGTACACATTCGAAAACTCCCTCACAACTAAAACTGACTCAACAGTAGGAGTGTCAGCACTAACATATCTGACAAAAGATAAATACACTAAACATTCCTTCTCAACCATCCATTGAGCCTTGAAAATAAGATCACTCTGCTATGAGTGTAACCAAGAGAACTGTTCGGCTCTAACCTCGGCAACCCCAACATCGCCAATTTCACAGTCTTAGCGTGACAATCAAGAATAATATGGTACGGAGATAACCAATCCATACCCAAGATCATATCAAAATTCACCATATCTAACAATAAAAAGTCCACCCTCATCTCAAAACCACATATAGTGACCACACATGACCTATAAACTCGATCCACCACAATAGAATCCCTAACCGGTGTATATACAAGAACAAGGGTAACAAGCAAATCATGTGGCATATCCATACAAGAAGCAAAGTATGATAACACATATGAAGAATTAGAACCAGGATCAAACAATACTAATACATCATTATGGAACACATAAATAATACTTGTAATCACTGTATCTAAAGCAACAACCTCGGTCCTTCTTGGGAACGTATAGAAACTGGCCTGAACTCCACTGGACTTAGCTCCCTCTCTAGGACGACTATGTCCTGGATAACCTCCAACCCGAGCTGGCTGAGCGGGTCATGTAGCAACCGGTGTGAAAATCATAGTCTGACCTACCTGCTGCACTAGACCTCTGCGAAGACGAGGGTAGTATTTCCTGACATGCCCAACTCTCTATACTCATAACAACCTCTGAGCGAAAATGACTGCTGGGCATGAATCAGACCCCGTGAACCAGAATACCCACTAGAGGGACCTGGTACTGATGAACTCTGAACAGATATAGCGCAATAAGAACTTTATGCTGGAAGTGCACTGAATGATGACTACACAGAAGCTCTTCGACTAGGTTTATAGTAGGAAATGATGACTGCGGGACACTGAATGATAAGTTGTCCTGCTAGAATGGCCTCTCTTGAATCGACCTTGTCCTCCAGACGAGGCACCACTGAAGCTACCAGAATCTCGAGACCTCTTATCCCTACCCCGTGTAATCTCCCTAGTCTCACTGTGGATGTACTCAACACGATCCTCTATCTCCACAACCTAGTAAAATAAAGTTTTAGTCTCTGCCTCTCTAGCCATAGCAAGCCGAATACTGTAGTGAAGACCCTCAATTATTCTCTTCACTCTCCCCTCCTCAATGTGAATCAAAATAGCAGCATGATGATACAACTTTGTAAACCTCATCTCATACTCAGTAACTCATATCTAACCCAATTGAAGGTACTCAAGCTGCCTCATCAACTCCTCTCTCCTGGTGCGTGGCGCAAACTGCTCCATAAAAGCCTTGGAGAACTGAGCCCCTATAATAGGAGGTGATCCAGCTTATAAACCAATCACCACTTCTTGGTTGGACCTTGTATCTGGAAGGCAATGAAGTCAATCCCATTGGACTCAACTAGTCCCAAATTGCGTAGAATCTCATGTCAACGATCCAAGAATCCTTGCGCATCCTCTGAAGGTGTACTACTGAAGTGAGGAGGATGAAACTTTATGAACTTATCTAACCTCTTTAGCTTATCAGATAACATCACATGTCTATCTTAAGGATGCACGACAATAATAGGTTGACTCCATCTAACTAATAACATTGCAGAGGTCTGATAACCATGGGCCACCTGCTCTAGAGTACGGGTAGCTGGAGTCTATGGTCTGCCCCTTGCCTGGGAAGTAGGTGGTATAGTAGGAAATGCCCCAACATGAGCCAAACTCTCAAATCCCCCAACCATGTGAATCAAATTATCATGAATAGCTGGTGAAACAAATAAACCCTGGGGAACCTAAGCTGGCACCTCCGGCTCGACATAATCATGAACTTGTTCCTCAATAGGAGCTACTAGTGGCTTCATGGCAGATGCCCAAGCAGGGACCCTAATTGTAGTGCGTGCTCCATCTCGATCTCTGCCTCGGTCCCATCCTATCATAACCCTGCCTGGTTTACTGGCGCCTGCTCAACTGCACCCGACGACCGTATCCTCACTATATGTGAGAGAATATGAGAGCAGAGATTTAAAATTAAGGATAAATAAATCCGCACGATAAAGAATGAAAGAAAGTGAAGTTTCCTAACAGCCATGTAGCATCTCGAAGATAAGTACAAACGTCTCTGTATTGATCCGCAACACTCTACTAGAATTGTTTATGACTCGTGAGACCTAAGCAACCTAGTGTATTGATACCAACTTGTCACAACCCAAAATTTTACCGGAGTCGTGATAACACCTAACACTAGTTGCTAGGCAAGCTAATAATCAATAAGCAGAAGGAAACTTAAATAACAGTATTAAATAGTCTCAACAATGGAATAACATAAATAACTGAAGTCAATAGTAACAATATAACTGAAAACCATCCCACGACCTAGTGCCATCGAGTACATGAGTTTTACAAATACTAAATGCAGAGTCGGAGTCCAAAAGACATTACTGTCTGAAAGATGGAAGAGTAATATCATGAACTAAGAGAAAATGGAGTTCAAGGCATGCAAACGGAACAACAGCTACCTCAAAATCTCCAAAATTGGTATTGATGCCACTCTCTAGCAATCACCTCTCTCAACAACACTTGGATCTGCACATAAAGTGTATAGTATAATATGAGTACAACCGACCATATATACTCAATAAGTAACCAACCTAACTTCGGGCTGAAAGCAATGACGAGTTTGGCAAGGTCCAATATTCATTTCTAATAGCCAATAATAGAAATAATGGTATATAACAGCAAAAGGAAAAGTAGCTCAAATAACATCTAACTTAACCTTTTCACATTAAGAGAATAATTAAGCATGATTTTTAAGAATAATAGTTAAGGCATATATTCTTCCACAGAAATCACCTAAACATAGTTTTTATCAATTTAACTATGATTTCAAGTCCTACACATCAAATAGAGACATCAAATACCAATTAGCATGAGGGAAGAAATACAACTATATACCTGCATGACAAGTATTCATGACAGAATCAATAATATCATAGTTAAATCATCAAGTATACTAAATCTCAGCACATGCATAGTGCCTGGCACACATACCCTTCAATCATCACACACAACCACACTTAGCATTATACGGGTACCTGACGCAAGTCCCTCACCAAGCACATATATGATATGTGTACCTGCACCCACACATTATTACCTGACTCCGAAGGGACAGGTTCTAGGCCAAGTGTTAATCGGATCTAAGTTAACGATCAATATCACTTAGCCCAATATAGGGTGTGGCACACGCGTCACCTCACAATTAATACCACTTAACCAATGTTAGTCCTGCGTACGCGTCACCTTACTATCAGTATCAAAGCGGCTTTGTGGCCCAAGATCAGTCATCAACCGCTGAATTGTCAAATGCTCATATCTCACAGTACTCAGCTTAACTCGTGTCATGCATATAAGGACACCAATAACATGTGAGATAACATATAAAGAATGCTCAGAGACAAAGATATAATACGATGATGTAACATCATAACTGAGAATATGCCTACAATGAAGGCAAAACAACTCAATAAAGCAAGAATAGCCCTATCATGTCTCAAATAGATAGTCACATACCCTAGACATGATTTCTAGCATGAATAATAGTTCACGTAGTCATACAAATAGAGAACAACGGGGCATAATAGCAAATAAGGCAAATAATAGTTTAAAGTCTACCCGGATCTTGAATAACCCTAGTACATGCATATACGCTCGTCACCTAGCACGTATGTCACCCTCAACATGTATCAAATACCATAGACAACGAAACATTGCCCTCAAACCATGTTTAGACAAGTTACTTACCTCGAAGAGCGCGAATCAATACCTCAAAATGCCTTTCCTCACGAATCGACCTCTGAGCGGCTCGAATCTAGTCAAATAACAAACTATGATGTCACATAATGCTAAAGGAAATATTATCAGAGCATAAAGGCTTAATTTTTAATAAAAATACAAAGTCAACCAAAAATTCAACCAGGGGTCGCACCCCAGAACCCGATAAAAGTCACAAATCCCGATCACTCATTCCAACACGAGTCCAAATATACAAGTTTCATCCAAATCCGACTTTGATCGGGGTCCAAATCTTACTTATTCATTCTCCAAAATTTCTCACAAAACACCCAATTTCTCCTTTAGATTTCATCAACCAAAAGTCAAAATCAAGGATAAAATCATAAATAATAATCAAATCTGAGTTAAGAACACTTATCCAATTTAAGTGGGTGAAAATCGCTTCAAAAGTTGCACCAATCTAAGCTCCCAATCTCAAAATATAATAGAGTAAAGTCGAAACCTCGATTATAATATTTTGCATAGCGATTTTCGCTTTTGTGGACAAAATTGTCGCTTCTACGACATAGCTTCTGCGGATAAATGCTCGCACCTGCGAGCTCACTTAAAGTCCCGACCATCCACTTATGCGCCAAGTAACGCTTCTGTGGGGCCACACCTGCGTAAAAGGCCTCGCAAATGCGCCTTCACTTCTGCACTATATCCTCCACAGATGCGGGACTTCCAGCTTTCCGCCAAACCCCGCTTCTACAACCTCACATCCACTTTTGCGGACTCCTGCGGACCAAACCTCGCAGGTGCAAAACACCATAACCAGAATTGTAATCTAACATCCAAATAGTCTGGAATCCACTCGAAACACACCCGAGTCCTTCGGGACCCTGTTCAATCATACTAACGAGTCCTAATACATTATCCAAACCTATAAAAAGGCTCCAAACACCATAATTAATATCAAAACCAAGATCGTCGCTCAAGATCAATCTCTTAAGTTCATAAACTTTCAACTTCAAACCAAGCATTTGATTCAAGCCTAACCAATATGGAATTAACCTAAACTTTGCATATAAGTTCCAAATGACAAAACAAACATTCCAAGTCTCGGAACCATAATCCGGACCAGATATCATCAAAGTCAACTCCCAGCCAAACTTGTGAATTTTTTAAACCTTCAAATTTCCAACTTTTAATAATTAGAGTCAAATCAACTTAGGAGCTTCCAAGTTGAAATTTGAACATGTGCCTATGTCCAAAATTAACATACGGTCCTGTTGAAACCATCAAAATATCGATCTAAGGCCGTTTACATAAAAATCAAATCTTGGTCAACTCTTATAACTTAAGATTTCAACCATGGAGTTAAGTGTTCCGCTTCATTCCAAAACCTTTTGAAACCAAACCAACTATCTCAACAAGTCACAAAATAACAAACAAGCATACGAGAAGCATCAAATAGAGGATTGGGGCTCAAATACATAAAACGACATGCCAGATCGCTATAAATCTCTGTCGAGCAATCTCTTATAGGCACATGCCTATTTGCCAACTAAGAATGCGTGTGATTTCGCAATAAAAAAAATAAACTCTCTTTTTTGTGTATCCAATTAGGCCAATTTACAGATATAAATAATCTTCTATATGTTAGAAATCAATAATAGCTTTGTGCCATCTCCTAACTCGAGATCATTCTTCAACAACATTACAAATTATGACCATGTATATGTATTTTTATACTCCACAATAACCTAGGCTATAGGCAGCATTTGATTATTTCCATATTTATAAACAACTACTAGTAATTATTCCTTACATATCCCCTTTAAAAAACAACCATCCAAATCAATAAACCTTCTATAACCTATCAGGAAGGTATCTTTGGAGCATCAAAGCAAACATAAAATTTATGAAACACAAGCTTACCATTTTCATATATGTCCCCAACTTTCATCAGACAAATGGAACGTTGGCTGGTTCTTAGCACCTTATCTTTATATCTCTCAAACTCAATAATGTGATTACCCATAATCTCCTTCAATACCTTGGTCCTAGATCTCCTAATAGTTGTCTTGTCACATGAATACCCAAGTTATTCCTTATAGTCTCTTGAAACTTGAATATTTTTAGGCCATCTTCAACCCTTCCCCATTTCTTCATAATGGGGGCAACTTTTGCCATAATGGAGCTCCAACCCTCCCCCATTTTTGCCTCCAAAATGGGGATGAATAGTGTTCCTCTAAATATGGGGACACTATTCATCTCCCCCATTACTATTCATGCGTATTTTATTATTATTTTTATTATTTAACTCTTTATATATACCTAATTATGTTTATGTAATATCTTTATAATATTAATTTTACATATTAACTTTGGCGTATAATTCAAAAGCGGATTCATACAGCGCATTCTAGGAAGAAGAGTTATGTTGATAGGAAGGTTCGTGAGGTAGCGTTCATGGAGAGTAAGAAGGTTCTTCATTGAGTTTTGATAAATTAATTTTCGTGCATTTATTATTTTTATGTAAAATTGTAAGTTAATTTTATTATAAGTTATAATATTTAATATGAATTTTACCATTATGTAATATGTATTGAATTATCTTGTATCTCAATGATTTCACTTTTATTTGAATTATCCTTTAATATATATAATGTATAATATTTGCTTATAAATAATATAATTTAAAAATTTATGGTGTAAAATAATTTTATATTAAATTATATGTGATGAATATGTAAAAAAAAGAAGAAGATAGATTTTCTTTAATAGAAATAAGAAAATAAAATTTATATAAAGATAATAATATAATATTGAAGAGAGAAGAATATAAAATGAAATATTTTTTTTGGGAGTAAAAAATGGAATAATGGTTAAAATAACTTTCCCATTTTAGAGAGTATTGCATTTTGGAGGAGAAAATGGACGAAAGGGTTAGAGATGGCATTTATAGTTGGTAGTTTAGTGATCGTGTCTCTTTAATGCTTGGCAAGAAAATTAGAATTACAAAGATAGTTTCTGGTTTGATTTTAAACACTTGTAGATCGGGTGGTAAGTTTTGATCATAAAATCTTGATTTTTTGGATCAAGACGTCCATAGAATTACATTACATACCTTTAAGACATTTCGTTATAACTTTTTCAGGTTCATTCATAAGCTTTTTAATTTGTTTCTTCGCTTGAATTACATACCTAGTTAATAGTTCCCTAAACTACACTACTAGAAATTCGGCAAAAATCGACCAAGGTCGATCGACCAACTTTGGTCGATTTTTCAATTAAAATAAATAAAAATTAATATTAAAAAAACCGACTAAAATTGGTCGGTTAATTCGGCGGGTCATTTAAACAAACCGATCAACTTTGGTCGGTAATTTTACTTTTTAATAAAATCGACCAACTTTGGTCGGTTATTTTCGTGCGAAAATACAATTAAAGAGTATAAATTAAATAAAAGACAGTCTTAAAACAAAATGTACCAATGGTCTAGTGGTAGAATAATATCCTGCCACAGTATAGACTCCGATTCGATTCCCAAATGGTGAATCTTTTTATTACATAATTAAAATACCGACCAACTTTGGTCGGATTTTTTTTGCAATATTTTTTTTTGAATTTAATTGACCGACCAAAGTTGGTCGGTAATTTCCGACCAACTTTGGTCGGTATTCCTTTTCGATCACAAAAATACCGTTCACACGTAAATGGTCGCGTTTTGGTCTGTTTTTGACCATTACCGACCAACGTTGGTCAATTTTTTTGATCGGTTTTTACCGAATTTCTAGTAATGCTACCTAATACTCTCAAATATAAGCCCCTCTTCTTGCATAATCTTCTTACAAGAAGAGTCAAAGATTATTATGTTACTTTGCTTCTTTTTCTTGATAGATTTTACCTTTGTTTTCAACCTCTTCCCCATCTTCCACATCATCTGTTTCAAAACATCCAGCTTCAAAGCTTCCGTAGTAAGGTTCATCACCATACACCTTATCATCTAAGCTCTTTTTTTATCCTCTAGTTTGTTGAGCATTAGCATACTCATCATAACTTAAATATGCTTTGGTTGAGGATTTCCTTCACCTAGAGGAACTTTTTTTAGTGTCATGTGTTTTTTCCATCTTTTTACTCTTCTGGAACGACCTCTTCTCTTTTCTAAAATTCTTATACTCTTCATTCCTACCTTAGTCTTCAGTCCCTTTTTTTACACAGCTCATGATGTTAGAACTATGAAATGTTATCACTTATTAGTGCTCTCTCTATCATATCCACCACCTTTTAAAATATCATTTACTGCAGGGTCACCCTCACCAGTAGGCTCTCCAGCAGTTTCTGCACGCTCATCCTCACCAACAGGGTTAATAGTATTTTCATTAGGGTTATTTTTATTAGGTTTATTTGATTTTGAGTAGTCTCATGTGTTAGTGCCTAACTAGTCAATCACTCACAAGTTCCAACCTCATAAAAAATATCACTAGATTCCTTACCTACCCTAGCACCATTAAAATATACTTTTCTATCAAATACATGGTATGGCACTCTAACAATAGGTTCATCACATATCTGAGACACAAAAATGTCCAAAATATCCTCATTTTCGAGAGCATCAATAATGACACAAATACTCCTATCACTTTTGACTTCTACCAAATTGCCATGGTACAAAGTCCTAATGAATATATACCTGTTAATCGGATCGGGCTAACCCGTTTACAACCCGGTTCAGCCCGGTACTATAGCGTAGAGGGCGGGCTGGGACGAGTTGGGCGGGGAGCGGGTTTCAAATGAACAGTTTTTTGATACCGGTGCACCGGAACCTGCTAAGCCCGTTAACGAGTTTTTAACGGGCTACAACCCGGTTCAGCCCGGTTTTTACTTTTTTTTATTTTTTATTTTTTTATTTTTATTATTTTTTTATTTTGACCGTTGCCAACAGTCAAATTCAAATATGACCGTTGGCCAACGGCCCTTTTTTGCAGAAATAGCCATTTCGGCCTACCCCTTAAGAAAATAGCCCCCACACCCCCTAATATTTGATAAATTATAATTTTAACTTTTTAAAAACTATAAATAGCCCCCTTCTTCTTCATTTTTCCTCACAATTCACTCTCTTACTACTCTAATTCTCTCTTGATATTATTGATTATTGTTCTTAAATTCTCAATTACTTATTATTTCAAGTTTCACCAAATACTTAGTTTATCCATTACAAAATTGTTATTATCAAATATCAAGTATTCAAGTGAAGTGTGGTATCAACTATCAAGTATCGATCTATCAATTGAAGTTTGATTTTTGATATCAAATTTAGTGCGGCATCCGGAATCCCGGTACACTCGTTCTATATCTTTCTCTTCTTTGGTGTACATTTATTTTATTATTTAAAATTATTAATTTAATTTACATAATGGATATATTTAGAGCAACCAAAAAAACGTGCACTAGTAGAGGTGGTAGTAAGAAAACTTCCAAAAGATCAAGAGGTGATGCTTGTTCTTCTAGTAGCTTTACACATATTTCTGAAAGTTCACCTGAAAATTTAAATGTAGATTATGAGCGACTTCAAGAAAATTATGGTATAAATGATGATTTAGATGATAATTTAGATGATATTCTACCACCTAATAATCTTGAAACACCGCCAGCTACACCTGGTAATGCTAGTCAAACTCAAAATATTAGGGGTGGAAGTCGTGGTAATACAAGTAGGCCTCCCCTCCCTATTAAGAAGAATCAAAGATTAAGAAGTAAGTGTTGGAATTTTTTTGACAGACTAGAAGAAGATAAAAATTATGTAAGATGTAGAATTTGTAAGGATATTTATAAACATGGGACCGGTAAGGGAGGGGAAACGGGTCAATTTCATAGGCACATGATAGACAATCACCCTCTTGATTGGAGAGTAGATGAGGAAGATGGGCAACAAAAACTTAACCCGGGTACTGGAGGGTTAATGGGTAAATACGATATTAAGAAAGATCAGGAAGAATTAGCTAAAATAATTAATTTAGGTTATTTACTTTTTTAGTTTTGCTGCTTCACCATATCTTGTTACTTATATTCAAAGAATTTATAACCCTTTGTTTAAATGTATTCCTAGAAGTACTTGTAGAGCTGATATCTTTAAGCTTTTTGGACAATATCATACATATATACGTTATTTGTTCGTCAGTCTTTCTTGTAGAATTTCTCTTACTTCTGATATTGGTCGTGAAATGGTAATGATTAGTTGACTGTTACATGCCATTGGATAGATGATAATTTTTGTATGCAAAAACGTATTATTGCTTTTAAATATGATGAAGATCAAAGTCATACTGGTGCATTTATAAGTAATACTATCCATGAAGTTGCTATATTTTATAATCTTGCAGAATAAGTTTTGTGTGTGTCATTTGATAATTCTTCTAACAACAATGTTGTTATTACAATATTAAAATTGCATCTATACCCATCACTTCCTGAAATATTTCATGTTAGATATGTATGTCATATTTATAATTTGATTGTGAAGAGTGGCCTTAAATTATTTAGAGATGATATCACTTTAGTTAGAAGAGTTGTTGGTGTAATTCAAGGAAATAATAGAAGTGCTAGATTAAATGCATTTAAAGAAAAATGTATACACTATGGACTAAAACCAAGACTCATGCCTGAAGAAATAGTTACTATGTGGAATTATACTTATTTATTCTTAAAATATTATTATAAATATAGAATGCCTATAACTGAAGTTGCTAATTCTCATTGTACCGATCATAACCGTTTGTTAACATCTTGAACTTAGGATGTCATTGAAGGTGTTGTAAAGTTTTTACAAAAATTTTATGTGGCTACACTTGAGTTTTCTGGAGCTTATTATCCTACTATTGCAAATGGTTTAGTTCATATTGCTGAAATTTCTCTTTTACTACATAATTTGAAGAAGAAAGAAGGATATACTTCTGTTGTTGAATCTATGCTAGATAAGTTTAAAAAATATTTCTACCCAATTCCCCCTATCTACCTAATTGGTGCTATTTTAAACCCTTCTATCAAAATGGCCACTTGTCGCCAATTAATCACTGCTTTATATTCTTATATGGATATTGGACCAACTGAAACTCCTAATATTAACACTTGTATTTCTGATCTACACAAATATTTAGAAATATTATATAATTATTATGCTAACATTGTTGATGCTTCTTCAGCTGTAGATGCAAATATTCCTTCAAGTTCAGTTTCAACATCTGAGACCAGTGCTTTGGATGATAATGATGGTGTTGGAGATTATTTGATTTGGTATACACTAGGGGAATATCAACAAACCAGTAGCAGGAATATTGATGAACTTCAATTCTACTTGCAAAAGTCAGCAGAGCCCCGCACAAAAGAATTTCTACCACTGGGTTGGTGGAGGAGCAACTCAAATCAATTTCCTATTCTTTCGGCCATGGCTCGAGATATGCTAAATGTGCCGATTTCAACAGTCACATCAGAGAGCGCATTTAGCCAAGCAAGGCAATAACTAGGAGATGCCCGTCATTCATTGGGTAGCAACGCTTTGGAAATTCTAGTGTGCTTCAGAGATTGGATAACATCAGAACGACGAAATCAAGGGCCTGACGAGGTAGATGAAGCGGAGGACCAAGAAATTGGTGATATAATGGTTTATGGTTCTGATTCAACCAATGCCGGAAACCAAGAAACTCATGTTGACATGGATGAACTTACAAAAATGATACAAAGCATGTGATGTACTATTTCTTTCTTTTTTATATATAATTATTGTAAACTTTTAATTTGCAAGTTCAAAAATAACAAAATTAAAAAAGAACTTGCAACTTAATTTGAAGTATTATATATTATTCAATAAAAATATCAAATGAAAGTCTTCGGAGCTTGATCCTTACATATTGCCTATTGGTCTTATTAAATAATTTTTTGTAGCCACTTACTTTCAAATTTTAATTTTAAAATTATAAAATTCAAATTTCAAATTTAAAACTTTAAACTTCAAAGTTTAATTCTAAGCCTTAAAAGTTTGCAAACGCTTAAGTATCAATAACATTGAATAAGAAAAATAAAATTTACTTTAAAAAAAATAAAAATTCCACGACCCGCTAACAGCTAGATATGCCCGAACCCGGACGGACAAAAAAAAACTCGAAAAAGTACAGCCCGCTAACAGACCGCAACGTTAAACGGACGGGCTGATTTTTTTTGTGTCCAGTCCGTCTCAGCCCGCCCGTTAAACACCCATAATATATACTCATCTCCTTTCTTATGTGAGTGCGGGTGATACATGATTTTTAAAGTGGATTATACTTATTATGTATTTTTATTTGTAGAAATGAGTTTGAATGAAATGTGATTAAAAGAAGACCATTCGACGCGAGAAGAAACGAAGAAACAAAATTTGAGAGCGTGCCTAGAGCATGTGCATCGCACAGACGCTAGCACGCTAGCAACTTGGCCATAAAAGCAAAACAGTGAAGTATGCCCCATAGACGCGGGACCTAGCACGCTCCTCCAGCGCTCCTATATGAACTTGAATTTATTGAAGCCGCCTCATGCAAATCCTAGGTCATATAAAAACATTCTAAAATGTTCCTTTGAAGGGACATAACACTTTTGGATGACCCAAAAGGTTATCTTTAAATTTAATAATTATTTCTGTGTTCTAAGACCTTGAAAAGTACTATTTATTATTCTTCAACTTGCATGCGCAGTCCATATAATTTTTCAGAAAGTTTTTATATGAAAATTTGATTAAAATGTGAAATAGAGCCTTCAAACTCAATTGAGTTGACTTTGGTCAACATTTTGAGCAAATGAAGTCGGATAAGTATTTTGACAGTTCTGGTAGGTCCGTATCATAATTTGAGACTTGGGTGTATGCCCGAAATTTAAATTGGAGGTCCCTAGCTTGAAATATCGCCAGTTGGCTAAAACAAGAAACCTAAAGGCTCAAATATTTCAAAGTTTGACCAAAAAATGACTTTTATTGATATCGAGGTCGGATTTGAGTTTTGAAAATTTTCATAGGTCTGTTATCTCATTTATGACTTTTCTGTCGAATTTGGTGAGAAACGGAGTTGATTTGACTCGGTTGTGAAAATAGAAGTTTTAAAGTTTTCTTAAAAGTTTCATTTGATTTGGTATCCGATTCGTAATTCTAGGTGTTAAATTGGTGTTTTGATCGCGCGAGCGAGTTTGTATGAGGTTTTTGGACTAGTGTGCATGTTTGATTTGGAGCCCTGGGGGCTCGGGTGAGTTTCAGACAAGCCTCGGACCATTTTTGTTCAAGAACAGATGGCTGGAAATCTGATATTTCCCAGTTCTGGTTTCCTTGATCGCGATCGCGTGCCTTCATCCGCGATCTTGAAGGCTTGTTGATCACTGATGAAAATTTGTAATATGTGATCGCATAGTATTGTACGCGATCGCACAGTTGGAAAAGCTAAGGCACTGCGAACGCGTGGGCAAAGCCGTGTTTGCGAAGAAGGAATGAGGCAGAAGCTGAAGCACCAAATTTGTGCTACGCGATCGCACAAGTCAGTACGTGATCGCGTAAGGCTGAGAAAAATGTTCTCTGCGATCGCATGACCATTTACACGATCGCGTAGAGTTAAAAATCTAGGCAGCCAAAATATGCTTCGTAATCGCAAAGAATTATCTGCGATCGCGAAGAGTAAAATGGACCAGGCAGAAATTATTCTATGCGATCGCGAATGAATTCCCGCGATCGCGATGAGTAAAAATATGGGTAAACAGAACTTAAGTTCTGAAAATGAAATTTCGACCCATTTTCTACCATTTTCGATTTTGAGCTCGGGTAAGACGAGTTTTGGGCAATTTTCACGGGAAAACATAGGGGTAAGTATTCCTTATTATATTTCATAATTTCACACTCATTTACATCATGAATCCGTGAATTTGTGAGGGGGGGGGGGGGGTGAATCAGATTTTTATAAAATCTTCCAAAAATATAAAATGAAGATTTGAAAGCCAATCTGATATCGGAATTCGATAATTTTTGTATGATTGAACTTGTATTGGAACGGGATTTCGGATTTCGCGAGTTTTTCTGGGATTTGAGATGTGGAACCCACTGTTGATTTTTAAAATAAATTTTAGATTTTATCCGGAAAATTTATAAATTCATATGGAATTAGTTCCTACGATATTGAGTATATTGAATTGTTTATGACTAGATTTGAGGATTTCGGACACGAATTCGTGAGGCAAAGGTTTATTGGATTCTTGAAAAATTGGTTGCAAATCGAGGTAAGTGTCGTATTTAACCTTGACTCGAGGGAATAGAACCCTTAAATTATTTGTTATGTGAGATGCATGTGAATGACGTATAGGCAAGGTGACGAGTGTCTATACGTCGTCAAATTAATTGTTTGCATAATTACTTGAAAAATCATTAATCGTTTAAATCATGAATTAATTATTATATTAATTATTTCACTCATATTCCTTGTCAAATATTAATTCTTGAATTCCTGCAATAATTGTTACATGCTTATTTGACTTATGTGTCTTAATTATTATTGGACATTTAGCATATTAAATATTAAACTGCCTATTTTCTTCCTGATTTCCATAATTAATTGCTAATTGTCATTGGTTGTTCATAAATAAATTATAATTATTATGTGCCTTGATGCTTAATAGTTTCTCATTGAACGTGGTATTTATTGGAGTAATTTTTATTATATTTATGAGTTGTTAAAATATATAGGGGGATCGGGTTGCACGCCGCAACGGAAATGAAAGTAAATATATTGGGGGATCGGGTTGCACGCCGCAACAGACTTATTTAAAGTCTATATTGGGGGATCGGGTTGCACGCCGCAACAGACTTAATTAAAGTTTATATTAGGAGAGCGGGTTGCACGCCGCAACATAATTGATTGAAATGAATATATTGGAGGAGCGGGTTACACGCTGCAACAGAATTGAATATGAATATATTGTGGGATCGGGTTGCACGCCGCAACGGAAATTGATTGAAATAATAATTGGTTATGACTGCTGAGTTGGCTTCAACTGTTGAAATGATTTACCTGATTTATTTCTATTATTTGTACAGGTTAATGTAAGTGACCGGCCTTAGCCTCGTCATTACTTAGTCGAGGTTAGGCTCGGTACTTACCAGTACATGGGGTCGGTTGTACTGATACTACACTCTGCACTTCTTGTGCAGATTTCGGAGTTGGTCTCAGCGGCGTATCATAGACTTGCTCGGATTTCAGCTACCCAGAGGAGACTTTGAGGTATAACTACACAGCGTCCGCAGTTCTGAAGTCCCCGTCTACTTTACTTCAGTTGTGTGTTTGCTTTCAGATAATTTTATTTTATTCAGACCCTTATTTGTATCATTCTAGAAGTTCATGCACTTGTGACTCCAATTCTGGGATGGTATTTAGACATCGTTATTATTATAGATTATTCACTACATTTCAGACTTTACTTCCGCATTTGTTTCTTTATTATTAATTAATTTAAAATTGTTTTAAAATGGATAATATTATTCTAACATTGGCTTGCCTAGCAAGTGCAATATTAGGCGCCATCACGGTCCCGAAGGTGGAAATTTTGGGTCCTAACAGAAAGACTCGCAATGAGTTTCTACTTCTTCTTTCTATTTTCTGTTGTTGGTTATAAATGTTAGTACTGTATTTCTATATACTATTATAAGTACCTATTTTTCTTATCTAGAATCTTGATGGAACCTTCTATAGAATAAATTATTGTTATATTGTAGTATAATTGATCCTTTGAATTTCTCTACTTATTTAACTATATACTTATTTTAGATGGTTGAAGGACCCTCGATTAACTTTGCCTATTTATTATGTATTGTTCGAAAGAGGATGTGTATTTAGGTAGTTTTTTAAATAATGTCACTCCCTAGGTATATGAGAGATTAATACTGCGGGTTTAAAAGCGGGATTAGAGATAATGAAGCTTCAACGTGATCGTAGCGAGCTTTGAGAAATTACCAGCTAAAGTAGTTCGAGATTATGTCTAGTATATTATTATGATTGCTCGAGAAAAAATTGCAGCAAGTAGATTGATCATGATCAGTAGAGAATAAATTAGCAAGATTTTGGGTGGCATAGCGAGAAAAATATAAGGCCCCGTAAAATTTCACCTAAAACCCGAGGTTCCGTGGTGGCGAGGTAGGCTAATATGTTTGGTGATGGTAAAATATTCCACTAAAACCCGAGGGCTGAGAATATTCCCCCGACTACTACACTTCCTGATTCCACTACACCTGGTCAGACCGCACCAGTTCATGGACCTACTGAGGGTGCAACGATCCCTCCAACTGATATTCCAGTTCCACCTCCAACCCCAGCTTCCGGTCCCCGTGTATCCGATGGGGATCTTAGGGGAGCCATACATATGTTAGCTCAAATAGTGGCTTCCCAGGCCCAGAGATCAGATGTTGTACCTACTTTTTTTTAGTCATCCAGGGGATTCCACTAGTTCCAGGGTGAACAGATTTCTCCAATTGGACCTTCTAGTGTTCACAGGTACTGATCCTGAGGAGGACCCCCAAGATTTTATTGACATGATACATAAGACCTTCCGAGTTATGTGTGCTACTGAGACAGAGGGAGCAGAGTTGGCCTCCTACCACCTGAAAGGGGTGGCCTATTCTTGGTTTGAAATGTGGGAAGACTCCCGTGAGGAGGGAAGCCCTCCGGCGAGATGGAGTGAGTTTTCCGACGCTTTTATTGATTATTTATTGCCTATCGATACTAAGGCAGCTCGTGCTGCCGAGTTTGAGAACCTAAAACGGGGGAGCATGAGTGTGTGGGAGTATCAAATGAGATTCACGCGCCTGTCCAAATATGCCATCTACATGTTGCCTACTATGGAGGCACTAGAGTGCGTCGGTTTGTATAGGGCCTTAGCCCCTTGGTTATTAATGAGGCCACTACAGCTTCCTTAAATTTTGATATGAACTATGGTAAGATGGTGGCATTTGCTCAAGCCACAGAGACCTGTAAGTTGAAGAATAGAATGGAGCGAGAGAGCAGCAATAAGGCTCGGTCAGCGGGCAACTTCAGTGGTACTACTGGTGGTGGTAGGACAGCTTTCAGGGGAGGATCATCAGGGTCGTCCTAGTCGTACGCTTAGTCTTCAGTCAGTGTACCGCCATCAGGGCCCAGTCAGTAATAGGGGAACCATTTTAGGCCCAGCCAGGGCAACAGGGGACCCTACTAGCAGGGTCGGTCTGGTGGGAAATTTCAGCAACAACGGAGGCCCCCATGCCCTAGGTGTGGGAAGATGCATTTTGAGACCTGCTACATAGACCTGCCCATATGCTACTGGTGTGGTATGAGGGCTCACATTCAGAGGGATTACCGTTCGTTTCACCAGAGCATGGGCAGAGGTACAACATAGCCAGCCAGTTCTGCTGCTACTACATCCTCAGCATCTTCTCCAGCTCGAGGTACCCCAACACCCGCAGGGCATGGTGCAGCTGGGGGTAGCGCATATAGTTCGAGAGAACCCATCCATTTCTATGCTATGAGAGGTTGCCAGTTTTTAGAGGATTCTCCACATGTTGTCACAGGTATATTGACTGCCCAATCTCATGATGTGTATGCTCTTATTGATCCCGGTTCCACTTTGTCCTATGTCACTCCCTATGTTGCTACGGGATTCAGGATAGAACCGGAACAACTCCATGAGTCGTTCTCTATATCTACTCTGGTTGGTGAGTCTATTGTGGCCGCGTAGGTTTATAGGGATTATGTAGTCACGGTGCATGGTCGAGACACCATGGCCGATCTCATTGAATTAGGGATGGTCGATTTTGAAGTAATAATGGGGATGGATTGGCTTTACTCATGTTTTTCTAATCTTGACTGTCCAACCAGAACCATTAGGTTTGAATTTCCATTTGAGTGAGTGATTGAATGGAAGGGGGATAATGTAGTGCAGAAGGATAGGTTTATTTCTTACCTTAAGGCCACAAAGATGATTAACAAAGGGTGTATCTATCATTTGGTCCGGGTTACGGACACTGATGCTGAGGCACCTACACTTGAGTCTGTGTCTGTTGTGAATGAATTTTAGGAGGTCTTTCCGGATGAGCTCTCTGGGATCCCACCAGACAGGGAGATTGATTTTGGGATAGAATGTGTATTGAGTATCGTCAGCTCAATAAGGTTACAATAAAAAAAAGTGCCCACTACCAAGGATAGATGATTTGTTTGATCAATTACAGGGTGCTAAGTACTTCTCCAAGATTGATTTAAGATCCAGGTATCACCAATTGAAGATCAAGGAGCAGGATATTCCAAAAACAGCTTTCAGGACCCGGTATGGGCACTTTGAATTTCTAGTAATGTCTTTCGGGCTAACAAATGCCCCCGCAGCTTTCATGGATCTTATGAATCGGGTCTTCAAACCTTTCCTCGACTCCTTCGTGATAGTGTTTATTGACGATATTCTTGTTTATTCGCGGAGTCGGAGGACCAGGCCGATCATCTCAAGGCAGTGTTGCAAGTCCTGTATCAGCATCGGTTATATGCGAAGTTTTTGAAATGTGAATTTTGGCTTGAATCTGTTACGTTCTTGGGTCATGTTGTCTCTAGAGAAGGAATTGAGGTTAATCCCTGGAAAATTTCAGCCGTGAAGAATTGGCCTAGACCTAATACTCCAATAGAGATTCGCAGTTTCTTGGGCTTAGTTGGATATTATAGAAAATTTATGGAGGGGTTCTCTACTCTTGCCTCTTCGTTGACTAAATTGAAGCATAAGGAGGTTAAATTCCAATGGTCAGATGCTTGTGAAAGGAGCTTCCAAGAGTTGAAATCAAGATTAACTACGGCACCGATGTTGACTCTACCAGAGGGTACAGATGGATTTGTGGTATATTGCGATGCTTCAAGGATCAGACTTGGGTGTGTATTAATGCAACATGGCAAGGTGATAGCGTATGCTTCTAGGCAACTCAAGAATCATGAAAAGAACTATCCAACACATGACTTAGAGCTTGCAGCAATGGTCTTTGCGTTGCAGATTTGGCATCATTATTTGTATGGGGTCCATGTGGATATATTCACGGACTATAAGAGCCTTCAAGATATTTTCAAACATAAGGAATTGAATTTAAGGCAGAGAAGATGGCTTGAGTTACTCAAGGATTATGACATCAACATCCTGTATCATTCGGGGAAGGCTAATGTTGTAGCGGATGCTCTTAGCCGGAAATCTATGGGCAGTTTGGCTCACTTAGAGGCATATCAAAGGCCGTTGGCCAAGGAGGTTCATCGGTTGGCTAGTTTGGGAGTTTGTCTTGCGGACTCTAATGAAGGAGGGGTGATTATGCAAAATAGGGCTGAATTATCGCTTGTGGTGGAAGTCAAGAAGAAGCAATTCAACGATCCATTGTTGGTACAATTGAAGGAGGGGATTCAAAAACATAAAACCATGGCCTTTTCTCTTGGCTTGGATGATGGTACCCTAAGGTACCAAGGGCGACTATGTGTTCCAAATATGGATGGTCTTCGGGAAAGAATCATGACCGAGGCTCACACTGCTAGGTATTCTGTGCACCCGGGGTCTACAAAGATGTATCATGATCTTAGGGAAGTCTATTGGTGGAACGATATGAATGGGAATGTAGCGGACTATGTGGCAAGATGTCCAAATTGTCAGCAAGTGAAGGCCAAACACCAAAGGTGCGGTGGGTTGGCATAGAACATAGAAATTCCAATGTGGAAGTGGGAAATGATTAACATGGACTTTGTCGTAGGGCTATCTCGCACTCCTCACAAATTCGACTCGATTTGGGTAATTGTGGATCAATTCACGAAATTAGCACACTTCTTACTCGTTAAGGCTACCAACACAATGGAACAGTATGCTCAATTATACATTAAGGAAATAGTCAGGTTGTATGGCACTCCAATTTCTATTATCTCAGATCTAGGGGCACAGTTCACGGCTAATTTTTGGAAGACATTTCAGTAAGGTTGGGTAATCAGGTGAATCTTAGTACAACCTTCCATCCACATACCGATGGACAGGCAGAGCGGACTATTCAGACGCTTGAGGATATGTTTTGCGCTTATGTTCTTGACTTCAAATGTAGCTGGGATGATTATTTGCCGCTCATAGAATTTACCTACAATAACAGTTATCATGCCAGCATTCAGATGGCACCGTTCGAGGCTTTATATGGTAGGAGATGTAGATCTCCCATTGGGTGGTTCGAGATTGGGGAAGCGAAGTTAATAGGGCCAGACCTCGTGCATCAGGCTATGGAAAAAGTTAAGATCATTAAAGAGCGGTTGAAAACTGCTCAGAGTCGTCAAAAATTCTATTCGGATGTGAGTCGTAGGGATTTGGAGTTCAAAGAAGATGATTGGGTATTCTTAAAGGTTTCCCCCATGAAGAGTATAATACGGTTTGGTAAGAAAGGAAAATTTAGTCCGAGGTATGTCGGGTCATACAGAATCGTTCAGAGGATTGGTCAGGTGGCGTACAAGCTTGAGCTACCACCTGAGATGTCATTAGTGCACCCGGTATTCCATGTGTCTATGTTGAAGAAGGTAGTTGGAGATCCGTCGGTTATTGTGCCAGTAGAGACTATTGAGGTTAATGAAGAACTGACCTATGAAGAAACTCTAGTTGCCATTCTTGATACCCACCTAGTGTTTGATAAAATACTCAAATGAGCTGGAACCATAAACTCTCTCCTAATATGTGTTCAATTTTGCTATATTTCCAAATAGATCGAAGAAGTTAAGAATTCCAGAACATTGTAGTAATTTGAAAAGGCTCGAGGCAAGGTATGTTGGCTAAACTCTTATCTTAGAATTAAACCCCGCAATGTCCTTGTAAGTCTCGTGACACCCTTTATAAATTGTTTTTTTGTCAAATAAGCCTTGTGTCAAAATAATACACGCTCAATATGTATTCCAAAGATTCTTGTTGTGTTGAGTTAATGTTTGAGAATGTGGTTTAAGTATGGGTTGTGTGTTACTATGTTATGATTTAAAGGCATGAATTCTTATGAAAGTTACCATGTCAATTGTGTAAGAAGTCATATGTGCCTAAGACCCTAATTTGCTCAATATGTGATTAAAGTCTTAATTTTAAAGGCTTTGTTGTTAATTATTCATGATAATGATTGAAAATGGAATAATGAGCTGAATTATGAAGTACGGCCAATGTGCCAAGAATGATATTGCGCTATGGCCAATGATGTCAATAAAATGAATGACATGTAAAAGAATATGAATTGAGTGGTAAATACTTTTAATGACAAATGCTTTGGGAGTATCAATTAGCCACCGAGGAAGGGTAGGTCGGAACAACCTATCCCCAAAACTACACATGCCAATATAGGAGTGATTGAGGGGTAAATCCCCGTATTAATGTGATGAGACCGTTTCCCCTTATATGGGATGGGATTGGTGTGTTGAGATATTTTTCCCTTAAATGGGATGAGATTATTGCTAGCTAGATGTGATGTAATATCGACCCACACGACATTGTGGTGAGACGGCTTAGCCGATCGGGCTGAGACGCACATGGTAGTATTGTGAGTGTATGTCTCAGGTGAGATGGCTTAGCTGGTCGGGCTGAGATCGGACTCCATGCTAAAACACGATGGTATATCGATGCTAAAGATCTCCCAACTTAAATTACCGAAATCTAGTTAAAATTTATGTTTCCCTTAATGTGACACTTTGATACTGCTTGAGTCTCTTATTGATATCATGTTTTATTCTCCGTTTATTGTTGCTCGTTCTATTGAGAGGGTGTTTAGTTTTACATACTAGTACTATTCCATACGTACTAACGTCCTTTTTGTCGGGGGCGCTACATCTTTAATGGATGCAGGTAGTTCTATAGCAGGTGGTATTGATCAATGATAGCAGCACACCCTTTCCTAAGCTGATTTGGCGAGCCCCACTTCATTTCGGTGTCCTGCATCTTCTATCATTTGTACATAGCATTTTGAGGTATAGCCGGGGCCTTGTTGCCGACACTATCATAGCACTCTTTTGTTTCTGTTAGAGGCTACGTAGATATAGTGTGGGTTGTGTCTGTTTTGGGGAAGTTTAAACAAAAAAAAAAACAAAAATGTTGTAATTTTATCATCTGTTCCACTTCAACTATGATTGTACAATATACTATTTTGAAAACTTGTTAATGACGCAACCAATGGAAATGAACCGGTGTTGTTCACATGACTTCTTATTGACTTATTAATGAACTGTATTCTTCTCTTTCTTTGTGGGCGATTTGGGTAGACGGCACTGTGCAGGCTTGCTCAACCTAGATAACTCTATTGAGCGCCGGTCGTGCTCCCCGAGGTCGGGGCGTGACAAAAGGTTGTACTAAGATTCACCTGAGTACCCAAACCTTGCTGAAATTTCTTCCAAAAATTAGCCGTAAACTACGCCCCTCGATCTGAGATAATTGAAACTGGAGTGACATGCTACCTAACTATTTCTTTGATATACAACTGAGCATACTGGTCTGCTGTGTCGGTAGCCTTAATAGGTAAGAAGTGAGCTGATTTCGTGAGTTGATCCATAATCACCCAAATCGAGTCATACTTACGAGGCGTGCGAGGTATTCCCACCACAAAGTCCATATTGATCATCTCCCACTTCCACATTGGAATTTCTATGTTCTGTGCCAACCCACCGGGCCTTTGGTGCTCGGCCTTCACTTGCTGACAATTTGGACATCTTGACACAAAGTCCGCTACATTCCTATTCATATCATTCCACCAATAGACTTCCCTAAGATCATGATACATCTTTGTAGAGCCCGGGTGCACGAAATACCTAAAAGTGTGAGCCTCGGTCATGATTCTTTCCCGGAGACCATCTACATTTGGAACACATAGTCGCCCTTGGTACCTTAGTGTACCATCATCCTTGACAAGAGAAAAGGCCATGGTCTTATGTTTATGAATCCTTTCCTTTAATTGTACAAACAATGGATCGTTGTATTGCTTCTCCTTGACTTCCACCACAAGCGACGATTCAGCCCTATTTTTCACAATCACCCCTCCTTCACTAGAGTCCGCAAGACGAACTTTCAGACTAGCCAATCGATGAACCTCCTTGGCCAACGGCCTTTGATATGCCTCCAAGTGAGCAAAACTACCCATAGATTTCTGCCTAAGAGCATCTGCCACAATATTTTCCCCGTATGATATAGGATATTGATGTTGTAATCCTTAAGCAACTCAATCCATCTTATTTGTATAAGATTCAATTCCTTATGTTTGAAAATATCTTGAAGGCTTTTATGGTCCGTGAATATATTCACATGGATCCCATACAAATAATGACGCCAAATCTTCAACGCAAAGACCATTGCTGCAAGCTCTAAGTCATGTGTTGGATAGTTCTTTTCATGATTCTTGAGTTGCCTAGAAGCATAAGTTATCACCTTGCCATGTTGCATTAATACAAATCCAAGTCCGATTATTGAAGCATCGCAATATACCACAATCCCATATGTACCCTCTGGTAGAGTCAACACTGGTGCCGTAGTCAATCTTGATTTCAACTCTTGGAAGCTTCTTTCACAAGCATCTGACCATTGGAACTTAACCGTCGTCTACATTAATTTAGTCAACAGAGAGTCAAGAGTAGAGAATCCCTCCATAAATTTCCTGTAATACCCCCCTAAGCCTAAGAAACTGCGAATCTCTATTAGAGTTCTAGGTCTAGTCCAATTCTTCACAGCTGCAATCTTCTAAAGATCAACCTCAATTCCTTCTCTAGAGACAACATGACCTAAGAACGTGATAAATTCAAGCCAAAATTCATATTTTGAAAGTTCACATATAACTGGTGCTGATACAGAGTCTGTAGAACTGCCCTGATATGATCGACATAGTCCTCTCGACTTCGCGAATATATAAGGATATCGTCAATAAACACTATCACGAAGGAGTCAAGAAAAGGCTTAAATACTCGATTCATAAGATCCATGAAAGTTGAGGGGGCATTTGTTAGCCCAAAAGACATTACCAGGAATTCAAAGTGCCCTTACCGAGTCCTGAAAGTTGTTTGCGGAATATCCTGCTCCATAATCTTCAATTGGGGGTACCCGGATCTAAATCAATCTTGGAGAAGTACTTAGCACCCTACAATTGATCAAACAAGTCATCTATTCTTGGCAGTGAGTACTTATTCTTGATCGTTACCTTGTTGAACTACCGATAGTCGATACATATTCTTAGTGACATATCTTTATTTCTTACAAAGAGAACCAGTGCGCCCCAAGGCGACACGCTCGGCTGTATGAAACCTTTCTCTAACGCCCCAAGGCGACACGCTCGGCTGTATGAAACCTTTCTCTAACAAATCCTTCAATTGTTCCTTTATCTCCTTCAATTCTGTCGGTGCCATTCTGTAGGGTGGAATGGATATAGGCTGCGTGCCCGGCATTACATCAATCCCAAAATTAATCACCCTATCTGGTGGAATCCCAGGGAGCTCATCCGGAAAGACCTTCGTAAATTCATCCACAACCGGCACGCTAGGTGCCTCAACATCGGTGTCCGTAACCTGGACCAAATGGTAAATACACCCCTTGTTGATCATCTTTGTGGCCTTAAGGTAAGAAATAAACCTACCCTTCAGCACCACATCATCCCCCTTCCATTTAATAACTGGCTCATTTGGAAATTCAAACCTAACGGTTCTAGTTCGGCAATCAAGCTTGGCAAAACATGAATAAAGCCAATCCATCCCCATTATTACATCAAAATCAACCATCCCCAATTCAATGAGATCGGCCATGGTGTTCCGATCACGCACCGTGACAACACAATCCCTATAAACCCGTGTGGCCACAATAGACTCACCGACTGGGGTAGATACAGGGAACGGCTCATGAAGTTGTTCCGGCTCTATCCTAAATTCCATAGCAACATAAGGGGTGACATCAGACAAAGTGGAACCAGGATCAATAAGATCATACACATCGTGAGATTGGACAGTCAGTATACCTGTGATAACATCTGGAGAAGCCTCTGAACTCTGGCGACCCTTCATAGCATAGAAACGGATGGGTCCTCCCAAACTCGGTGTACCCCCCCTAGCTGCACCATGCCCTGCGGGTGCTGGAGTGCCTCGAGCTGGAGGAGGTACTGTAGATGTAGTAGCTGCAGAACTGGATGGTTGTGCCGTACCCCTGCCCACAACCTGGCAGGACGAACGGCAATCCCTTTGAATGCGACCCCTCAATCCGCACCTATAGCATATGGGTAGGTCCATGTAGCAGACTCCTAAGTGCATCTTCACGCACTTAGGGCATGGGCTCCTCCTCTGCTACTGGAATCTCCCACCAGGCCGACCCTGATGGTAGGATCCCTTATCGCTCTGACTGGGCCTAAAATGACTCCACTGCTGCTGACTGGGCCCTGACGATGGTGCACTGACTGAAGACTGGGCAAAAGACTGGGATGGCCCTAATGACCCTCCCCTGAATGCTGACCTACCACCACCACCCAAAGAACCTCTAAAGTTGCCCGCGGACCGGGCCTTGCTGCTACTCTCTCGCTCCATTCTATTCTTCAATTTATGGTTCTCTGTAGCTTGAGAAAACGCCACCATCTTTTCATAGTTCATATCATAATTCAAGACAATTGTAGCAGCCTCATTAATAACCAATGGGCTAAGGCCCTGCACAAACCGGCGCACTCTCGCCTCCATAGTGGGTAGCATGTATACAACATACCTGGACAGGTGCGCGAATCTCATATGGTACTCCCACACACTCAGTCTACCTTGCCTTAAGCTCTCAAACTCAGTGGCACGGGCTGCCTTAGTCTCGGCAGGCAATAAATGATCAATGAAAACATCGGTGAACTCATTCTACCTCGCCGGAGGGCTCCCCTCTTCACGGGACTCCTCCCACAGTTCAAACCAAGAATATGCCAGTTCTTTTAGGCGGTAGGAAGCCAACTCCACTGCTTTCGTCTCAGTGGCACGCATAACTCAAAGAGTCTTGTGCATCTCATCGATGAAGTCCGGGGGTCCTCCTCGGGATTGGTACCCGTGAATACTGGAGGATCTAACTTAAGAAACTTGTTCACCCTGGAACTAGCAGATTCTCATGGCTGACTGGAAGAAGTAGGTGCAACATTTGATCTATGTGCCTTAGAAGCCACTATCTGAGCCAACATCTGTATGGATCCCCTAAGATCCTCCTCAGAAACATTGGGACCGGAAGTTGGGGCTGGAGGTGGAATTGGAATATTAATTGGAGGGATCGCTGCACCCTCGGTAGGTGCTGGCACAGTCTGATCAGGTGTAGTGGAATCAGGCAGTGTAGTAGTCGAGGGAATATTCTCACCCCTCGGGTGCTCACCCGTTTCATCAAGTAAAGAATCAACTGGCACTCCCGGGGCGGCATTGGCTCCTTAGCCAATTCTTTCTTTCTTCCTAGGTGCCATGTACTGAAAATTATAGCAATGCAAGAGTTAGAGGAGGAACAATCTTACAATAATCTTTATCGCACGATCTAGAACATCAAAGGTGTTATTCTTAAATGCCCAAATAGCCTCCTAATTATAGATGTGGTCGACAACACACCGATAAGAAGGACTCTACCAGACACAGCTCCGGGACATCCTAGGGCACTTTAAAAATTTAGGCACTGATACCAAGTTTGTTACGCCCCCACCTCGGGGAGCGCGACTGGCGCTCAACCGAGATAACCCGGTCGAGCAAGCCTGTACAATACCTTCTACCCGAACTAACTCATGAATAAAGGAAAGATCCATTTCATTAATTAGACAATGGGGAGGACCATGTGAACAACACCGATTCCTTATCATTAGTTACATCATTTATAAAGTTCAAAATACATACACTTTCATAGTTTGAAGTAGAACGTGTGATACAAATACAACGCAACTAGCTTGACTTCCCCAATACCAACATACCACCCACACTATATCTACGGAGCCGCTAATAGATACAAAAGAGTACGATGATAGTGCCGGCAATAAGGCCCAGGCTATACCTCAAAACATAATACACAAGGAAAAAAAGATATACAACACCAATATGAAGTGGGGCTTACCAAGTCAGTTGGGAAGAGGGTGTACCGCTATCAATGATCAAAGCCGCTTGCTATGGAACCATCTGAATCCATTAAAGATGCAGCGCCCCCGGCAAAAGGGACGTTAGTACATATAGAATAGTACTAGTATGTATGACTAAACACCCTCTCATTAGAACAGGTAACAATACAAGAAAGAATAGTCATACAATTACTGGAAGCCTCAAACAATACTAAAACATCAAGTTAGGAGCAAAAACTGTTTTAAAGTAAATTTCCAATATTTTCGGTTGGGAGATCTTAGCACCGATATACCACCGTGATTTTAGCATGGAGTCTGATCACGGCCCGATCGGCAAGGTCGTCTGGCCCAAAGACATCAACTACAATCACAATCATTATCTCAATCTCAATCATTGTTTCAATCATAATATCAAGCACAATCGCCACCATATGTGCGACATGGCGTCCGATCACGACTCGATCGGCTAGGCCGTCTCACCACAATGTCGTGCGGATCGACATCACCCTTTTCTAGCAATCATCTCATCCCAATACAGGGGAATATTCTCATCACATCAATCTCATCCCAATAAAGGGGTACAATCACAATTCACTCTGACACCGGCACGTGTAGTTTCGGGGTTAGGTTATTTCAACATACCCTTCCTCGGTGACTAACGATACTCCTAGGGTGTTTATTTATTTAGAGGATTGACAACTCATTTCATTATCTTTTATATATCATTCATTTTATTGGCACCAATGGCCATAACACAATGTCACTCTTGGCACATTGGCCGTAACATGTACATCTCTTTCACTTTCAAACATCATCACGGATCATCAACAACAAAGCATTTTTGTTCAAGACTTTAAGTCCACATATGAGCAAATAAGAATGTTAAGCACATTGAGACTTCTTACACAATTTGGCATAATAGTTTTCATTTGAATCACAACTTGGAGTTATGACATTTTGATATGCAACCCACGCTTCGAGATCATTTTCAAATAGAACATAACATAACAAGAACATTTGGAATACATATTGAACATATATCTTTTGACACAAGGCTTATTCGTAATAATCAATTTATAATGAACAACTCGGGACTTACAAGGACATTGTGGGGTCCAATTCTAAGAGAGAAGTTTAGCTAACATACCTCGCCTCGAGCATTTTAAATTACTATGATGTTCTGGAATTCTTAGCCACTTCGATCTATTTAGAAATATAGCAAAATTGAACACAAATTAGGAAGGAATTTATAGTTTCAGCTCATTTGAGTATTTTATCATACACTAGGTGTGCATTAAGGTTTTAAGGTACTCCTATGGCGGATTCCTTTATCCCCAACCCAATATCTACCCTTTTCTAGCTCAACAACCTTCCTACAACTTTGTTTGGTACATGCATGCATAAATAATACCCCCACACCTAAGAATTACACTCTTCATTATCCATCTTCTATCCCAAACTCGAAATTGAAGACTAGGGTATGGAACCTTACATCTTGGATGAAGACCTTGTGACGTTTTCTTGTGAATTCTTCAAGACTTGAGCAAGGATTGGTAAAGAATTAATTAGGAACCCCTTTTTACTCTAGAGCACTTACCCACTCTCAAAATATCAGGTTTTTACCTTACAACTGGTCTTCAATGACTATATATCGGAATAGGGTCGGGGTCACAAAATTAGAAAAAATAAAGCCCCGATGCGATTCTGCGGTCGCATATGAGACCGCATAACATTTTTGCAGTCCGCAAAATGGACCGTGTAATGGTCCTCCAGAACTGGGCATTTCTGCCCCACTCAGCGACAGGTCTACGGTCCGCAGACCAATTCTGCAGTAGCAGAAAGGACCGTAGAACCTCCTTCCAAAATTTCTTATGCTGTACTCTGCGAGGAAAGTGCGGCTCACGAAATGATTATGCGGCTGCATAATGGACCGTAAAACAACCTCCAAAAATGGGCCATTTCTCTACTTCCCTCCGTGGCGGATCTACGGCCCGTAGAGTGATTATGCGGTCGCATAGTGGACTGCAGAAACGTCCTACTCTGCCAAAACCTTTCTTCAACTACCCAATGCAACATTAAACCCAAAAAGTCCGTACCGTGATGAGATAATCTCTACAATCATCAACACATAAGTCTATCTTAGCACCACGAAACCCAGAGTTTTAGGTGAAATTTTTCGGGGGCTTACAGTTTCTTGGCTATAACCCAACTCACCTCAGGTATCGCTATTTAGATTAATCTGTTGGACGAGTCTATGTTGCCCGACATTTTCTCTTTGATGAACACAACTTTCCATTTACCAAACCATCGATCCTTGGCCTTGCACCCAATCAGTCTCCGTCTATCGTGCCTTGGGCTTCCCTTACAGTTTTCATGTCTCCATCAAGAGTTGTTCACCAATCCTCTCTCTTTGGAGTTCTTCCTCCAGTGTTTCCTAATCCAACTCAATCACCTCCACCTTTACTAGTTCATCCTACCATAAATTTAGGAGACTTTTTCCCCATCCTTAAATCTTGATCACACTCCCAGTTAGGGATCTCACCAATTGAGGGCCATGACTACTATGAAATGTTCAACCCCGTTGTTAATACAGCTACCGTTCACATTGTTCTTACCTTGGCAATATCTCACAATTGGGTTTTGCGTCAATTAGATGTGAAAAATGCCTTTCTCCATCGTGAGCTGCAAGAACAAGTCTTTATGTTACAAACTTTCGGCTTCATACATCCTCAGTATCCGAATCACGTCTGTAATCTTAAGAAATACCTATACGGTCTCAAACAGGCGCCTCGGGCATGGTACATGCGCCTCCTTAAGTTACTTCTCGATGTTGGGTTTACTACTTCAAAATCATATACATCCTTGTTTATTTATCGAGCTCATGGTGTAGTGGCTTATATCTTGTCTATGTAGATGATATTATTGTCACTGGAAATAACTCATCATTTCTGGAAAGCATCATCTCGAAACTTGGTGCAGAATTTTCAATCGTGACCTTGGTCCCTTGAGTGTTTTTCCTTAGAATTCAAGTCTCTCATGGATCTACCGGTATCATCCTCTCTCTGGAGCAGTACATTACCTCTCTTCTCAAAAATACTAATATGCACCATTGTAAACCTCTTTCCACTCCTATGGTAATGAACTCAAAGCTCCATGTTAGTCACATTCCCCTATTCCATGATGTCACTTTGTATCGGAAAATTGTCGAATCCTTACAATATGTCACACTCACTCGTCCTGACATTGCCTTTGTCTTCAACAAAGCTTTCCAATTTATGCATAATCCCATAGTCAATCAATGGGTTGCAGTTAAGCATATTCTCCAATGTTTAAAGAACACCCAATATTTCTATTTTCACATTCCACGCTCCTCCACATTATTTTTTCAAACTTTCACAGACTCAGATTGGGAAGGGTCCCTAGATGATCGTAAGTCTACTGGAGGGTATGCCATCTTCCTTGGTGATGATCTCGTCTCATGGTGTTCGAAGAAGCAACGTACTGTGGTTCGATCCTCCACTGGGTCAGAATAAAAGGTACTCGTTGATGTTGCGGCCGAGCTAACTTGGATTCAATCTATCCTCAATGGGCTTGGGGTGCACCTCGCCAAAGCTCCTATCTTGTGGTATGATAACATTGGTGTGGCCGACTTCTCCATTAATCTTGTCTTTCATGCTCACACAAAGCATATCGAGATTGATTTTCATTTTATTCGGTATAGAGTCGCTAAGAAGGATCTCATAGTGCAATTCTTATCGTCTAAAGATCAATTGGACGATGTCTTGACAATGCCATTTTCAGCTTCGAGCTTCTATGTTCCAAACTGAACGTGTCTTCACCACATTTAGTTTGCAAGGGGAGTATTAGACTGTGTCCTTCCCATTCGGATAAGGGATATAGATTTTAGCTATTATTAATTTGTATCCTAGTGTAACTGTACCTCTCAATCCTTATCAAATTGTATCCTTCTTGTATATATATGCATCCAAAGCAGCTGTATAAAGGCAGAGAGAAATAACAACAAATCAGTGCTTCAACTTGTTCTCTATTTTTGGTGCTCACACTCCGATTATTAACAAAAAATTAAACACTTGTAGTTGCTTTTTAACTCGTGGTCCGTGGAGCTATTATAATTAGTTGCTTGTATCTCATGTTAACTAAAGTCTAAAATTCTATTTTATTTGGGAATTAAAAAAAATTGATTTGATTTATATTTTTAAAATAAAAATGAACATTCGCTATCTGGATGATAGAAATTAAGGGTCCACCGAACTGATAGAGAGTTCTCTATCAGTTCCCACAGTAAACATAGTAAATAAAGAACACAACAGTATTTACGTGGAAAACTCCCAGCTCACAAGATTAAAAACCACGACCTACCCTAGTAGGATTTCAACTTCACTAGCTGAGCAAACTTTAGATTACAACCTATTACAATCTAGGAATTAAACTCTTAATCCCTTAACCCTTACAATAACTCTATTGTAAGTCTCTTTGTAATAACTCTATTACAAAGCTACACACTTGACTAACTCTAGTCAAAACGCCCAAAACGATAATGGTTTAAAAGATATCCTACTGAATACTTCTAAAAAGTTGTGTAGGAATTACAAGTCAATAACATAAGACAAAGACACAACAACACTAAAGGATGCAAGACATAATCAGTGCTGGGATTTGGTCCTTTGTTTTGTAGCTACTTTGTTCTTCAATGCTCTTGAGAAAACAAGGGCGACTGCACATGACTTGAGAGGATGAATGTTTTAGGTTTGTAAGTGTTAAGTCAAAACCTTGCATCATGTTGCTAATATATGTGTGAGGTCATGAAAGATGATGCAAGGAAGTGTCCGGTCTCTAGCAAGCTTCAACAGTGCAGCAGTTTTAACAGCTGGAGAGCTGACTTGTACAACGACCGGAGGAACTGATTCCATTTGTTCCCCCTAATGTTCCCTTATCTGATTTACTTGAGAAGTAAACTAGACATCTTATTAGTTATAATTAATTATATCAGGTTTCTTATCTGGTTCTCTCATAAAGTTTGACAATTCATCAAAACAAAAATCGCATAACTTATCACTGGAAAAATCCACTAGAAACTTTTCTAATCCGTTCTTTAAGGCAACTTCTACTTAGCATATTTTAAAACATAAAAAAAACAATAGGTAACAGATATCAAACTAATTAAACCACTTGATTTTAAAAAGATTAGAGCAGATAGAGTGTGTATTTTGTCCATAAGGAAGAGAGGGTTCAGTAGTTGTTGGAAGAGAGTGACAGTTGGATTTGAGAGGGGAGAGAACCTCGAGACAAAATTTACAAGGACGAGGTGCCACAACTAGTGGTAAGTGTGATGACCTGATAGGTCATCTTATATTTTAGAATCAAATTCTGTGCTTTAAAGCCTTAAATACCTCATCTTAACCCTCCTAGATTTGCGTGCGCAATCCGAGTATTTTTCCGAAAAGATTTTATGTTAAAACAAACTGAGAAAATATGAAATTTTTGCCTTAAGATCCATTTGAGTTGACTTCGATCAAAATTTTGAGCAAATGGATACAGATTGGTATTTTGATGGTTCCGGTGAGTCCATATCGTGATTTGAGACTTGGGCGTATGTCCGAAATCGAATTCGAAAGTCCCTAGCTCGAGTTATCGCACTTTGTTGAAATTTGAAAGTTAAAGGCTTAATGACTTTGAAATATTTGACCAATGTTTGACTTTTTGAATATCGGATTCGTATTTTGGTTTCGGAACCCGGTATAAGTCTAATATTATATTTATGACTTGTCTGTCAAATTTGGTAAGAAACGGAGTTGGTTTAACATGATTCGGACGTCCGGTTGTGAAATTAGAAGTTCATGAGTTTTTTTGAAAATTTCCTTTGATTTAATAACCATTTGAATCGCATTTGCGGAAGGTCAGAGTTCGCATTTGCAAACAATTCATCGCAAATGCGATGAAAGTAGAGATGTGAAAGTCTTCGCATTAGCGATTGATTCTTCACATTTGCGAGGTTCGCAAATGTCGCAAATGCGACATCTGCAACTGATCAAAATGGGACTTAGACGGGATTTTGGTTCATTCTCTCAAATTTTCAAAACAAGAAACCCTAGAGGCTATTTGTCAAATAAACTTTCTTCCCCAAATCATTAGTAAGTGATTCTAAACTAGTTTCTTTCAATCTTTCACTACATTTCATAAGAATTCAACCAAAAATCTTGTGTTTTCATGGTGAAAATTTGGGGGTTTAGGTAGAATTAGGAATTTTTATAAAATGGTGATTTAGACCTCAAATTGAGATCCGATTCCAAAACAAATTACATAACCGGGCTCGTGAGTGAATGGGTATTCATATTTTGTGTCTTTTACCCGATTCCGAGACGTAGGCCCGGGGAGGCTTTTAGGACGATTTTCTAATTTCTTATTTTAGCTTTTATTTCATTAATTAGATTAGTTTCTTATAGTTGTATTTATGGTATGTAATTCATTTTGGCTAGATTTGAGCCATTCGGAGTCAGATATTAGTGGAAAACGAATTGTTACCAATTGATTGAGCTTGGTTCGAGGTAAGTGACTTACCTAACCTTGTGGGGGGGGAAATCCCCTTAGGATTTGGTACTATTGTGATATGTGAACGCCGTGTACGTGAGGTGACGAGTGTGTACACGGGCTATTTGTTGTAAAACCTGATACTTTTATTGAGTAGCAACCTGTTTTCCTTTAATTTGAGTTATACCGTTTAAATGAGTACTAGTATGTTTTCATTCTTAATTGAGCTATTCCAATATGTGTAGTTATCCTGTTTAGTCTAATATCGCATGTCTACGTACTTTAACTGCTTATTTGAACTCTGTGAAGCATGCCTAGTTGATTTTCTGCTTTTCCTTGTTTTTTATCAGTATTAACTGTAGAAATCTTATTGTTAACTGTTGTATTTATCGGTTTGAGCTGTGTGTTTACTTTGAGATTACAAGGCGGTTTTTTCGGGAGTTCTCCCTGTATATTTACTTTTGAGACTATGAAGAATTATCTCGGGAGTTCTCCCTGCATATTTACTTTTGGGACTACGAGGCAGTACCTCAGGAGATCCCCCCTGCACATTTACTTTTGAGACTACGAGGCAGTACCTCGGGATATCTCCTCGCATATTTACTTTTGGGACTACGAGACGGTATCTCGAGAGATCCCCTGTTGATATTTAGTATTTATTTTTGGGACTACGAGACGGTATCTTGGGAGCGCCCCTGTTGTTATCACATAGTGTCGTGTTGTTATTTCCCTATGAATTCTTTCTGTTAAATTCTTCATTTCACTTCATTTTATTATATCATATGTCTTATTATTATATCCCAGTCGGGCCCGGACCTGACCTCGTCACTACTCTATCGAGGTTAGGTTTGTCACTTACTTGGTACCGTTGTGGTGTACTCATGCTACTATTCTGCACATGTTTTGTGTGCAGATCCATGTGCTTCTTATCAACCCCGCTATTAGCTGAGAGTGCTTGCTGCTGTACAGAGACTTCAAGGTACCTCTGTCGTGTCCACAGACCTCGAAGTCCCCCTCTATTCTCTCTTATGTCATTTACCTTCCGTACTTCTTTTATTAGACTCTGGTGTATAGAGATACTAGTTTCCTTCTGTAGCTCGTGACTTATGATGTTCCGGGTTTTGGGAATAATGTGTATTACTAGAGTGTTGGTTATTGTACATGTCGAGCGGCATTGTTACCAGTTATTTAGTTATCTGTTGTAGTTAGTTGTTAAGTTTTACTTCCATTTTTATTATCTCCGCATTTTGTTAGGCTTGCCTTAGTCGTAGAGACTAGGTGCCGTCACGACGTCTTACGGAGGGAGAATTGGGTCGTGACAAGTTGGTATCAGAGCTCTTGGTTCATAGGTGTCGTGAGTCACAACCCGATTTATTAGTGTCTCGCGGATCGGTGCGGACACCTCTGTACTTATTTTCGGGAGGCTATGGAACTGTTAGGAAAAATATTTGCTCCTTGATTCCTTGTCGTGCGGAAATTGTTGACTTCAAAATTCTAAACTTCTGTATTCTATTCTCTCACAGATGGTGAGGACACGTACAGGAGGATCTGATGACTAGGCACTCGCGCCCCCTATTAGAGTCGCGAGAGGTCGGTGCTGGGGTAGAGGCCGAGGATGTCCACGGGGTGCAGCCAGAGCACCCGCACGAGCCATTATAGAGGAGCCCCCAGTTAGTCCAGTTAGAGGGAATACACCTGAGATACCTGTTGCTGCACCAGCCTCCACGAGACTCTAGCCCAGTTTCTGAGCATGTTCAGCACCTTAGTTCAGGCTGGATTGATTCCACTTACTCTTGCCACATCTCAGGCCGGGGGAGAAGCACAGACTCCCATCGCCGGTACTCCAGAGCAACGGGTTCAGGCCGACCGGGTTCCAGAGATTATACCGATGCAGCCGGTAGCTCCAGCTCAGCCCGAGATTAGGGCAGCAATTTCTGAGGTGGAGAAGCTTAGACTTGAGAAGTGAGGTGGAGAAGCTTAGCAATTCCTCAGAGTCTCAGAGACGCATGGCGCGCGGTGTTTGAGAAGTTGCGCCAGGGTGCTATGACTGTGTCAAAGTATGCAGTTCGCTTCAGTAATTTGGCCCGACATGCACCAACATTAGTTGCCACAGTTCGACAGAGAGTTCGTCGGTTTATTGAGAGACTCCAACCCAGTATCAGTCTTAGCATAGTCCGGGATTTAGAGATGGATATTTCTTACCAGCAGGTTGTGAGTATTGCTAGGAGATTAGAGGGTATGCTTGCTCGGGAGAGAGAGGAGAGGGAGGCCAAGAGGTCTTAAGAGTATGGCACTTATAGTGGTACTTGTGCCCCAGCAGCAGTTCGCTATGGTAGGGGTTATGTGAGTCGCCCCGTTCATTCAGCTCTTCCAGCCACCAGTAGTATTTCGGCCCCTTCTAGGCCCCAGGAGCCTTATTATGCACCGCCAGTATCTAGTGCACCTCTTGCATGGGGTGTTTTTAGCGGTCACTCCAGTAGACCTCGCCCGAGCCAGTCACAGCAGCCACGCCCTCCGAGAGCTTGTTTTGAGTGTGGCGACACTCGACATATAGTGAGGGATTGCCCCAGACTTAGGAGGGGTGCACCTCCATAAACTTCTCAGGCACAGCGTGCACCACCGGGTCCTCAGGCTATGATTACAGCACCAACTACCGCCCCACCTGCGCAGCCAGCTCGAGGTGGAGGTCGGGGAGGTCACCCTAGAGGGAGAGGCCAGGCCAGATATTATGCTCTTCGTGCTCGTACAGAGGTAGTTGCTTCCGACTCTATCATTATAGGTATTGTTCCGGTCTGTCATAGAGATGCGTCAGTTTTATTTTATCCAGGCTCTACTTATTCCTATGTGTCATCTTATTTTGCCCCGTATTTGGGCATATCCCGTGAATCTTTGAGTTCTCCTATTTATATATCTACACCTATAGGAGAATATATTGTTGTTGATCGTGTGTATCGGTCATGTTTGGTGGCATTGATTTGTTGCCGGGCACTCAGCCCATCTATATTCCTCCATATCATATGGCCCCTCCTGAGTTGAAGGAGTTGAAGGAGCAGTTATAGAAGTTGCTTGATAAGGGCTTCATTCGGCCCAGTGTGTCACATTGGGGTGCTCCTGTCTTATTTGTGAAGAAGAAGGATGGTTCTATGCGGATGTGTATTGATTACCGCCAGTTGAATAAAGTCACGGTGAAGAACAGGTATCCATTGCCTCGTGTTGATGACCTATTATCAATTACAGGGTGCCAGAGTATTTTTCAAGATTGACTTACGTTCAGGTTATCATGAGTTGAAGATTCGGGAGCCAGATATCCCGAAGACTACTTTCAGGACTCGGTATGGTCACTACGAGTTTCTTATGATGTCATTTGGGCTTACAAACGCCCCAACAACATTTATGCACTTGATGCACAATGTGTTCTAACCCTATCTTGACTCATTCGTCATTGTGTTTATTGACGATATTCTGGTGTACTCCCAGACTCGGGAGGACTATGAGCAGCACCTAAGGTCTGTGCTTCAGATCTTGAGAGAAAAGAAGTTATATGCAAAAATTTCAAAGTGTGAGTTTTAGCTAGACTCAGTGGCATTATTGGGTCATGTAGTATCGAGTGATAGGATCCAGGTGGATCTGAAGAAGATTGAAGTAGTGCAGAGTTGGCCCAGACTGTCCTCAGCTACAGAGATCCGAAGTTTTCTTGGTTTGGCGGGGTATTACCGTCGATTTGTAGAGGATTTCTCATCTATTGCAGCACCTATGACCAGGCTGACCTAGAAGGGTGATCTATTCAGATGGACAGAGGAGTGTGAGGAGAGCTTTCAAAAGCTCAAGACGGATTTGACTACAGCCCCAGTATTGGTATTTCCTACAGGTTCGGTGTCACGACCCAAATTTCATTAGAGGTCGTGATGGCGCCTAACACCGTTGTCAGGCCAACCAACAATAATTGATTAACTTAATTACTCATTTTAGTATTTTTGAAATCATAATTTCCTTCAATTAAATAATAAGAGATAAAATTTACAGAGTAAATAATAATATTTTCCCAACTACAATACTGAAAAACTCATAAGTACCCTCAAAACCCGGTATCACAAGTGCATGAGCATCAACTAGGAAGTAAAATAAAATACAGCATCTGTCTGGAATACAAATTAGACAGGGAAAAATACAAATAACCCTGGAGGAGACTCTACTGGCTGCGGACCGTAACCTGAAATGCAACTCGCGGCAAGTCACCGCATCATTCGTGCCTCCGTGCCCAAAGGACCACTGGACATAAAAGTACCTGCACAAAAATGTGCAGCAAGTGTAGTATGAGTACGTAAATCCACGTGTACCCAGTAAGTATCTAGCCTAACCCCGGAGGAGTTGTGATGAGGGGTCAACATCGACACACACTAGTGGTCCAATAAAATCAGGTACAGTAAGGAGGTGAACAAATATGAGGTAAAGTAAATAAATGAAATAAACAAGTGTAAATATGTGGTATAATTATCCTCCTTACAATAAACACAAACTCTTAATTAGCAATTCCTCATCAACCGGAGCACACACACACACACACACACACACACACATACATACATATATATATATATATATATATATATATATATATATATATATATATATATGTATAGTGGACCACACCAAATAGGTTATTATGATTCGAATCAGGGAAAGACTCACAGATACTCTGGCTTCTTGCCAAATATTACGCACGATTCCATGAGGATATTTTTATATAAATACCGAGGCGTACAGCCCGATACAACATAAATATTAAATGTGCACTGCTGATGGTTGAACGGCACGAACCATAGATGTATATTTAACTGCCGAAGCGAACGGCCCGCTCCCATGAGAGTGTGAAACATAAATCCTGTTGAGGCGAACGGCCCGATCCCATTAGAATAAGAAGTTTAAACGGGTCCTTGACCCCCACTCACGAATGAACATGTGAGTTATAATTTTTAAGGAAAATTATTCGATGACAACGCATAACGCGCGAGAAATCGGTAAGAGGAAAACAATTATTCTGTGGCAAATCATAAAACTCGCGAAAACTCTATATTAGCAAGTCCATCACTCTACGCATGTCTAGTCTCAAGTCATAATGCGAAATAAAAGAATTAGACGAGCAAGGATAATCCCTATAGTACAAGTACAACATGATGTAAACCTAAGTCTACTCGAACAATAACCTGAATCTAACTACGTACGGACTCTCGTCACCTCGTGCGTACGTAGTCCCCGCAACAAGTTACACATTAAATATATCACCTAGGGAAGTTTCCTCCTCAATGAGTTCGACAGGAGACTTACCTTACTCCGAAATTCCGTAACCGGCTCCAACGCCGCTCTAACACCTCAAATCGGGGCTCGTCGCTCCAAAACTAGTCAAACAATGTGCAAACCAATAAGAATATACTCTAATACTCATAACAAATCAATTTAGACAAATTCTCAACTCCACTCGAAAAGTCGATAAAAATCACCATCGGGCCCACGTGCCCGGATTTTGAAATTTTTTGAAGATAACCATTACCCATAACCTCACGAAATCAAATATATAATTTATTTCCAATTCCATGCCCAAATTCTTGGTCAAAATTCAAAAATACCAAATTCTAGGTTTTCTACCCAAAAATCCCATAATTTTCCTTACTTTTCCTCCTTAAATCCACATAAAAACTTTACATTTAGCTCACAACAAGTGAGAAACTACTTACCTTGTGTTACATGATGAAGATTCCTCAAAATCGCCCAAGAACCGAGCTCCAAAAATCCCAAATGAAAATGAAGAAATGACCAAGTTCGATCCCTTATGTTCTGCCCAATTTCCGCTTTTGCGGATTAGTTGACTGCATTTGCGGTCCCACTTCTGCGGATCTCCCATCACTCCTGTGATCCAGGGCTTTCAGCCCATTTCCGTATATGATGTCTCCCATGCGCAGATGCGCATCCGCATCTACGGATATGCTTCTGCACCTGCGCCCCCATGCTTTCTCTCATTCTCGCACCTGCAATGCACCTCCGCATTTGCGACCTCGCAGGTGCGGAAAACCCTTTGTACCTGCGGTCACTGCCCAGCTTCGCCCAGACCGCACCTGAGACCATTTCCTCGCTTCTGCGGTCACGCACCTGCGGTCAAATTTGCGCAGGTGCGATTGCACCAGAACTGGTGCACTTCAGCCATCCTTGAAGCTTTAACTTTATCCATTAACCATCTGAAACCACCCCGAGACCCCCCGTGACATCAACCAAACCTACCAACAAGTCCTAAAACACCACACGGACTTAGTCGAGCCTTCAAATCATATCACACAATGCTAAAAGCATGAATCGCATCCCAATTGAGGCTTAATGAACTTTAGAACTTCAAACTTCTATATTCGATGCCGAAACCTATCAAATCATGTCCGATTGACCTCAAATTTTGCACACAAGTCACATTCGACATTACGAACCTACTCCAACTTCCGAAATCGGAATCCGACCCCGATATCAAAAAGTCCACTCCCGATCAAACTTCTCAAAAACCCTTCAAATTTCTAACTTTCGTCAAATGACCCCGAAATGACCTACGGACCTCCAAATCCACATTCGGACGCGCTCCCAATACCAGAATCACCATACGGAGCTATTCCCAGATTCGAAATCCCAAAGGGACATCAATAACATTGAAATGCACTTCAACCCAAATTTATAAAATTCTTCCAAAATACCAACTTTCCACAATAGGCGCTGAAACGCTCCCGGGTCATCCAAAGCCCGATCCGGACATACGCCCAAGTCCAAAATCATCATACAAACTTGTTGGAACCTTCCAATCCTGATTCCGAGGTCGTTTATTCAGAAATCAAATCTTAGTCAACTCTTCCAACTTAAATCTTCCGAAATGAGAGTTTTCTTTCCAAATCATCTCCGAACTTCCCAAAATTCAATTCCGACCAATCGCGCAAGTCATAATACCTGAAGTGAAACTACTCAAGGTCTCAAACCGCCGAACAATGCGCTAGAGCTCAAAATGACCTTTCGGGTCGTTACATTCTCTCCCACTTAAACATACGTTCGTCCCCGAACGTGCTAAGAACTGCTCTAGAGTTGTCTGAAATCACTGGTCAACACCTCGTGTACCTACCCGGGCTACTACAACCCAGTTGAGCACATTAGATCGAGCAAATCTTAAGATTCTCCCTTTTATTCAGTCAAGTTAGCCTTAGAGCCAAATTCCAACATCTGAAATTCTCTACCAGGTCTGTTCCCAACATACGAACACTGTATCTATCACTACACGATGTACCAATACATGATTGTATACTCTTACCGAATTCATACCATGCACCGCATTATTCACATGACCATAATTACATCCCCTGATAACAATAGTCGAAATCCCACGAATCTGATGCCCACAGCACACCTCATGAAGCATATAAGTACCGTTTTCGCTCTCGCAATACTGCCACAACAGAAGAGATGTGTAGAAACTCATAACCACCTACCGAATCACAACTCATGGAGTCTCTCCTCCCGACAAAAACTATTACCTCATTTTGGACTGAATATCGATATTTACTCTTTAATGTGCCTCATATAAATCTGATTGCACTGATCCCAGGTCCAATGATCTCGTCTCACCTAGTATAAGTTGTTCAGGCAATAAGCCATCTCAGACACTGCCAAAAGTCTCATATGATGCCACTATGTGCCAACAAGTTACAAACTCACATGTGATACATAAGGAAAAATGAACTCTGGAAAGAACTACTCCACCCACGTAACTAATTAAACAACCGAAGGATGTTATGAACCCTCCTCAGAAAGTGAGAAGCAAAACACAAAAGAATAGATATGGGGAAACTGTACTCAACATCACATTGTTGCGGCGTGCAACCCGATTACACATGATACCGTTGCAGCGTGCAACCTGATCCAACCATGATACCCGTGGTGGCGTGCCACCCGATCCAAACAACATACTCGTGGCGGCGTGCCACCCGATCCACACATAATACTCTATAAGGAAATACTTACCGAGCTAAAATGCTCATACCTGCGAAATACCTGAATATCAACCACAAGTACGCAAAGCGCATAATACAAATCCTGGGGAGACGGATAGCACCATACGCTACGAAACTCAAGCACAACTAAGATGCAATAAATGACATGTATCTTGAGATCCATCTTGCTCTCACAACACCACAAATTACACGGGATCTCAACATGAGTGCGAATAATCAAACCGCCTCACAACCCACATGGCACAATAGAGATTACACGAAATGGCTGATGACATAAATAACATCCAAGGCCCGAAGACCCCTCCGTAAGCAATGCTATGCTGAAATGAACACATCCGGCATGATATAGAGCCCACATTCACATTTAGATCCATTCACAGACCTCAAGCCGATTCTGATCGTACTCTACTGAGCTAATAACCTTTCAAAGATCCACCCCCAAGAATAGCCGTCAAATCCGGAACAAACTTCCACAATTCACAACCAATTGAACATAGCGCCACTCAGACACAAATTCTCACATTAGCGATAGTACCATAATCTCCATACTTGGTTCCAATCTTTAATCAATCAAGTGACTACATGTCACACTTATACAATCCTCCCCATGGGGCATGCTCCCACGACCATTCCGCTCAGGTAGCAAAGTCCGCACATCCATACCGCCAACCGTTCTAATTCTGTAAAGTGAATAAAAAATCTGCAAGTTAATACACAAAGCCTCTTCCACATGACACCGACCTCAGGTGACGCTAAGGACAATACCAGCTTACTATAAACATCTGAATTCTTTCCTGCTTTCCGAGCTCGTGACATTCTTGTCAACACCAAACTACGGCCTTGATCCTCAGCTTCCAATTCCCATGCCGCTCACTACACTTAACATGCCACTACGCGAGAGTACAAGAATTTCATCATAACTCCTGAACCACTAATAGAATAAACACTTCATCATATAGAAACCTTTCACTTAACTCATTTCAGGAGGACCATTGCAACACGCGACTGAATTCCCATAACCGTAGAAAATACAGACCTCAAGTTGTGGTCTAAACCATCATAACTCTTCTGGGATCCATCTATACATAACATGTTTTAATAATTGAATGCTTCCAAATAAATCAATTTACGGGGGCCATCAAGCCTCGCGCGTACCGCCACAAATCACCTCTATAACTTAACACGCTGAAGGAACTGATCATTGCCGCCACCATGCCGATTTAACCATTGTTAACCGAACCAGTTTCTTCTAATTTATCTGGACTTGCCTTAGAAATAATAATAGCTCCATTAAAAATATAACGAACTCAATCCGCACTCATCCTGAGTGACCCAATTCACGAGACCACGATGTCTCAAAACCCACGAACCATCCCATACCCTTCATGTGCGCACAATAGCATCTGCAACTAGTATACCTATTCTAATAATTCCCAAATATGATCAAACTCCAAGGCTCTACTAGAACATGAACGCCCTCTTGAAGAAGCACCCGGCTTAATCACCTTTCTTGTACATCACATCTACACGAAGCATAAATCCTGAGTCTTCCCAAAGCCTGAACATGAATCGATAAGGCCAATTATAACACACATTCCTCAAATCCTTTACTCAAATCACCACTGATGTTCTCTTTCCTTAGTCGTAATAACCCATCAATATGCCGATAACCAGAAACCTCATAAGTAGACAACCACGCAATCAAATCATAGACGGTGGGGCTCTCCCACTTAGCTTGAATCTACCATTACATAACCCTGGAACCCACCAATACTCCTTATTCTCCATTGACATGATCTTGCACAACCGACCCGCCAAGATTCTCGCAACCTTTCAATTAACCATTTCATGAGCACTTCGAATCACTAGCCACATTCACATATTCGATCCCTTACCGAATAGCCGGTCGAATTCTTCGTAGAAACTTTACCAACTCTATGCAACCGCTAACCTGCTCACCGTAGATAACCCACCTGTGGAAATTTCATGCCGACATCTTCCAACAATGTTGTACCGAGTACAATTACCATGAACTAATAAAACATCCTGAGCCCGTGCTCATTCACCAGTTGTACAAGTCTGTTCACTCCTCATGGACATTAGCTAAAGGTTCGACAATACATTCCAATCCAAAGTCATGTTGTATCCTTCTTCATATCAAGCAACTCATTTCTGTCATATCCAATCTTCCTCAGTATAGTAGCCATTATTCCAACCTAAGTCCGTAGACCTAGTCACTGCCCATCATGAATCCCAAATCACTCCCAACTTTCCTCAACGCATGTAGTTATCCTACCACAGAACCCATATGATACTCTACTACTCTCCCACTTTGGTCAAACCCTCTCATTTAAGCAACTACTCGACTTTTGTTTCCTTATACTTGGCCTTCTAGAAGTTTGACCACTGCAAGACACCTTCCACATGTCCTTCCTCACCCTTCGCTGTCCAGTTGTTACCTTAAATCAAAATTCATCTCTGTAGCACCTGAACCAACAGATCGCCACTAACTCTAAACCTCCCCGAAGATCATCTTTCTTGAGCCATCAACATTAGGATCACCGATTCGATCCTGAACCACAGCACACTGTGACCTCTAATAGCTGCTTCCCTGGTACCATTCACAATACTCTGCCCCAAAGGCGATTTTGAAGAAGGCCATAACACCGACGAGCTTAACACATTCAATCAAGGACGATGACACCACATCACGGATGAAGATTCCACTATGCTCGAAAATACCAAGTCCCGTTACTCCATCAAACCAAACCTAAGCATTCTTAGTCTGATTGCCTTTCCTCCGCTGGAAATAAAATACTGAATCTATGAATCATGCACTGAGTAAAACCTCCTTTCAGGTCATTCACTGCCTCGACGCCTAGACAAGCATCCTACCATTACATCATTACTGTGCGATAACAACTTACGAACATCATGGCAACCTGCGCATAGCCTCAAAACCATCAGAAATACAGATCCTGAGCTGAAATGACAGAACACCCTTCCGCAAGAAGACAATAATAACTTGCTTGAATGCGCAGGGAGAAATATCTTGCCCCATGTCTATAGTACCATTAAAATTCTTCAATTACCAATTGATAACAAGCGCTTCACGTCGCATAAGATTGAGTAGGAAGGAAATAAAGACATAAGCCTCAAAAGAAACAAATCGCACGATGAGGAATCAAGAAGGGAAGTACTCCTAACAGCCTTGTAGCCTCTCGAAGATAAGTACAGACGTTTCCGTACCGATCTGCAAGACTCTACTAGACTAGCTCATGACTCGTGAGACCTAAGTTAATGCTCTGATACCATGTTGTCACGACCCAAATTCTATTAGAGGTCGTGATAGCGCATAACACCGCTGTCAGACCAGCCAACAATAATTGATTAACTTAATTAGGTACAGTAAGGACGTGAACAAATATGAGGCAAAGTAAATAAATAAAATAAACAAGTGTAAATTTATGGTACAATTATCCTCCTTACAATAAACTCAAACTCTTAATTAGAAATTCCTCCTCAACCGGAGCATATATATATATATATATATATATATATATATATATATATATATATATATATATATGTATAATGGACCTCACCAAATAGGTTGTTATGATTCAAATCAGGGAAAGACGCACAGATACTCTGGCTTCTTGCCAAATATTACGCACCATTCCATGAGGATATTTTTATGGAAATGTCGAGGCGTACGACCCGATCCAACATAAATATTAAATTGTGCACTGCCGAAGGTCGAACGACACGAACCATAGATGCATCTATTAAACTTCCGAAACGAATGGCCCGCTCCCATGAGAGTGTGGTACATAAATTCTACCGAGGCGAACGGCCCGATCCCATTAGAATAAGAAGTTTAAATTGGTCCTTGGCCCCCACTCACGAATGAATATGTGAGTTATAATTTTTAAGGAACATTATTCGATGACAACGCATAACGCGCGAGAAATCCGTAAGAGGAACACCATTATTCCATGGCAAATCATAAAACTCACGAAAACTCTAAAATAGCAAGTCCATCACTCTACGCATGTATAGTCTCAAGTCATAATGCGAAATAAAATAATTAGACGAGCAAGGATAATCCCTATAGTGCAAGTACAGCATGATGTAAACCTAAGTCTACCCGAACAATAACATGAATCTAACTACGTACGGACTCTCGTCATCTCATGCATACGTAGTCCCCGCAACAAGTTACATATATTAAATATATCACCTAGGGGTAGTTTCCCCCTCACAGAGTTAGACAGGAGACTTACCTTACTCCGAAGTTCCGTAACTGGCTCAAACGCCGCTCTACCACCTCAATCCGGTAACTTTTGCTCCAAAACTAGTCAAACAATGTGCAAACCAATAAGCATATACTTTAATACTCATAACAAATCAATTTAGACAAATTACCAACTTCGCTAGAAAAGTCGATAAAAATCACCGTCGAATCCACGTGCCCGAATTCCGAAAATCTTCAAAGATAACCATTACCCATAACCTCACGAACTCAAATATATAATTTATTTTCAATTTCATGCCCAAATTTGTGGTCAAAATCCAAAAATACTAATTTTAGATTTTCTACCAAAAATCCCATAATTATCCCAAATTTTCCTCCTTAAATCCACATATAAACTTTATAGTTAGCTCACAACAAGTAAGAAACTACTTTATGTTCTTCCCGGTTTCCGCTCCAAAAATCCCAAATGAAAATGAAGAAATGACCAAGTTCGATCCCTTATGTTCTGTCCAGTTTCCGCTTCTGCGGATTACTTATCCGCATTTGCGGTCCCACTTCTGCGGATATCCCATCGCTTTTGCGATCCATGGCTTCCAACCCATTTCCGCGTATGCGGTATCCCATGTGCAGATGTGCATCCGCATCTGCGGATATGCTTCCGCACCTGTGCCCCCAGGCTTTCTCTCATTCTCGCACTGGCAACGTACCTCCGCATCTGCGACCTCACAGGTGGGGACAACCCTTTGCACCTGCGGTCACTGCCCAACTTATCCCAAACCACACCTGCGACCATTTCCTCGCTTCTGTGGTCGCACATACGGTCAAATTTGCGCAGGTGCGATTACACCAGAACTGGTGCACGTCAGCCATCCTTGAAGCTTCAACTTGATCCATTAACCATCCAAAACCACCCCGATGCCCCCCGTGACCTCAACCAAACCTACCAACAAGTCCTAAAATACCATACGGAATTAGTCAAGCCTTCAAATCACATCACACAATGCTAAAACCACGAATCGCATCCCAATTCAGGCTTAATGTACTTTAGAACTTCAAACTTCTACATTCGATGCCGAAACCTATCAAATCACGTCCGATTGACCTCAAATTTTGTACACAAGTCACATTCGACATTATGGACCTACTCCAACTTTTGAAATCGGAATCCGACCCTGATATCAAAAAGTTCACTCCCGGTCAAACATCTCAAAAAACCTTCAAATTTCTAACTTTCGCCAAATGACCCCGAAATGACCTACGGACCTCCAAATCCACATTCGGACGCGCTCCCAATACCAGAATCACCATACAGAGCTATTCCTAGACTCAAAATCCCAAAGGGACATCAATACCATTGAAATGCACTTTAACCCAAATTTATGAAATTCTTCCAAAATGCCAACTTTCCACAATAGGCGCTGAAACGCTCTAGGGTCATCCAAAACTCGATTCGGACATACGCCCGAGACCAAAATCATCATGCGAACTTGTTGGAACCTTCCAATCCCGATTCTGAGGCGTTTTACTCAAAAATCAAACCTTAGTCAATTCTTCCAACTTAAAGCTTCCAAAATAAGAGTTTTCTTTCCAAATCAACTCCGAACTTCCCGAAATTTAATTTCGACTATGGGCACAAGTCATAATACCTGAAGTGAAACTACGCAAGGCCCCAAACCGCCAAACGACATGCTAGAACTCAACACGACCGATCGGGTCGTTACATTCGGGGTCTTATACTTTATATTGTGATGTGTTACGGATTGGTCTCGATACGATGTTGATGCAGGACGGTAGGGTGATTGGCTACGCATCTAGACAGCTGAAGGTTCATGAGAAGAACTATCCTATCCATGACCTTGAGTTAGCAGATATTGTTCATGCCTTGAAGATTTGGCGGCACTATTTGTACGGTGTCCCTTGTGAGATTTACACTAATCACCGGAGTTTATAGCATCTGTTCAAATAGAAGGATCTTAACTTGTATCAGCGGAGGTTGTTGGAGCTACTTAAGGATTATGATATTACCATTTTGTACCATCTCGGGAAGGTCAATGTGGTGGCGGATGCTTTGAGTCGCCGGGTGGAGAGTTTGGGGAGCTTAGCATATCTACCAGCAACAGAGACGCCTTGAGTTGCCAGGCAGAGAGTTTGGGGAGTTTGGCATATGTTCCTGCAGCTGAGAGGCCCTTAGCCTTGGATGTTCAGGCCTTAGCCATCCAGTTCGTGAGATTGGATATTTCAGAGCCTAGCCGGGTATTAGCTTGTGTGGTTGTTCGGTCTTCTATTTATGACTGTGTCAGGGAGTGCCAGTATGATGATCCTCATCTTCTAGTTCTACAGGACAAGGTTCGGCGAGGTGATGCCAGAGATGTGACTATTGGTGATGACGGTGTGATGAGGATGCAGGGCCGGATCTGTGTGCCCAATGTAGATGGGCTTCGGGAGTTGATTCTCGAGGAGGCCCATAACTCGTGGTACTCCATTCATCCCGGTGCTGCGAAGATGTACCAGGATTTGAGACAGCACTACTGGTGGAGGAGGATGAAGAAGGATATAGTTGGGTTTGTGGCCAAGTGTCTCAACTTTCAGTAGGTCAAATATGAGCACCAGAGGCCGGGTGGATTACTTTAGAGGTTAGAGATCCCAGAGTGGAAGTGGGAGCGGATCACCATGGACTTTGAAGTTGGACTTCCACAGACTTTGAGAAAGTTCGATGCCATTTGGGTGATCGTGGATCGCCTGACCAAGTCAGCTCATTTTATTCCAGTGTTTACCACTTATTCTTCTGAGAGGTTGGCTGAGATTTATATCAGAGAGATTGTACTCCTTCATGGTATTCCAGTATCCATCATTTCAGATAGAGGTACACAGTTCACATCACGGTTTTGTAGAGCCGTACAACAGGAGTTGGGTACTATGGTGGAGCTGAGCACAACTTTTCACCCTCAGACAGATGGGCAGTCCAAGCACACGATTCTGATTCTTGAGGATATGCTCTGCGCCTGTGTGATAGAGTTCGGAGGGTCATGGGACCAATAGTTTCCACTTGTAGAGTTTTCTTACAACAACAGTAATGAGTCCAGCATTCAGATGGCATCGTATGAGGCTTTGTATGGTAGTCGGTGACTATCCCTAGTGGGATGGTTTGATCTGGGCGAGGCCCAATTATTGGGTACAGATTTGGTCCAGGATGTCTTGGATAAGGTGAAGGTGATTCAGGAGAGACTTTGCACATCCCAATCCAGGCAGAAGAGTTATTCGGACCGGAAGGTTCATGATTTGGTATTTATGGTTGGTGAGCGGGTCTTGCTTTGGGTATCGCCTATGAAGGAAGTCATGAGGTTCGGGAAGAAGGGCAAGCTGAGCCCGAGGTTCATTGGTGTTTTTGTGATATTTCGGCGAGTTGGGGAGGTTGCTTATGAGCTTGCCTTGCCTCCCAGCCTAGCAAGAGTTCTCCCGGTATTCCACGTGTCTATGCTCCAGAAGTATCACGGTGATCCGACTCATGTATTGGATTTCAGCTTAGTCCAGTTGGACAAGGATCTATCTTATGTTGAGGAGCCAGAAGCCATTTTGGACAGGCAAGTCAGAAAGCTCAGGTCAAAGAATATTGCTTCAGTAAAGGTCCAGTGGAGGGGCCAACCGGTCGAGTAGACGACTTGGGAGACCGAGCAGGATATGCGCAGCCAATACCCTCATCTTTTCACAGTTTCAGGTATGTATTTATACTCGTTCGAGGACGAATGACTGTTTTAAGAGGAGGAGGATGTAACGACCCGGCTGGTCATTTTAAGAGTTAGAGCCCTGATCCCCTAATAATTGTTTTCCCCACGTTTGTTTCCGCTATTGGGACTTGCCGGAGTGATTTGTTATGGAATTCGGAGAGTTTTGGAACACTTAGTCCCTAGTTGTGAGTTTAAGCCTCAGAGTTTGGACCGTAGTCAGAAATTTTGATATCGAGTTCAGAATGGAATTCCGAAAGTGGTTGTAGTTTCGTAGTGTCATTTTTGACCTGTGTATAAAATTTGAGGTCATTCGAACTAGATCTGATGTGGTTCGGCGTCGTTTGTAGAATTTGGAAAATTCTAAATTTCTTAGGCTTGAATCCGTGCTTAATTCATGATTTTGTTGTTGTTCGATGTGGTTTGAAGGCTCGACTAAGTTTGTATGGTATTTTAGGATTGGTTGGTATGTTTGGTTGAGGTCTCGGGCGCCTCGGGTGAGTTTCGAGTGCTTAACGGATCAAAAAGTTAGATTTGTGTTATTGCTGAAGTCTTCAGGCATATGGTCTTTTCGCACCTGCGGTGGAGAGACCGCAGGTGAGGGATCGAACGTGCAGAGAAGCAAGCGCAGAAGAAGAAAAGTGGAGGAGTGCCAGAGGTCACAGGTGCGAGGTGAATTCTGCATCTGCGATGCCTGCAGATGTGTTAGGGTCATCGCATGTGCGCAAGGTCCGCAGAAGCAAGAAGGACATAGTGGAATATGTAGCTCGGTATCTGAATTTCCAGCAGGTAAAGTATGAGCATCAACGTCCAGGTGGATTGCTTCAAAAGTTAGAGATTCCGGAGTGGAAATGGGATTAGATCACTATGGATTTCGTTGCTGGGATTCCACAGACTCAGTGGAAGTTTGATACAGTTTGGGTAATTGTAGATGGGCTGACCAAGTCAGCTCATTTCATTCATGTGATGACTACCTATTCTTCCGAATAGTTGGCTTGAGTTTATATCCGCGAGATCGTCAGGCTTCATGGCATACCTATATCCATCATCTCTGACCGGGGTACATAGTTTATATCACTATTCTGGAGGGGTGTACAATATGAGTTGGGTACTCGAGTGGAGCTGAGCACAATATTTCACCCTCAGACGGACGGGCAGTCCGAGCGCACTATTTAGATATTAGAGGATATGCTCCGTGCATGTGTGATGGAGTTTGGAGGTTCGTGGGATCAGTTCTTGCCACTTGCGGAGTTTTGCCTACAATAACAGTTATCAGTCGAGCATCCAGATGGCACCATATGAGGCTCTGTATGGTAGGCGGTGTCGGTCTCCAGTGGGTTGGTTCGAGCTGGGCGAGGCTAGATTATTGGGTACAGACTTGGTTCAGGATGCTTTGGAAAAGGTTAAGGTGATTCAGGATCGACTTCGCACAACCTAGTCCAAACAGAAGAATTATGCGGATCGGAAAGTTTATGATATTGCATTCATGGTTGGGGAACGAGTCTTGCTCTGGGTGTCACCCATGAAGGGTGTGATGAGGTTCGGAAAGAAGATCAAGTTGAGCGCTAGGTATATCGGGCCTTTTGAGATTCTTGAGAGAGTGGGGGTGGCTTACAGGCTTGCGTTGCCACCGGGTTTATCAGCAATTCAACCGGTGTTCCATATGTCCATGCTCCGAATGTATCACGGCGATCCATCCCATGTGTTATATTTCAGCTCTGTCTGGTTGGACAATGATTTGACTTACGAGGAGGAGCCAATGGCTATTCTAGCCCGGCAGGTTCGTCAATTGAGGTCAAAGAGTTATTCTTCAGTCCGAGTGCAGTGGAGAGGTCAGCCCATCGAGGCAGCTACTTGGGAGTCCGAGTCGGACATGCGGAGTAGATATTCCCACCTTTTCACCAGCCTAGGTACTTTTCTATGTTCGTTCGAGGACAAACGGTTATTTTAGAGGTGGAGAATGTGATGACCCGATAGGTCATCTTATGTTTTAGAACCTAATTTTGCACTTTAAAGCCTTAAATACCTCATCTTAACCCTTCTCAATTTGCGTGCGCAGTACGAGTGTTTTTACGGAAAGCTTTTTTAACAGCTTTTATGTTTAAAAAAATTAAAAAATGAGAAAATATGAAATTTTTGCATTAAGATCCATTTGAGATGATTTTGGTCAAAGTTTTGAGCAAACAGACCGGGATTCATGTTTTGATGGTCCCAGTTCGTCCGTATCATGATTTGGGACTTGAGCATATGCCCGGAATCGAATTCGAAAGTCCCTAGCTCGAGTTATCGCACTTTGTTAAAATTTGAAAGTTAATGGCTTAATGACTTTGAAATGTTTGACCAATGTTTGACTTTTTGGATATCGGGTCTATATTTTAGTTCTGAAACCCGGTATAGGTCCAATACTATATTTATGACTTGTCTGTCAAATTTGGTGAGAAACAGAGTTGGTTTGACGTGATTCAGACGTCCGGTTGTGAAATTAGAAGTTCATGAGTTTTCGTAAAAATTTCCTTTGATTTGATGCTAAATTCGTAGTTCTAGGTGTTATTTTGGCAATTTGATCGCGCGAGCAAGTTCGTATGATATTTTTAGACTTGTGTGCATAATTGGTTTAGAGCCCCGAGGGCTCGGGTGAGTTTCGGATAGGCTACGGAGTGAAATCGGACTTAGAAATATTGCTGGTGTGTTTCAGTTCTGGTGCAGGCCTCTGATCTCATATTTACGATAGGGATGGGCATATATCGGGTAAAACCGATAACCCGAACCATTAATTATTTATTGGGTTATCGATATTGGGTTATTAGGTTAACGGTTTAGAATTTTTTCACTATTGAGTTATCGGTTCAGGCCTCGGTTTGCCAATTATGTTAATGGGTTAACCGATAACCTAATAAGGATTAATAAAATTACTACTTTACCCTTAAGTGTATACATATGCTAGGGCTTCACTTCATTTTTTCCTATTCTTTCTCAGCCGCATTCTTCAGTGACTATGTTGATAAATCTTGATACCCGCATTCTTTATCGATTTTGATTTTCTTGTTGCTCTAATAAATCTTGTTGCTTCTCCACGTTTGTATTTCTCTGCAAGCACTTCTAATCTTTCCTTTTCATTCTTCCATCTCTATTAAAACAGCAGCAAGAAATACTGTTAAAGAATATCTGAAAGGAATTGCATGTACTCCAGAGTATCTGCGGGTTCACCTGTTTGAAAGTCTTCAACTTATAAAGGTTTCGTCCCTTCAGAGTATGATACATACAAGCAAAGTGAAGAAACATAATTGTTCTATTGATGAACGCGGGAAAGCAATGGTATGTTGATAACAATTGTTCTATTGTGCGTTGCTTTTAGTTGTCATTACTTATATGGCTATGTTGATAATGATATTGGTAATTTGGGGTTTCGGTTGATTTTAGTTGACAAGTCACTGTTTTTTGGTTTAACTGTTTTTGGGTTTAATTATGTTTTTGGGTTTAATTTTGTTTTTGACATCTTTTAGAATTAGGACATGTATTCTTTTACCGCAGAAAAGCTTGTTTAAGTTGGGAAGATGTATGACAACATTAACTCGTAACTGCATTTTGCCTTTTTCTCATTGTCATTATACTCCTTATGAAATCAGCTATATCGGGTATTCTATTTATCATTGTACTACTTCTTATGAAACCGTATGTAAGTGGATCCTAGTGGTGTAGATTCTTTAAGATGTTCAGTATGTCATCATTCTCTAGGTTTTCTTGGGTTATTAGGACATAATAGAAATATTTAACTGACATAATTCTATTTTTGACATCTTTTAGAATTAGGACATGTATTCTTTTACTGTTGATTCTTCTAATTAGTTTTTTAATATTTTGTTGCCTCGCTGCTTGATTTCTTTTAAATTCAAACTCACAGTGACACAAACGCATGGCTGAAAATATCATAATTGATAAGGTGATTGGTGAAAATAGAGCTTCTAATTCAAATGCGACGGCACAATCTCAATCAGTTCAATCGATAGTAAGGAAACAAAGAAAAAAGAGGTCTCCTGCATGGGATCATTTTGACCAAATTATTGATTCTAAAAAAAATAAAAAGGGTATCTGTAAACATTGCAAAAGAGAATATTTTGCTAACACAAAAGATAATGGTACGAACCACTGCTTACGCATATGACCAATTGTAAAAAAATACCTTTAGTGTAACAAGTCAATCAAAATTAGCGTTTCAACCTGTTCGGAGGGTAATAAGTGTGATATAGCTGTTGTTCCTTGGAAATTTGATCAAGAACAGTGTAGGAAGGCTTTGTGTCGTATGGTGATTGTTGATGAACTTCCTTTCAGCTTTGTTGAAAAGGAAGATTTTATGAATTTTATGAAAGTTGCACAACCTTTTTTTCGAATTTCTTCACGTAGAACTGTAACTCGGGACTGTTTTGATCTTTTCAATGAGAAAAAACGTAAGTTGGTGAAGCTTTTTAAAGATCAGAGAGTTTACCTTACCACTGATACTTGGACTTCCTTACAATGAATAAATTATATGTGTATTATTGTTCATTGAATTGATAATGAATGGAAAATGCATAAAAGAATTATCAACGTTTGTCCAATTTCTAGTCATAAGGGTGAAGATATGGCAAATAGTATTGTTAATTATTTGAAAGAGTGGGGGTTACAAAAGATTTTCACTGTCACAGTTGATAATGCTGGTTCAAATGATGTGATGGTGAAAGAGCTTTCTAAGAAGTTAACTAAATGGGGGACCAATTTCATGAATGGTAAGCACCTTAACGTGAGGTGTACGGCTCATATTATGAATCTTGTTGTTCAGGATGGTATAAAAAAATTAATTGTGTCTATTGAACGTATTAGGCAATCAGTGAGATATATCAGGCAACTATGTCTATCTCAATTATTGAGCTTGACTAGTAAAAAGTCAATTGTCTGCAGTTCAGGCTTTTGCTATATCCTTGAGCAGCTTTGAAACTTCCAATTTCTTGAAATGAGATTCCTGAGCAGTTTCAAGTTTCTTGTATTTATAGGGCATATGATAGAAAGTTGTTGTTATGTCAATAGTTTATTTTATACATTCCTTTTTTGATTTTGTGTTCACATCTTGTGAAGGCATTGGAGAATTATTAATTATCACCTGATGCCACCTATTATTGTTGATTGTTTAATGGAAATGAAATCTCAACTTGCTTGACTTGCAATTTAGCACTGTTGGGAGTTCTTGGCTTTAGAACTGGATTCTTGCTTGGTCTTTTTATTGAATTTTATCTCTTCATCTACTCTGAGCCCACTGACGTTGAGGTACTTAATAAGAAGAGTTAAAGAGTTGCAGATGTACTGTATAGAAGCAGAAGCAAATGTTGTCAAATTGTTTCAATTTGTCAAAATGAAGCTTCAAATATTAGTTGTGTCCAGAACGCAAAAATTAGTATACTATATGTGAATTGTCTTCTCTTTTTTGCTTAACTCTAGAATAAGTTATCTTATCGGGTAAATCGATCACCGAACCGATAATGGTCGATAATCGGTTAACTGATAACCGATATTTTATCGGTTCGGTTATCGGTTTACCATATTTGTAAACCGATAACCGATATGCTAAACCGATAATATTTACAACCGAACCGAACCGAACCGACTGATGCCCACCCTTAATTTACGAGGTCAGGCTTCACATTTACGACCCTTGATGGGTTTGCATTTGCGATCAACTCATCACATTTGCGAAGAGTAGCTGGAGCACCTCAAGTTCGCATTTGCGAAGTGGGTCAAGGGGGTATAGGATCGCAATTGCGATCAGTTGGTCGCATTTACGGAAGGTCAGAGTTCGAATTTGCGAATAACTCATTGCAAATGCGATGAAAGCAGAGATGTGAAGGTCTTCGCATTTGCGATTGATTCTTCGCATTGGTGAGTTTCACAAATGCGAACCCCAGGTCGCAAATGTGCCATCTGCAACTGAATAAAATGGGACTTAGACGGGATTATGGTTCATTCTCTCAATTTTCAAAACAAGAAACCCTAGAAGCGATTTTTTAAAGAACTTTTCTTCCCCAAATCATTAGTAAGTGATTCTAAACTAATTTCTTTTAATCTTTCACTACATTTCCTAAGATTTCAACCAAAAATATGGTGTTTTCATAGTAAAAATTAGGGATTTTGGGTAGAATTAGAGATTTTTGTAAAATAGAAATTTAGACCTCAAATTGAGGTCTGATTCCAAAATAAATTACATAATCGGGCTCGTGAGTGAATGAGAGTTCATATTTTGTGACTTTTATCCGATTTCGAGACGTGGGCACGGGGAGGCTTTTAGGACGATTTTCTAATTTCTTGCTTTAGCTTTTATTTCATTAATTAGATTAGTTTCTTATAGTTGTATTTATGGTATGTAATTAATTTTGGCTAGATTTGGGCCATTCGGAGTCGGATATTCGTGGAAAAGGCATTGTTACCGATTGATTGAACTTGGTTCGAGGTAAGTGGCTTGCCTAACCTTATGTGAGGAAAATCCCCTTAGGATTTGATACTGTTGTGATATATGAGCGCCGTGTACGTGAGGTGACGAGTGCGTACACAGGCTATTTGTTGTAAAACCTGATACTTTTATTGAGTAGCAACCTGTTTTTCCTTTAATTTGAGTTATACCATTTAAATGAGTACTAGTATATTTTCATTCTTAATTGAGCTATTCCAATATGTGTAGTTATCATGTTTCGTCTAATATCGCATGTCTACGTACTTTAACTGCTTATTTGAACTTTGTGAGGCATGCCTAGTTGATTTCCTGCTTTTCCTTGTTCTTTATCAGTATTAACTGTAAAAATCTTGCTATTAACTGTTGTATTTATCGGTTTGAGCTGTGTGTTTACTTTTGAGACTACGAGGCGGTTTCCTCGGGAGTTCTCCCTGCATATTTACTTTTGAGACTACGAGGCGGTACCTCGGGAGTTCTCCCTGCATATTTACTTTTGGGACTACGGGGCGGTACCTCGGAAGATCCCTCCCTGCACATTTACTTTTGAGACTATGAGGCAGTGCCTCGGGAGATCTCCTCGCATATTTACTTTTGGGACTATGAGACGGTATCTCGGGAGATCCCCTGTTGATGTTGAGTATTTATTTTTGGGACTACGAGACAGTATCTCGGGAGCGCCCCTATTGTTCTCACATTGTGTTGTGTTGTTATTGCCCTGTGAATTCTTTCTGTTAAATTCTCCGTTTTACTTTATTTTATTATATCATATGTCTTATTATATCCCAGTAGGGCCCGGATCTGACCTCGTCACTACTCTACCGAGGTTAGGCTTGGCATTTATTGGGTACCATTGTGGTGTACTCATGCTACTCTTCTGCACATGTTTTGTGTGCAGATCCAAGTGTTTCTTATCAGCCCCGCTATTAGCTGAGAGTGCTTGCTGTTGTACGGAGACTTCAAGGTACCTCTACCACATCCGCAGACCTCGAAGTCCCCCTATATTCTCTCCTATGTCATTTTCTTTCCGTATTTCTTTTATTAGACTGTGGTGTATAGAGACACTAGTTTTCTTCTGTAGCTTGTGACTTATGATGTTTCGGGTTTTAGAAATACTGTGTATTACTAGAGAGTTGGTTATTGTACATGCCGAGCAGCATTGTTACCAGTTATTTAGTTATCTATTGCAGTTAGTTGTTAAGTTTTACTTCCATTTTTGTTATCTCCGCATTTATTTAGGCTTACCTAGTCATAAAGACTAAGTGCCGTCACGACGTCTTACGGAGGGAGAATTGGGTCGTGAGTCACATTGACTAGTGGTGAGCCACATTGACATTGAACATGCATATTTTACCGAACACTTTTAATAAAATGTCTAACTTGCTATAGACCCCACAATAAAGAGGCTGCCTTGTAAATTATATATATGCATGTCGATGATGTAGTTGAGAGTTTTTCTTTATTTTTTGGTTAGAGTAGTTGAGAGTTCAATAATTGATATATGCCTTTGCCGCATTGTCTTTCCTATTTTCACTTGCTCGTCAGAGAAAAGTTTCTAAATTATCATTAAACTTGGCATTTGAAAAATATAATAAATTTATTTCGCAGGATGCTATATTAGTTTATCATTTATTTAAGCTGTAAATGGGCCAAAACAATAAAATAATTAATACTATATCCATTCCAATTGACATAAAATCATTGTATGGAGCTTAAAATGTTAATGACTCGTATATTACACTTACAAGTAGTTAAGCAAAAAGTAGCTCGTTTGGTACGAGGGATGAGGGATAGTTAATCTCGAAATTAAATTTGAGATAAAACTGTGATATAACTAATTTCGGGATTATAGTATTTTTTTATCCTTATGGAAGGATGAGATAACTAATCCTGGGATAATTAATCATGGAATGACTTGTTTTCCAACCTTAGAAACGAGTTGATAGAGCACACATCAATCAAGTTTGTCAAAGTTTTTGAATTACTAAAATGAATGAAAACTAATTATTGGCATAACATAAAAACTTCTCTAATGTTCCAAATGAAAAGGTTGTCATATAGAAAGAGTAAACTATAAATAAACAACAAGAAAGAAACAAGAAATGCAAACTTGATGATTTGAACTCTATGGATCAAAAATTAGATTGCTAAGGTTAGGTAGAGATGTTTTTGTTGCACTACTTTGTTTGAGCCCTATTATATTTTTGTCACGATCCAAAATTCCACCACAGACGTCGTAATGGCACCTAGTCTCTAAGACTAGGTAAGCCGATTTCAATTACATTTGAAGCCTTTTTTTTTTTGAATTGAATAAGTAATCAAAACTAACAGCGGAATAAATATGAATATACAATCCCCTCTCCCCCCCTCCCTCCCCCCAAGACTGGTAGTACTGAGTCACAAACTCTAACTGAATACATGAAATGATCATGAGGACCGAATATACAATACTTTTTGATTAAAGTTAACAGTACAATGAAATAAAAAAAGACTCCAAGAGACTGTGACGACTAAGCAGCTCTACCTTGAATCCTTACGATCCCGCTTTAACTCTGCTCAAGTCTGATATCTCCAATACCTGGCTCTGCACAAAAGAATATGCAGAAGTGTAGTATGAGTACACCACGGTCGATACCCAATAAGTATCAAGACTAACCTCAGTGGAGTAGAGACGATGTACAATCAAGACACTCACTAGTCTAATAGCATGTGCAATATAATATACAAAATAATAGAAAACAGATAACAATAAGGGCAAGATAAAACAACCAGTGATATGCACAGCAAGACAATAAGAACACCGTAAATATCGCTCAATAACTCTTTTATAAATGTCTTTCACATATAATTCTTCCAAATAACTCTTTTTTTCAAATATAATTTTCTCAAATAATTATTTTCCAAATATAATTCTTTCAATAAATCTTTTCAAATATAATTTTCTCAAATAATATCTTTCAAATATAATTCTTTCAATAATACTTTCTAAGCAAAAATCCTTCCAAATAAATATTTTGAATATAATTCTTTCAATTAAGAAGTCACCATGTGACACCTCGTTTCATAATCTTAAAAATACGGGTCTCAACCCATTTTTATATATTTCCATGGCACTTTGTGCCCATAATTAAATCATTATAGTTTTCCGGCACCTCGTGCCCTCATTTCATATCACAACTGCACGGACAATTCACGTGCCAAATATCATTATCATTTACTCACAGCACCTCGTGCCCACATTTCATATCACAACTGCACGGATAATTCATATGCCAAAATCCTCATTATTTACTCACGGCACCTCGTACCCACACTTTATTTTATAATCCTCCTGGCAATAGCCATAGGTTCTCAATTCAACATAAATCAGATTGTTATCAATTTACCAACAACAAGATAAATTGCACAAGGTATAAAAATAAACACAAGAAAATCATAACATCACATGAAAATCACCAACACCACGACTCCACGTCATCACATATCGTCCTTGACAATAGCCACCCTTATCTCTCCTATAATAGCCACCCTTATCGCTCCTATTGCCACCCTTATCTTTCTTATAGCCACCTTTATCGCTCCGCCCAGACAATATTCCAACAAACACAACAACAGTGAAATGCCACCCTTATACCCGCATAGTATCTACAGTGGAACGCCACCCTTATATCCTCAAAATAACAACTCACACAACACAATAATTTACGCAAAAAATTACCGCAGCAACATAACAAAATTAATTCATATCACAATTTGCCCAATGGCCACAATCAATTCTAAGGATATAATAAAATTAATTAATTTCACAACAAATAACTCAAAGCTCCACACAATGTATATAAAACCTCAAAATCAATCAACAGAGATAGAAATTATTCAGCACAAAGCAAAGCCTGCATTAAACCAAATTTAGATAATTATATTAGCACATCTTCTTAAACTTGCTTAATTAATTATTTGCTTGAGAAAAATTCATAATAAAATTAAATTCCAAGAATATCAAACCATCAAACTCACGGAATTCACATAAATATGCAGGTAATAATTACATCAAGTTGTCATATAAAAACAAATTCAATAAATGTGATTTGAGGTATGGCAAACAGATGATTAAATATATGCCAACAATTATCAATTTACTAAGCAATATGCCCAAGACCTTAACTTAATAAATTTTGTACATATAAGCCTGATTTACGTACTCGTTACCTCGCGTACACGGCTTTTCACATTTCACAAATGGCACATAAGACTCGATGCCTGAGGGATAATTCTCTCACTCGAGGTTAAGCAAGACACTTACCTTTTTGAAGTTATGTTGATATTTCAAAATTGCCTTCTTGCTTGAATTGACCTTTGGACAGCTCAAATCTATTCAAATTAATTGCATAACTTCATTAAAATTCATCGAAAATAATTCCGGATAATAATATGTCGACTTAAAATTTTATTCCAAAAAGTCAACAAAAGTCAACGCGGGACCCGCCCCTCGGAACCCGACATAATTTTCATGAAATTCGAACACCCGTTCTGATACGAGTTCAATCATATTAATTTTATCGAATTCCAATAACAACTCGACCTCCAAATTTTAAATTTTTGTTTTTGGAAGATTTTACAAAAATCTTGATTTTCCTCCATTAAAATCCGAATTAAATGATGGATTCAAAGGTATAATCATGAAAATTAATCAAAACTGGATAAGAATCACTTACCCCAAATACCCACACAAGAATCTCTCCAAATATCGCCTTCTACCGAGCTCCCAATTTGATTTTTGTGTTATGAACTCAAACCCTCATTTTTGGGACTTTTAATTCTGCCCAGGCATTTTTCTTCTTCGCGAATGTGGCCCCCTTCTCGCGTTCGCTTAGCACAAATCAGTCTGCTGCCTCAAGTCTTCTTCATGAACGCGAGGCTTCACTCGCAAACGCGATGCCTATATGGCCTTTAACTTCGCGAACGTGTAACACATTCGCGAACGCGAAGACCAAATGTGTGGGGTCTCAGCTGCCTCTTCTTCCTCCTCGCGAGCGCGAGCTCCAACACGCAAATGCGATGCCCATCTTTCCACACCTTCGCGAACGCGAAGGCCAAATTCCAGCAGCACTCAAACTTCCTCTACGCGAACGCGAGAGGGCCTATGCGAACGCGTAGAAGAAAACCAGCACCAACAAAATCTGATGCTTCAACTATAACACCAAGCCCGATTCTAGTCCGTTAACAATTCGGAATACACCCGAGGTCCTCGGGACCTCAACCAAATACACCAACAAGTCTTAAAATATCATACGAACTTAGTCGAATTCTCAAATCACATCAAAACGACGAATCGCGCCTCAAATCAAAATTTATGAACTTTGAACTTTCAAATTCTGTATCTTGTGTCGAAACACATCAAATCAATCCGGAATGACTTCAAATTTTGCACACAAGTCATAATTAACATAACGGAGGTATTCAAATTTTCAGAATTGGATTTCGACCCCGATATCAAAAAGTCAACCCTTGGTCAAACTTCCCAAAAAATCATCTTTCGCCATTTCAGGCCAAATTCCTTTACAGACCTCCAAATAATTTTTCGGACACGCTCCTAAGTCCAAAATCACCATACGGAGCTATTGACATCATCAACATTCCATTCCAGGGTCGTTTGCTCAAAAGTCAACTCTTTGGTCAACTCTTTCCATTTAAACTTCTAAATAAGAATTATTTTTTTAATTTAATTCCGAATATTTAGTAAATCAAACTCGACCACATCCGCGGGTCATAATACATATTGCGAAACTATTCGAGACCTTAAGTCATTGAACGAGACATTAATTCTTAAAACGATAAGTCGGGTCGTTACAGTTTTATTCGGCTCAAACTCACAAATAAAACCAAAAGTCAATTACATACTAGCATATGGGATTTACCTTAACAACCCTACGTATACCTTGTTGGAAAGACCAATTAATTATGGACCACTCACTTTCCCTTTAATCAACCACTGATTAATGTACCAAATCATATTAAAATGTCTTAAAATTTTCTCATAAAGCACACAGGACAGAATTTTAGATAGACAAGACGAGCTGCTTTTTATAAATTCGCATGTTGAAGGCATCAACAAGGCAGACAATATGCGTAGCACGTCATTAATGTGTGGCTAACACAATGAATACAAGGATGCCTGTTTCCTGCAAACTAATCTCTTTTCATGGGGGGAATAATTGCTGTTTGGTTCCTCAATTATCTGGACAAGAGTGAGTTGTTGCAGTGGTGAGCACCCTCTACTTTCAACTAAGAGGTTGTGAGTTCGAGTCACCCCAAGAGTAAGGTGGGGAGTTGTTGGAGGGAGGGAGCCGAGGGTCTATCGAAAACAGTCTCTCTACCCCAGGGTAGGGGTAAGGCATGCGTACACACTACCCTCCCCAGACCCCACTAGTGGATTATACTGGATTATTGTCGTTGTTGTTTGTTCCTCAATTATCAGTAAATTCTAATTTGTTGTCCTTGTGTTATTTTGCTAAGTATATTTAATATTTAATTGATTAAAATATATATTTTTGGTCCCTTGTATTGAAAATACATCATATTCAGACTATTTTCAGAACAATATTATCCTCAAACAGAGAGAAATAACACAAATTTAACATATAGGTAGTTACACTACTACAAATTCCTAAATTTCCGATTGACATTCTTGTCGGAAATTCGTCGGGAGTTCAGATGGCATGCAACATATTAATATTTCGTTAAATTTGTAAAAATTCATAAGTGGAGAGACCAAAATTTTAAATTTAATATTGACAATTAAATGTGCTAAACTAGATATCAGAGGGATAGAAATTAAAATTTATAATTATAATAATTGAGAAACTAAAATTGTACATTTCCCCCTTCTATTTTATATCTAATTAATCTTGCCAATTAATTTGCTCCAAACAAGAAGAGCACTAGAAACTGAATTAGTCTTTCATGTGCTACAGAAACAAAATCACAAATCATTGCCTTCTTTTGGGAGAGTCCGGAAAAAGTGATGTAAATTTTTTGCCAAATAAGAACCGAAACAATGTGTTAAAAAAGGAAACAAAGTAGTAATAGAGCATAGTATACAATACATACGCTATACATGTCTTATGTCATGGGCGGCTTTCCAGCCATGCCCCATGACCCCTTGGATGCGCCCCGTGGCGTCCTGTCAAGCCTCCCAACGCCTAACGCTACGATCGGCCCCGTGGTCTCGATAGCTCCAAGTGACAAGCGTGCATATGCCGTTGTCGCCCTCCCGTTGCCCCACCGATAGCTATCACCAGCGCCCAGCCACAGGCAGATGCAAACAGCGCCGACCCTGATGCTAAAGATAAAGTTGCTACCAACGGACTTGTTTCTATTTTGTAGAAGACTAAGTCCTTTTCATTATAAATTTAGAATAGTTTTACTGCATTTTCTTTTAGTGTGCTTCTACAGCTTATTTAGGTCAAGTCATGTAACTTTGGTTTATTTTTTTTAAACATTATTAAGGGGGACCAAGCAATCAAACTTTCTAGCAAGCAAACAATTCTCTGTACTGGTGTCTTCCCTCCCCCCCCCTGACACCGTGTTGTTTTTCTGTAATAACTTTCATTCAATGCAATAAAGCTTTCTTTCATTCTCAATTCTCTTTTCTACTCTCTCTCAATTGCTCATGACATTGGTTTTTCCGAACGGCGCTGACAATCTAGTCTAGCGTACGGAGGGGACCTCAGTTGGCGGACAACAACCGTACTGACATCGGTTGCTTAGCCTTACGTCGCCCTTCCAAGGAACTTTAGGAAGGCACCGCGTAACAGTTGGTATCAGAGCCTAGGCTCAACATCGGACGAGGGATTATATTACAATTACCACCATTTCTGACCATGGTGAATTATGGGGATCGCATTGCTACCCTTGAGGGGACGGTTGACGCATTTCGGCCCATCGTGGAAATGATGCCTGACATAAAGACTAGCCTAGTGCAAAGGTTGGACGACCTGGACCGCAGACTGGTCCAGGCCGAAGTTAACATAGAAAACATCAGTCGCGACTCTGAAGGAGACCGGCAAACGGTAGCCACAGAAGCAGCCAAAATTTTTGGTAAATTTGAGGCCCTCCAGCAGGAGCGTGCCGAGGATTTAGCCAACAGGGAATAATAGGCAGACAGGGTGACTGCCATATAACAAACTATAGATAACTTGACAGGCCAACTCAACGTTGTCAATGCTGCTTTACAAGGCCTACTTCGAGGAGGCGGAAACCAATTTGGGGGTGGTGTGAACCTCGCCCCTATGGCACAAAAACTGAAAATTCCTGAGCCAAAGCCATACTTCGATGCCATGGGAGGCCTAGAAGAAGCTAAGAAGGTAGCAATTGCTGCCATGTATCTTCAGGGTGATGCCAAACTCTGGTGGCGGGTGAAATACGAAGCTATCAAGGCTGGTGAAGATGCCCTCGAGACATGGGCATAACTGAAGGCAGCCATACGCCTACAGTTCTTCCCCGAAAATATTGAGTACAATGCCAAGAGAAAGCTACGGGAGCTCCGCCAGATGAAATCAGTGCGAGATTACGTGCGGGAATTCTCTGCGCTCATGCTGAACATCCGTGACATGGGGGACAAAGACAAACTCTTCACCCTCCTGGAAGGGTTGAAACCTTATGCCCGCATGGAGTTGCAGAGACAAATGGTAGACACGTTATCTAAGGAGATCCAAGCAGCAGAGTGCCTTGGGGATTATCAAGTGGAAGCCCGGAAGGATAGGCCTCAACAGCCTGTCCGAGGAGGATACAAAGGGGGCTAGCCGAACTGGTGGCCCTAGCAGAAGTGGAGGAGACCGGAGTGCACCCAAATCTAAGGCTCCCTCTTCAGGCAGTACTAGTGCTGCATCTAACAACAATGATCGGGAGAGGAACTCCCCCTCAAGATGCCGTCATTGCGGCAGACCACATTGGAATAATGAATGCCTACATGCACAGATGAACGCCCATCAAGCTTTTGAGGATGGGACGAATGACGACGCCGATGATGTGGACCAGACGGAACCAGTAGGTGCATTCAATGTAATTGTTGAATCTATTTATGAGCCCTTAGCGGGAACCAGTGCTGGTATCCGCAAGAAGAAGGACCCTTGTCCAATCGCCAAGAAAGGAAAAAAGAAGGCAAATAAGAGGACTCCTCCTCATCAAGAGAAGACCTTAATGTTCGTCGACATGAAGGTAAATGGCAAGCCCATTCGGGCAATGATAGACATGGGTGCTACCCATAACTACTTAGCCTCGACTCAGGTGGAGCACCTTGGACTAGTTGTAGGAAAGGGCAAAGGTCATGTGAAGGCTATCAACTCACCACCTCAGCCAGTGTGTGGAATAGCCAAAGAAGTATCAGTGAAGCTTGGCCCTTATGAAGGAAAGTTCAACCTGCGTGTAGTGATCATAGATGACTTAGAGTTAATAGTGGGGTTGGAATTCCTCAGACAGACCAACACCATGCCCGCACCATATGCAAACATGCTACTGATGATGGGAGCAAACGAGGCCATGCCCTGCATCATTTCGTGCATGCCCATGAAGATGGCCGCCGAGAACATCTCGGCCTTGCAGTTGAAGAAGGGGGTCAAAAGACATGAACCCATGTTCCTGGCTACCCTCTGCATGGAAGATATAGAATGCTCCTCGGGTCCCATTCCTGCACCCGTGAATGAGCTGCTACTGGAATTTGAAGACATAATGCCACAAGACATGCCAAAGGGACTTCCGCCTAGGCGCACTGTGGACCATGTGATTGAGTTGGTGCCGGGTGCGAAGCCACCTGCCCGGGCGCCATACAGAATGTCACAACCCAACAATTGACGGAAATGCTAGACATAGGGATCATCGTGCCCTCCAAGTCCTTATACGGGTCCCCTGTGCTATTCCAAAAGAAACATGATGGCAGTTTACGACTCTATGTGGATTATCGGGCTCTCAACAAAATCACCATGAAGAACAAGTACCTTATTCCTCTAATGGTGGATTTGTTTGACAGACTGGGTGGTGCGACGGTATTCACCAAAATAGACCTAAGGATGGGTTATTGGCAAGTTCAGATTGCAGAGAATGATGAACACAAGACGAACTGCGTGATGAGATATGGGTCATTCGACTTCCTGGTTATGCCATTCGGCTTGACTAATGCGACAGCCACATTTTGCACCCTAATGAACCAAGTCTTCCGAGAATACATTAACGAATTCGTCGTGGTCTATTTGGATGACATTGTGGTATATAGCCAGACACTGGAAGAACACCTGGAGCATTTACGGAAGGTCCTAGTCCGATTGCGGGAACACGAACTATATGCGAAGCTATCCAAGTGCTCCTTTACTCATAAACAAATTGACTTCCTTGGACATGTCATCGAGGAAGGACGGATCAAGATAGACCAACAGAAGATTCAGGCCATCACAGAATGGCCTCCTCCTAAGGATATCCACGCCTTGAGGTCGTTCCTTGGCCTATGCAACTTCTATCGGCGTTTTGTGAAAAGTTACTCCCTCATTGCAGTGCCACTGACAGAACTTCTCAAAAAGGCCACACCCCGGGATTGGGGTCCCAAGCGAGTAGAGGCCTTCAACACATTGAAAATGGTCATGTCCAGTAGCCCCGTTTTGGCCCTCCCTGACTTGGCCAAGCCATTCGAGGTACAAACGGATAGCTCCGACTATGCACTTGGTGGAGTCTTACTACAAGAAGGGCATCCTGTAGCATATGAGAGCCGGAAACTGAAAGATGTAGAGCGGCGCTATGCCGCCCACGAAAAAGAATTATTGATTGTCGTTCATTGCTTACGCCTTTGGAGGCATTATCTACTGGAAACCCCGTTCGTGGTCAAGACAGACAACATAGCTGTTAGTCATTTCATGACCCAGCCAAAGCTGAATGGTCGACAGGCTAGGTGGCAAGAACTCCTAGCGGAATTTCACTTCAACATGGAGTACCAAAGTGGGAAGACTACCCATGTTGCTGATGCGCTCAGTCGGAGGGCTGATCTAGCATCGGTGTGCATACTCGCCGCCCTACAGGGAAGCGAAGTAACAACCACCATAAAAGACCAGATATAGGATCTACTCATCAAGGATCCCGCTGCATAGTATTTGGTTGATTTGGTAGGACAGGGCAAGACTCGCCAATTCTATACAGAAGATGGTTTCCTGAAAGTGAAAGGGAACCGACTTTATGTTCCTAAATGAGGGGATCTGCGAAGGACGTTTTTGGCGGAATGCCACGATACTTTGTGGGCCGGTCATCCCGGTGAGGAACGCACCATGGCATTGCTTCGTCGTGCATATTATTGGCCTCAAATGGTCGACGACGTCGCTCAGTGTGTGAAGACTTGTCTAGTATGCCAGAAGGACAAGTCAGACCGCTTGACGTAGGCAGGACTCTTGGAACCATTCGCTGTCCCAAAAAGACCTTGGGAAAGCGTTTCCCTAGACTTCATCACCGGATTGTCCAAGGTCGGAGATCACACAACTATCTTGGTTGTGGTGGATCGATTTTCCAAGTATGCTGCCTTTATAGCATCCCCATAATATATATCAGCAGAAGATACAGCTCGACTTCTTATCTCATATCGTCAAATATTGGGGCCTTCCTAAAGACATCGTTAGTGATCGCGACTCACGCTTCACTAGAAACTTTTGGACCCAACTCTTTAAGTGCATCGGGTCAAAATTGAGTCGTAGCTCAAGTTTTCATCCGCAATCTAATGGCCAGACGGAGCGATTCAATGGCATGCTAGAGGAATATCTCCGGTACTTCATAACCGGATCGCAAAAGAACTGGGTGAAGCTTTTGGATGCTGCTCAAATGTGTTTCAATTCACAAAAGAACTCAAGTACCAACAAAAGCGCTTTTGAAATTGTTACCGGGCAGCAACCGCTACTCCCACATCCTGTGAACGCACCAAACATGTCAAAATCTCCTCGGGTTGCTAGCTTCTCAAAAGAATGGAAGCAAAATTTGGAGATAGTGCGGAGCTATCTTGTCAAAGCCCAAAAGCGGATGAAGAGGCATGCTGATCAGAATCGCCGCTTTGTTGAATATCAAGTGGGAGACAAAGTGATGGTCAAAATCCCAAAGCGGTACTTGTTTGCAGGGGTCCATGACCCTCACCTATTGCAAAAATACATTGGACCCTTGTTCATTGAAAAGCGCATTGGGAAAGTTGCATACCGGGTGGATACCCCAGCTTGGTGGAAAATCCATCCTGTTTTTCATGTCAGTCTTCTGAAACCTTTTCGGGAAGATATGGAGGATCCTTCACCAAGCCAACTCACAATACCAAGCATTCGAGGCCCCAATTCAGCCGGAAAAAGGTGTGATGAAGCTATTCTTGATGACAGAGTGATTCACGCCTCAAGGAAAGATCACCAAGAGTTCTTGGTGAAATGGCAGGGGATATGATGCAGAGGAGAATACCTAGGAGAGGGGAACAAACCTCAAAGCCTACAAGAGCCTACTTGATGATTATCTTGCAAGTAAGGCGTCGAGGACGTCGCCAACTCAGGTGGGGGAGAATGTCATGGGCGGCTTTCCAGCCATACCCCATGACCCCTTTGACGCACCCTGTGGCGTCCTGGCAAGCTTCCCAACGCCTAATGCCACGGTCAGCCCCGTGGTATCGGCAGCTCCAAGTGACAAGCGCGCATATGCCGTTGTCGCCCCACCGATAGCCATCACCAACGCCGAGCCACAGGTAGATGCCAACAGCGCCGCGCGTGCAGACAACGCCGCGTGCGCCGACCCTGATGCTAAAGACAAAGTTGCTGCCAACGGACTTGTTTCTATTTTGTAGAAAACTAAGTCCTTTTCATTGTAAAAATATAATAGTTTTACTGCATTTTCTTTTAGTATGCTTCTACAGCTTATTTAGGTCAAGTCATGTAACTTTGGTTTATTTTTTTAAGCATTATTAAGGGGACCAAGCAATCAAACTTTCTAGCAAGCAAACAATTCTCTGTACTGGTGTCTCCCCCCCCGACACCGTATTATTTTTCTGTAATAGCTTTCATTCAATGCAATCAAGCTTTCGTTCATTCTCAATTCTCTTTTCTGCTCTCTCTCAATTGCTCATGACATTGGTTTTTCCGTACGGCACTGACAATCTAGTCTAGCGTACGGAGGGGACCTCAGCTGGCGGACAGCAACCGTACTGACATCGGTTGCTTAGCCTTACGTCGCCCTTCCAAGGAACTTCAGGAAAGCGCCGCGTAACACTTAGCATGACGTTCCAGGTTAGCCGTTAACCAATTTTTTAATTTTTTTTTTATATAATTCTTTTTGGAGAAAACACATAACACTTGTAAAGTTGTAATATATGGGCTATGCAAGCAAAGAGCTTGTACACAAGGCTTTCGCTCTCGATGGATTAACAAGTTACATTACAATTTACAACTAACAAAGATTATCCAAAATTAAGGTTGAGTTTTGAGATGTGTTCCAAACGTATTTCTTCAGTGCAAAGGTTAAAAAATATTATATGCAATATTATCGTGCCTATAAATTACTTTTATTTAACTAAGAAATAGACAGGGGTGTACATGAACCGGATTGATTCGGTTTTTATTAAAACCAAACCAAACCAACGATATCGGTTTGGATTGGTTCGGTTTTATCGGGTTTTTAAAATTTTTTTGTTACATGAATATTTTTTCAATCTTACTTTATTAAAAATTTTATAAGTAAATATATGTTTAGTAAAAATTAAAAAAATTGACAAACATATGATCTATTAAAATAATTTTATTTAGAATTTTGTTAATAACACATGATAGTTATTTTTTTAGTCGTCTGACAATAACTTTTCGTTGATGTATACTTTAAAGGTTAAACGAATTTACTAATTAAACATAAAAATCAATATGATACCTAATTAATAATATGTTCTATTTAACTTTAGATTGTTGAAATACCACTTCAAATTCGAAAAAGATATAAGAATTTAATAAATCTTGACATATGAACATGGAAGAACAAAGAGTTTGATGCATTTCAGTAACACTTGATAAGAAAGTGATCATATAACCAATTACATGAGGTTAATAAAAATGGAGTACTTCATATTCTATTAAATATTACATCCCATAAGAGAATCTCAACTATTTCTAGAGTTTTTGTAAAAAAAATTCTACATAAAGTCTTAAACGTATATATAAAAATTATATATTTATATGTCGGTTTGGTTTGATTTTTTTTACTCAATACCCAACCAAATCATACCAAACCTAATCGGATTTTTTAATCGGTTTGGTTGACTTTTCGGTTTTGTGTGATTTTCCGGTTCGATTTGTACGTCCCTAAAAAGAGATATTGATGTTTGTCCGTTAGATTGAAAAATGAATATAATCCTCCAAAGCTTATAGCTTTAAAAAAAATTAAAGAGTATAAATTTTCGGAAAAGGTTCAAAAATACCCATGAACTATAATTTTTGGATAAAAAATACCCTTCTTCCTCCTAGTGGATTAAAAAAGTCCACAACATTTTTTTCGTATATTAAAACTGTCCTTCAGCTTAACAGAGCTGATGTGGGTCTTCTAGTGAGTTATGTGGCACACTATTATTGGTCCAGCTGGACTAAACTTAATAACTCATCTTATAATCCGACCCATAATATAATATCCGACCAAAAGGTTAATACCCGAATACTTATTAAACCAAAACCCATCCGGATTTCACATTCTTCTTCGTGCAGCTAGGGCTCCAAAGCTCCTTCCTTTTTTATTTCACTTCTTTCTTTCTTCCTCTTCAATATTCCCTCTTCTTTCTCATGCTAGATTCTCGGATTAAAGTAAGTATTTATAATTTTTGGTGTGTAAAGTTCTAGGGTTGTGAAAATTTTGGTAACTGTAAAATATGTTTGTTTTTTTTACTTTTATCTATTAAAAATGGAATCTTTGAATGATTTTAGGCTTTGTTTATAGTTTATTTGATATAAAAGCTATAAAAATTATGGTGGTGGGATTTTTATTTCAATACGTTATCGTCCCTTGTTTGTCTTATGCCATTGATTCTTGTATATATTATGCTTTGAATATAACTTAACGTGCTCTCTTTTTTGTATTTTATGCCGCATATGGTCTTTGCAGAACGGTTGAAAATATAGATTCGATTTTTAATTATGGGAGTCAGTGGGTGAGGAAATCTGTCACGACCCAATTTTTCTTATTTTGGGTATCGTGATGGCACATAATCTTAGGAACTAGGTAAGCCTAACATTTACTGAATAACAACAATAATTAAATAACATCTAACAATTTTTGAAATAGAAATCTCTATAAAAATACAATTCCCAAAAACCGGTAGTACAAGTCATAAGTTCTACAGAGTTTGTTACAAATTTCTAAATACAACTGTTTGAAATAAAGTAAACAGTGTGAATACAAATCAGAAGGTGACTCCGAAACCTGCGAACGCACCAGCAGGTTTACCTTGAGTCTCCACAGCAACAATCCGCATAGCTAGCTAATGATCAACTGACTTCAAAATACCTGGATCTGCATAAAATTGTGCAGAAGTGCAATATGAGTACACCACGATGATACTCAGCAAGTATCAAGACTAACCTTAGTAGAGTAGTGACGAGGTACAGTAAAGATGCCTACTGGACTAAATAACCTCAACAAGTATAAGTATAGGAACAACGGAGTATGATATCTACATAAAGACTACGCGAAATGGATAATAATACGGTAATTTCAGTAAGAAAGGAAAACAACAACTTTCAGCGGAATACCATAATAATGACACAATAGATGTACGGAAACATGAACTAAATCCGATGATCGCAAATAAATGAAAGGCAAATAACAACTCAACAAAACGACCGCTTTCACACCGGGTTTTAGCCAATAACCTCCACGAGGTACCGAACCTCAGAATATTCACAACTCACGGGTCTAATTCCTGAACCCTAACACTTAGCATCCTGTGCTCTCATTATAATTTATAACCTCACTAACGACTCACATGCCAAATAGAACCATTCTCACATAGAAGGCAATTAAACAAGGATGTACATCTATACTCAACAATATCAAGAATTCTCTTTAACCAATAAGAGTGCTTAACTACGTGTATGCTTGTGCAAGTGTTCTAATATAGTTTATGCCAGCTAGTAAGTATAGAAAAAGAAATGGACAACACATAAAATGTTTTCCTATAATTTTTTTACAAGATAGAACTCACACAGGTAAGTGCACTACTACACAAATATCAACAACAAGAATGTCCCTCGCTATCACAAGTAATCACAAATCAATCCCTGGCACAACCCACCTTGTCTCGCCACGTGTGCAATAGTAAAGTGAATGCCCGCCTTGTCTTGCCACACGTGCATAATAATATTCCTACCTTGTCTCGCCACATGCGCAACCCACATATATATAGCCCGCCTTGTCACGCCGCATGTACAATTATCAATATTAACAATAGCACGACAGAAACCTCGTGCAACCCAATAACACTTGCACGGCAGAAATCTCGTGCATCACAATAACAACAACCGCACGGCAGAAACCTCGTGCATCACAACAACAAGTATAACAGCAACAATGACAATAATACAAAGTTACGAAAAATAAATCAACTCAGATATTTCAGAACTTAAAGGAACGGAGGAACTAATTCACAAGGAGTAGCCACAATCGGGAATGCTAGTCTTAATAAGAACATCTCAACAATAAATGAAATACTATGTACAACGGTCCACAATATACAGTTCGACAATGAGGGAGCTAACACATGTCGAATAATTCCAAATAAGGACAAATCAACTAAATTATAGGATGTCTAACTTCTTTTTAAGGTTGGACAATTAGGGAAGAGATACAACAAATTCAATAAGAATAAGCAACAGAAAAATAATCATATCCTTAATTAATGGTGAACAATTACAGAAGAGATAATTATACTTCAAATAAAGATAAGCAGTTAGGGAAGGAAAACATGGCAATAAAAGAGATAACAATTTCAGTTGAGGCACGGATAGATCAAATAAGCAACAAGAGTGGATCATGAAGCAAATAAATTCCAATTAAAGCAGCTAGAGGTGGACTAGTAATTAAGAAACGTGATCATAACGAGAACAACTACATATTCGGTGAATACAAGGACCTAAAACCCCTAAAAGGCCAATTTTCCATAAATAAATCCGAGCACATACTCGTCACCTCGCGTACACGGACTAAAATTAGCATAGAAGACTCAAATCCTAAGGGGTAGTTCCCCCACACAAGGTTAGGTAAGATACTTACATAAAAAAAGACAAACCGATACTAAAAAATGAACTTCTCTAATGAAATGGCCTCTGGACGACTCAAATCTAACCAAAATAACTTCAAAGCACAAATAAAACTCATAAGAAACTATTCTCGATCATAAAGCCTCAATCTTTATCAAAATCTAAAAATCAACCCAAAAGTCGACCCACGGGCCCGCACCTCAAAACTCAACAAATTTTATAAAACCCGAACACACATTCCGATACGAGTTCAACCATACTAAAATTATTAAATTCTGATACCAATTCGTCCCTCAAATCATGATTTTTCATTTTGAATTTTTTTTCAAAAACCTCAATTTTCCTCAACTCAAAACACAAATTAAATGATAAAAATAAAGATAAAATTATGGAATAAAATAAATTCTAGGTGAAGAACACTTACCCAATCGAATTGCTTGAAAAACCCACAAAAAATCGCTCAAAATCGAATTCTACAAGTCAAGATATGATAAAAATGACCTAACCCTCAATTTGAAGATCTTATATTTTGCCCAGATGATTATGCATTGCGAACGCGGAGGAAGGATCGTATTCGCGAAGAAGAAAAATGAGACTGCCAAGAAGTGCTTCGCAAATGCGAAGACAAGCTCGTGAATGTGGAGAAGAAATAATTACTGTCCGGAATTAGTGCTACGCGATAGCGAACAAACATATGCGATCGCGAATAAGGAAATTGATGGCCCAAGAACTGAGCTACGCGAACGCAAAGAGACGGGTGCGAACGTGAAGAAGGGAAAAGCAGACCTTCGCGATCGCGAATGGAATCACGCGAACACGAAGAACAATAATTCACTCTCCACAAATTGCACTACGCGAACGCGGAAGAAGTAACGCGAACGCGATTAAGGAAACCAGATGGCAGAAATTAGCAGTCCAAAAATAGAAGAAATTGGCCTGTAGCCCGTCCGAAACACACCCGAGGCCCTCGGGACCCCGTATAAACATACCAACAAGTTCCATAACCTAACACGGACTCCACCGAGGTCTCAAATCATATCAAACAATGTCGAAACTATGAATCACACTATGAATCGAACTTATGAACTTTCAAATCTTCTTCCTTCTAAAACTCGCACCAAAACCTATCAAATCAACCCGGAATGATGTCAAATTTTGCAGGCAAGTCCCAAATGACATAACGGAGATGTTCTAACTCTCGGAATTGCATTCCGACCCCGATATCACCAAATTCAACTCTTCGTCTAACCTCTCAACCTTCAAAACTTTAACTTTTCCAATTTTCGCCGAAATGCTCCAAATTACCCTACGGACCTCCAAATCCAATCCGAACGCATGCCTAAGTCCAACATCACCATACGAAGCTGTTGGAATCATTCAAAACCCATTCCGGAGCAGTTTACATAAAAGTCAAAATTTCGGTCAACTCTTACCGCTTAAGCTTCCAAAACTAGAATCCTTCTTCCGATTTGACTCTGAATCATCCGGTAACTGAACTCGACCACGCACACAAGTCAATACACATAATACGAAGCTTCTCAAGACCTTATGACTCCAAACGAGACTTAAATTCTCAAACCGACCGGCCGGGTCGTTATATCTTTCCTCTTTTAAACAAACGTTCATCCTCGAACGTGCCAAGAATCGCCTCGAAGTCATCAAATCATTGAATGCACACATCCAACATACACCTGCGGGTGACCCCGCGTCACCCCAATCCACATAAGCCTGACGACACCATCTCATCTGTAATTTATCCTTTCGACCGACACTGATAAGCCTTAGAGTCAAAATCATCACCTTCCGTTCATCTCCAAAAGATCGGATTCTAAATCCATACCCAGTATCAGTCTCAAACAGCTGCGATAACTCATGCCCATACCCACAAGTTACGACCACTCAACATGACACGCCACACATAGACCCATAATAACATTTATGATCATAATAGTTGCCCGTAATCAAAATCTGCACCGGCAATCAGCCTCATATCCGTTAGAAACCCCTTTCAAACCTGCACAACGCTGACAACGATGCAAGAAACATGAAGACCTCATAACTATACACCCGGATCAACGAGTCATATCTAACTCCACCGGACACACACCCTGTAAACTAAAACTCAAATAAGCACAAGACGAAAATGACTGAAAATGCAAAGAGAAACACATAAGGGAAATATCAATAAGTCCGGCAGGCACAACTCTCTATTAGTACCATACTAAGAATCAATTTACAAGGAAAAATTAAAGGACATGAATAAATCACAAAGATCTCATCCTGATATAACTTTCACCGTGGCACGCAATCCAGCTCAAATATATCAAATCACATGGAATCGCGAGGGTCTCACCCTCAACTATGAATCACAGGTCGAACATACATTATACCAATGGAAAGCTTCCACTAACTCAATTCTGCCAATAAAATCATAACACTTACTAAACTCCCACTCCAATAGAGTATCAAAATACAAATCATAACCAAATTACTCAGGAATCACATCAAACCTACCATAATGGACAACAGAAATTCACTTATAGCCTCGTAACTCTCAATAATGAATAAAAACAACCGATAGACACAGGATACCACTCATAGAATCTCCCAACAAAGGTAAACACATAAGCAGAGTACTAATCATGAAATTCATCCATAAATGAAGCAACAAATAAGGGAACTCGCCCCGATAAGCAGAACCGAAACAAAATACGAATGGTGCCCCTCTATAACAAATTAAAAGCATACTTGTATGACATCATCTGGCGCAACGGCCTCAAGCATACTATATGAAACATATCAACGGGCCGGGCCTCCCCCTCTTGGCGCCCTCTACTCGCCTGAATACCCCGTTGTGACATATCTGTTTGGAGTTTGGATAATTTCTCACCATGTAGTTGGTATCTCCACACTCAAAGCAACCCTTTTGCAGACGTGGTTGTGGGAACTATGCGGTATGGGTACTCTGAGACCCATTAGTACCTGAAACACCGTGCGAAGCCTGAAGTGCAAACTGAACTGGCTGACCCACAAAACCTCTACCATGTCGTACCTTGCTTCCAAAATAAGGACCAGTAGATCTCTCTAGTCTACGAGGCCTCCTAGCCTCCCTGTCCTCTCTCTCCTAATCCCACATGCTCTCCACTCGGTGAGCAATCCCTACCACCTGCTGAAATGAAATATCCGACTCTAACTCCTGAGCCATGCTGAACCGAATATTATGCCTGAGCCCCTCAATGAATCTACGGACACGCTCTCTAACTGTAGCGACCAAAGCAGGTGCATGTTTGGCCAAATCACTGAATCTAACGGCATACTCTGATACTGACATAGTGACCTGGCACAGCTGCTCAAACTACGCGCGCTATGCATCTCAAAGGGACTGAGGTACAAACTCTCTTAGGAACATCTCTGAAAACTGAACCCATATAAGTGAAGCTGACTCGGCTGGGCAACCCAACTCATACGCCGCTACCATTGATAAGCCGCTCCCCTGAGTTAGAACGTAACAAAAGCAACCCCGCTCGTCTCCACAATACCCATAGTACGAAGAATGCGGTGACACTCCTCCAGGAAACCCTGGGCGTCTGTCGTCAATCCACTGAAGGTAGAAGGGTGGTACTTCTTGTACCTCTCAAGTCTAAGTTGTTCTTCCTCAGGTGTTGCTGCCTTAACCACGGGCTAAACTGGAACCACATGTTGTGTCGCCATGACACCTGGAACCAGACCAACGTGAACTCGCTGCTTTGGAGTGTGGGCGGCGGGAGTCTGAGCTCCTCCCCCGGTCTGTGAAGTAGCTGGTGCAACCAGAATCAACCCCGCCTGAGCCAATGTACCAAACATGCACAGGAACTGTGCTAAGGTCTCCTGAAATTCGGGGGTAACACCAGGAGCCTCTGGTACCTGTCCCCCAACCGGAGCTACTGGCGGCTCCTCTTCGGCCTCTGCCTCTGCCCCTAGCGACATCTGCTCCGGGGGCAGCGTCATCAGTAACTGCAGCTCGTGTCCTCATCCTCTGTGAGAGAATGGAATAATAAATGCTTCAAACTTCGAGATCAATAAACTCGCACGATAGGAATGAAGGAAGTGAAACTGTCATAATAGTTTTGTAGCTCTCGAAGACGAGTACAGACGTCTCTGTACCGATCCGCAAGACTCTACTAAACTCGCTTATGACTCGTAGCACCTATGAACCTAGAGCTCTGATACCAACTTGTCACAATTCAATTTTCCTCCGTTAGGTATCGTGATGGCACCTAGTCTTAGGGATTTGGTAAGCCTAACATTTACTGAATAACAAAAATAATTAAATAACATCTAATAATTTTTGAAATAGAAATCTCTATAATATTTATAATTCTCAAAACTGATAGTACAAGTCATAAGCTCTACAGAGTTTGTTACAATTTTCTAAATACAACTGTTAGAAATAAAGTAAACAGTGTGAATACAAATCAGAAGGTGACTCTGAAGCCTGCGAACGTAGCAACAGGTTTACCTTGAGTCTCCACAGCAACAATCCACACAGCTAGCTAATGATCAACTGACTTCAAAAATACTTGGATTTGCACAAAAGTATGTAGAACTGCTGTATGAGTACACCACGGCGGTACCCAACAAGTATCAAGACTAACCTCAGTGGAGTAGTAACGAGGTACAGTTAAGATACCTATTGGACTAAATATCCTGAACAAGTATAAGTATAGGAACAATGGAGTATGATATCTACATAAAGACTACGCGAAATGGCAAATAATACGGTAATTTTAGTAAGAAAGGAAAACAATAACTTTCAGCGGAATACCATAAAAATGACACAGTAGATGTACAGAAACACAATCTAAATCCGGTGATCGCAAATAAATGAAAGGCAAATAACAACTCAACAAAACGACCGCTTTCACACTGGGTTTTAGCCAATAACCTCCACGAGGTACCGAACCTCAGAATATTCACAACTCAGGGTCTAATTCCTGAACCCTAACACTTAGCATCTTGTGCTCTCATTATAATTTATAACCTCACTGACGACTCACGTGCCAAATATAGCCATTCTTACATAGAAGGCAATTAAACAAGAATGTACATCTATACTCAACAATATCAATAATTCTCTTTAACCGATAAGAGTGTTTAACTACGTGTATGCTTGTGCAAGTGTTCTAACATAGTTTATGCCAGCTAGTAAGTATAGAAAAAGAAATGGACAACACGTAGAATATTTTCCTACAATTTTTCCACAAGATAGAACTCACACAGGTAAGTGCACCACTATATAAATATCAACAACAATAATGCCCCTGGCTATCACAAGTCATCACAAATCAATCGCTGACAGAGCCCGCCTTGTCTCGTCACGTGTGCAATAGTAAAGTGAATGCCCGCCTTGTCTCGCCACATGTGCATAATAATGTTCCCACCTTGTCTCGCCACATGCGCAACCCACATATATATATAGCCCGCCTTGTCACGCCCCATACGCAATTATCAATATTAACAATAGCGCGGCAGAAACCTCGTGCAACCCAATAACACTCGCACGGCAGAAACCCCATACATCACAATAACAACAATCGCACGACATAAACCTCATGCATCACAACAACAAGTACAACAGCAACAATGACAATAATACAAGGGTATGACAAATAAATCAACTCAGAGATTCAAAACTTAAAGGAACGGAGAAAATAATTCACAAGAAGTAGCCACAGTCGAGAATGTTAGTCATAATAAGAACATCTCAACAAGAAAGGAAATACTATGTACAAGAGGGACAAACTGTGGATTTGACATTTCGATCCTGACCTGAAATCAGAAATACTTCAAAGAACAAGTGTAAAATGGGGTGTGCTATGGTGATTCGTATAAAATTACCGATGTTATCCTTATCCCCATGGTTGGCGCCAAACTGTTTACCCTCAAAATCGGATAATAATTAAATTTGTTAGTGATTTAAAGGATATGCGGATTAACTTGATACTAAACGATAAATTAGATTGCAATTGAAATAAATAACAATAAATTAACTGCAAACCACACGAATTGGATAATTTAGCCTAGGAAAGCTGACCACCCTTGAGTTGAATGTATTTCGATTGACACCAAGATACCAAAAAAATAAGAATTTATAGGATAACGATAATGTATTGCTTGTGAGCGTATGGTACTATCTCCACAATGAATTGTCAGGTCTCCTTTATATAATATGGGAGACCTACTTTTTAAGGTATTATTTTATTGTTATATAAAAGGCAAAAGTCCTTGATTTGTTGACCGTTGGTCCCCTTTTTTGACGTGTTCCGTGATTTCTGTCGTAACGACCGGTCAGTTGCGGGAATTGCTGATCCTTGTCGGATAAGTTGGCATGATTTTCTTTGAGACCGTTAGAACTGGGATCGGTTACGTCTTCGGTAAAACTTAAAGGCAAATCTGGTGATTTTGATGACTAATTTTGACAATGCTTTGGGGCCGATCTTTGGGACTTAATTATCATATTTCGATCCTGGTTGATTGTGTTGGACGCTAGATCGAACTTCGAGCTCGACTTTACTCGATTATCATATCTCGACCATGGTCTACCGTGTTGGATGCTCGATCGAACTTCGAGCTCGATTTTCCCCGTATACAATATCTTTAAGTGATTTTTTTTTTTACCTTTGTTTTATTTTCTTGTCTCTCTCGTTCTCTTCCTTTCTTGTCTTGTTGTTTCTACTTTAATACTTGAATTAAATTTGTGACTACATAAATTTGATGTGAAAGAATGAGATTTTTATGTGTTTGTATTGTTCTTATGGTGATTGTCAGTAATTAAAGATATTTTAAATTGAGTATCAATGGTGGTTTGGAGTGTTCATGGTGGTCACAATGCTTGTATTATCATTTTGTATAAAAATTATATATACACTATGTGGAAGTGTATAAAAGTTATATATACACTATATTGCAGTGTATAAACTTTGTATATACATTATTATACAATGTGTATATACACTGTTATACAACATATATTCATTGCTTGTATATTGTATACAATATATCAATGGTATTCTGACTCTATCTCGGTTGTATCATGAGTGTATAATGTATAATTAATTATTATAAACTCATTGCATACTTAGTGAGCATATATTGAGTATAGACCATATTGTTCCACTAATTATTGAAAATAGATTGAGTTATTTTTTGTGAAAGGAAGGAGCTTTCGTCCGTGGCTGTGAGATTGTGAGTGAATATAATATAAAGGATAGTTTTGTAGTGACGAAATAGAAGGTAGATAGATATGATGGGTTAAGGTGGTGGAGTTATAACAATAAGGGATTGAGAAAAATAATGAAGAGTGGAGGAGAGAAATAAGTTGAAAGAAGAAAAAGAGGAGGAATAATTTTAAACAGCTAGGAGGGAGGGGCGATGCGAGATAATTTTAAGAGTTAGCAAATTTTATTTGTTTTTGGCTACAAATTATAACGCACAATTGTGGCTGTTAAAGTTTTGAAGAATCTATATCTATCTATTTATATTTCGTATTTTTTACCGTTAAAAATATATTTCATATTAGGTTAAATAGTGATTTCATAATTTTCTAATATTAAAAACTTTCTAATCAAATAATATTCTTTTACTAAATTGTTTTCTTATTTAAACTTTGTAAAATAACCATAATACGTTACTTTTCCTTATTTGAAGTTATCGAAAGTTCCATAATGCATTCCAAGTTACTTTTCCTTATTTGAAGTTATCGAAAGTTCCATAATGCATTCCAAGTTACTTTTCCTTATTTGAAATTATGTTTTTACTATCAAATCTAAATAAAATCCATACTTAGGTTAGAAAATTACATCTATAAAGGAGCATTGAACGATAAAATTGAGTGTAGCCACAACGCCCATAACTCTACTGCTTATCAAGTTATCAACTGCATTGCTTTATCTAATTTTAAATTGGTTTGATAATCGGCTTGATATTAGACGCTATAATTTTATAAATTTGATTATGTATTCTTTGGTTTTACTATAATTTGTGTGATTTCCTATGTTCTATGCTATCTGTTGCTATATCTTATATATTTGGTTTCAGCGAATATCATTCTTAATTTTTGCGTTGTGTTTCTAATTCCTAATAATTCATGGTGCTTTATCTATGTTTTTTTTTTCATGTTTAGGTAATATTAATTTGAAAAAAATTGGAAATGTCAAGATAAAGAAATTATTTTTTTGGGGTGAACTCTATTTTCTAGCAAAATATAAGCTATGATGATTGGTGGGTGTAAATCTTAAATTCCCTTCGCTGAAAACTAAATTTTTGCATTTTAGATTTTATCAATATTAAACGTTGAGTTAAGATAAAATATTTTTCCTACTCGTGGATTGTTATGGTTTAGTACTTTTAATTAAGAAATAAACTTTAGCTTGTGTTGCTTTAATACCAGGAATATGCACTGCTCCGCTTAAGTCTTGAAAATTTCTACTATTGTATCTTTCGTCCATTCAGGTATGCCATACAATGCTATAATAACGCTTCATGCAGAATTACAATTCGTTTATGCTTGAATTAGTACTATTGTATTAGTTCGATAGTAATTTTAATATATTGCATTCATGGGTTGTTTAATCATTAGAAAAAAAACGAAGTTAAAAATCAATCAACCTTTAATTCTTCTCACAACAAAAAGTTTTTTCTCTAAGTACACATATTTTAAAGATTAAAAAGAACCTCACAAATTCGAACCTCTTGAAGGACCATTAAATAAAATGTTAAAAGGCTTTTAACTTATACGGAGTATTAGATCAAATAGCAAAATTTTTAATATAATTAGTTCACTTTTATTAGGTTACATAATCCCACTTTAGGAGTATTACCTATAGATATATTTTGGATGACCTAATAAAATAAAATTTCTTTAAACTCGGCGTATTCAAGTTAACTCATGTTAAAATTCTTTTGTGTGCAATTTAGTTCCAAGTTGTTGCCCGTGGTATTTTGGTTTTTAAAATTTTTTGATTCTTTTTTTATGGATATGCAGGGTAAGTCCTTGAGATATCGACATGCTTCGCTATGGCAGACCAACTTTATTATTCGTAGAATCGGTTTGAAACTTTCTGATATGATTTCTTTGAGAAAACACATAATGGGCATAAACTAAAGTAGAAGTACCATTCTTAACGTGCAGAATATCTTCTAGCATCTCACTCACTATTCATCTAATAGCCAATTTAATCAAAGTGCCGCAAGAAGTATATCTAGATGTGGAAGATCAATAATCTCTATATTTTTAGTTTGATAAGTTTATTGCGTATGTCAGATATATTTATCATCCGATCTTGATATTTTTCGACTACTCTTTTAAAGAAATTTTACTCTTTTTTCAGAATTCTTTTGATTGTTTTGTACTCTTAGTTAAGTTATTCATTTGTACTTCTACTAATATAAATGTGCATTTCCTACAAATCTAATAGGAGCTGATTGTACATAATCAAGTAGCCTCATAATATTTGAATTTCAGCATCCTATTGATTTGTTGTGTGATTTTTAAAATTTTGAATATATTTAAAATGTCAATCATTTAGAGATTTTTCTTTGTAGATTCGTTAATTAGCTTTTTTTTTTTTTTTTTTGGCTTTGAAGTTATTATTACATTAAAACATTTAAATTGTAGTGAATCGTTATCCTTCATTAATTATATTAAAACTAGTCAACCTTAAACAAATAATCAAAATGCTTTTCGTTCTTCTTCTCCTAGACTTTTTGTACGCACAATCGCACATATATGAAGTATTTCATAAATATGTCGAGTAATTTTCTTTATAATTTTGTCAAGCAGAGAACACACTCTTAAGGAGTCTATATTTTTTTTAACCTCAATAATAACATACTTATCTGAATATGATTTACAAGTAATTAAGACGATATGTGATAGTTGGAGATGAGACGTCTAAATGAAATTGACACTTGCAGGAGAAGTTTTACGGCGCATTGAAAAATGTGGCTATGAGTATTGTCAATAGTTATCGTTATTAAAGCACCTATTTGTTAAGTCTGTGAATAAAGAAAGAAAGTCTCACGTGTAGAAATTTTATGAAGAAAAATTGGTAGAATATCTATGATCTAGATTAGATATCCAAGATATTTAGTATAATTATTTTGATGTCGGCATTAGTCTTATGAAGAGCGTGTTAAAGAAAAATCTTTTGGGGCTAAAGTGTTTAGAACGGTTATGACTGTCGTGGTGTATTATGTTTGGTGCAAGAGGAATTAAAGGGTATTTCAAAATACAAAGAATGACTTTTGCTTCATCATAAAACAAATTGTTCAAGATGTGCATTGCAGAGGAGTTTTAAAGTGAAAGCTTTTCAATTTGATGTTTTCGACTAATACCGGGGCTTGATGACCACTAATTAGTGTTTTTATGTACTCACACACAAAATTTTGTTAATATACACCAAATACCAAGAACATCATCTACAAAGTATGTAAGATCAAATATAGCAACATAACATATTATTATCTCATATAATGAAATACTTATAATTACAGTATTATACCTAACACACCTAAATTTTAAGTTTTATAGGTTATAGATTGCTTGAAATTCAACTATTTTTGTCAGTGTAATAACATTTATTTTTTTATTTAAATGAATGTTGCATCTGTCTTGACGTCAATTGCGATACACACAATTCATTCTTATTCTATATTTCATATATTTTTGTTATTAACAAACGTAGAATACACGTGCATCGCACGTACATTATAACTAGTTAACTTAAATAATGGCTGTCTAAATAAAAAAAAAACATATGTATAAGTCATATAGAATATGCCTATAATCATGTGTAATTCATGTATACTGATTAGAAAAAATAAACAGTAATTTCGAGTCGACCAACTATTTTTTGTAAGAGGAATTAACCCAAATAACCGCCCACCCCATCACTTAAACTAAAAATAGTCGGCGAATGTATAATATATGGATAATTTATGTATTACATGTGCATAATTGTGTATATGGCTAAAAAAAGTAAATAATTAATATGGCCGGCTATTTGTGTAAAGATCCCTTTTTGTAAAAATTCCTAATAGTTTGGGCCGAGCGGCCAACTTTGTCAAAACCTAATATTTCAAACCCTAGGCATCGAACTACTGGGCCTCCAGCCCATTTGACGACCAAATGCGAAGCGCCAGCACATATATACCTCTTTTCTAAAATGAGTATTTCTCTAGGGTTTTAAGATTTTCTCTGCAGACGTCTCCGTCGTTCGCCGTATCCCCCATTCCCCTATCCCCTTGAATCGAAAATGGTGAAGGGACGCCAAGGAGAGCGCGTCAGGTATTGAATCTTCTCAAACCCACCTTAATTACATTATCTGCAGAATCTCATTTTTTTACACCGTCTTTATTCTTTTCTGTTTCTGTAGACTCTATGTCAGAGGAACCGTTCTTGGATACAAAAGGTAACGTACTCTCACTATCTGAAGGTTAATGTTGATTTCATATGATTGAGTATCTAAAATTGTTTAATCTGTGTGTTAGGTCAAAATCGAACCAGTATCCAAGCACTTCGTTAATTCAGATTGAGGGAGTGAACACTAAGGAAGAAGTGGATTGGTACCTTGGAAAGCGCATGGCGTACATCTACAAGGCTAAGACAAAGAAGAATAACTCTCATTATCGCTGCATTTGGGGTAAGGTTTGTAGGCCTCATGGAAACAGCGGCGTCGTCAGAGCTAAGTTCAAGTCTAACTTGCCACCTAAGTCTATGGTAAATTTCTGTTATTTGCATTATTATTTGATTAGTAGTTTTTACTTTCTGATTAACTGTGTTATTTTCTTTCTGTAAATCTTTCAGGGATCTAAGGTTAGGGTTTTCATGTACCCAAGCAATATATAAGGTATTCTTTTTACTTGTCCACTGTTTTAACTGAATATTATGTGTTTATGTTAGTGTTTTATATGGCCACTGTGTCCATCAAATTTTGTGCTTAAGTTTCTATTTATTTGACCCTTGACCTATATTAATCACTTTATCAAACATATTACTATTTTTGTTGTTATTATGTGATAAAAAAATTTAATTACTGTAAAGCTAATGAGAAGTATGTCAAAAAAATTGTTTCTCATTATATCAAATAAGAACATTTGAGAGGAAAGCCAAAATGAGGTGTACTAATAAAAGATGGAATAACTGAATTAAGATGTGAGAGGTGATTAGCTAATAGACAGCAGTTTAAAATACTTTTTTATTGATATTATTTGATTCATTTTTGGTCATTTCTCATTAGGTTAGGCACAAAATAATATGGAGAATACCACCTAAGTTAGGCATAGGAAACAGTTCTATCAACCAAACACCCAATTAATAATGTGGAGTTTTGTAATATAGATATTTTCAAACATCAAACCAGATGACCCCTTAGTGTATCCTATGTCTGTTTTGAAGTTGGAAGAAAGGAACTATCTTTCTGGTTCTCTATTGCTTTCGGCATATTTGTTTGGGTTATGGATGCCTAAGGTTTTGGAATAGTAAGCAAACCTTCAATGTTTCAGCAGAAATGATTAATGATCCATTTTAGATATGACAGTGTGGAAAAGAAGGTTATATTGGTATTAATCTGTCCGAATTGTTATTCCTCATAAGCTGATATCATGTGTTGAAAATGTTTGGCCAAAATCTTGGCAGCCAAGTTTATGTTTGGCACAGATAAAGTAAATCAAAACCAGTAGAGGGCGCGGGACCATACCAAAAAGGAGGAGGTGTCATATATAACATTAAATAGGTGGTTACACCTGGTTTCATCTACAATAGATGGATGCCTAGTTGGTTGAATAGAGGGTGGTGGGTTTCTGTCCGATGAATAAAATATGTAAGAGTTCAGGGCAACACCAATCTCAAGGGAGATACACATGGTGGAACTGGATGCATGTCTAATATTCATCTGCTAAGTCGTAAAGGGTGGCTAATGTGTAAGACTTTAGGGGCAAAACCATTACCAAGGGATATACAACATGTATTCATCTGCTAAGTCCGAAGGGGTGGCTAATGTGTATGTTTTCAGTCAGAAATTAATAAGATGGTCGCATATGTTGAACGCACTACACCAGGGTTTCATCCGTAAACACTAGAGGTCCAGCTTGTTGAGAGGATGATGCAAGTATTCTGATAGGTGAATAGTGTTGTGAGATTTAGGGTTATGCTGAGGCAAATACACATGCAGAAAAGCATGTACTTCAATATTTGTTTGCTAATTGTGAAGGGTTGGCAAATGAGTATGCCTTTTGTTCGAGGCTATGTTTTTTTGAAGATAATCAAAATAGATCTGATCTGGTGATTCAGATCATAGAGAAGTGGATAGTCAACTCTGTTTTGTGCTGGTATTTCATGAATGAAGGATCACATTAGTTTATGTATAGTTTGATATAGTATTTTAGTTAGTAAATAGTTCGTAGCTGATTGATGTAGTTTCTTTTTTGTATATGAGTACCAACTGGTCTTTCCTTAATAAAATTATTTCTGGCTTATCAAACGGATATGGTTCTCAGTTGTACGATGCTATCTTTGTCATCAGTTTGGCGTATCTGTGATCATTTCTACACCCAAGGGTAAAAGAATCTAACCTGTTCTTTGGTGCTCATGTATTGAATCACATAGTTACTTGAAGGCTATTTTGACAACAAAAGATATAGGGCCCTTGAATGGTGGTTGTCCAGATATTCTCGTGACTTTTCATTTACATTTGTCTACATGTTGACATTATTTTGAATGCTTCTTGATGTTTGTGTATTTACATGTGCAGTGAGGCATCAAGGAGTAGATGGTAAGATCAAGGTCGTTGGATGCTTTGGAAGGCTTTATGCTTGAACTAGGATATCTGATGAAGGATCTTCATTTTTACTAGTTAAGACTTAAATTGTCTTGTGCTTAGTGGAGTTAAATTCTTACTGTTTTGTTTATCACTTCCGAGTAATACTGAAGATTCAAATCTAATTAGATGTGGCTAGTTTTGCTCATGGTGTTCCCTATAATGTTTTGTATGTTTTTGAATCTATCTGCGTAGTTTACTGATTTGGTTTTACAACTGAATGGCTGCAATGTAGTTGGGCGGCAATCTGCAATGAGTATCCAAGATTTCAGGTTGTCGGATTTACAATTTGTGTTCTTATGTGATCGTAACCCAATTTTCCTCGTGTTTCTTTGTACGCCATAGTTTGAATTAAGTTGGAAAATGTATTTCTTGAGTTAAGCCCAAAAATTCTATTATTCACTTATTTGAAATGTGGATAAAAGAAAAACAATAAGTACCCTTCAAATTTTTAGAATTTTCTCTGTGTGGCCCACAGTAACTTCCGTTCTTCCAAACGAATGCAGTCATGCGCTATCTACGTCGGATTACTTTTTAGTAAAAAAAGAGAGTCGAGTGCGTTAAGTTCTCGTTACGTGCGGGGTCCGGGGAAGAGCTGCACCGTATTGTTTGTAGTCTTACCCTTTAAATTTTAATTTGAGAAATTAAGAGAGTAAAATTTTTACATGTTATCTAATGAATGAGTAAAAAGTGATAAATTGAAACGTTAGGAAAGCTATTCATCTACCCATTTTTAAATAAGTTAATACTTTATTTAAATATCTAAAAAAATTCTTTCTTTTTATATTAAAAACTCTATTTTTATATTAAAAGTATTAAATATTTTTTTTAAATACCTATAAACCTATTATTTTTTAAAAATGGGACCCCTTGGAGTTGGCCCTGCATGGACCCTTATTTGTTCGCTGCCTGGGTTTTGAGAGGGTGACGTGAAGGTAAAGAAGAGAAGAGGAGATGGGATAGCGAGATTGGTCGAGTGCACTTATAGCAATGGAGAAATATTGTGACAAAAAAGAAGAAGATAAAGTGGGTTTGGTTGTGTGTTTTCTGATGGAGAAAAAAGGGATGGTGGTGTGTGACGGTGGTTGGTGGAAGAGGGAGAGATGGAATGGAGGAAAGATAGGAGGAAGGTTTGTTTTTTTTTTTTGGGGAAAAAAAGGGAAATTGATTTGGGATTTTTATAAAAAATAATATTTTTTTAAAACAAATAATAGTGTGAGGTGGATCTAATATGTTGTTCATGCCTAGGCGAGTGAGCAACTTACACTGCTGAAGATGTTTAAAACTTAGTTTTGATCGAATTCAAGTGTCTGGTTGATACTTTATAGAGTAAAAAGATCGGAATCTCAAAACAAAACAAATAAATGTATCTATTAGACTATTCATTTATTACATCTTCTTCCCTCTCTTTACAAGTGACAATATGAGGAAAGCCTCTGTGGGGTTTGTGCCATGCAAGTTTACGTCGAAAAGTTGCTACAAGCTTGTTAGCCAAGATGACCCTAATACCACTGAGTTTAACCGGATTTGGGAACTTCACTGTCCCAACAAGATCAAGTTTTTTCTATGAAAATGTCTTCGCAATAAACTTCCCTATCGATCCTATCTCCAAGATATTGGTATTAATATTGACCCCAAATGTCCAATTTGTAAAAAAGAAAACGAATCTATTGATCACATTTTTATTACGTGTGATGCAGTCCTCTAATTCTAGGATATGATAGGCTATAATATCCCTTCATATCATAATACATCACACTAGCTCACTAATATTAAAGACCTAATTGCACCTAAGTTATCCCCATACCTATCATGGGATGAATTATACCTTTTAGCTCTATGAAAAATTTGGCTCAACCGTAACAAGAATAAACATGATAACACCTCCTTCAATTTTAACCTAAGAAACTCAGTTTCTTTAGCAGTCAAGTACAGATGCTAACGCAAAAAGAATTAATTAATGTTCATACCCATAAGGTCAATTGCATGGCACAAAACCCACAAAGGCTTTTACAAGCTTAATATAGATGGTGCCTTTAGGGAAAAGGATCTTAGGGATTAGGTAAGCCTAATATTTACTGAATAACAACAATAATTAAATACCATCTAACAATTTTTGAAATAGAAATCTCTATAATATTTACAATTCCCAAAATCGGTAGTACAAGTTATAAGCTCTACAGAGTTTGTTACAAATTTCTAAATACAATTGTTTGAAATAAAGTAAACAGTGTGAATACAAATCAGAAGGTGACTCCGAAGCCTGCGAACGCAACAATACGTTTACCTTGAGTCTCCACAACAGCAATCCGCACAACTAGCTAATGATCAACTAACTTCGAAAATACCTAGAACTGCACAAAAGTGTCCAGAAGTGCAGTATGAGTACACCACGGCGGTACCCAACAAGTATCAAGACTAACCTCAATGTAGTAGTGACGAGGTACAGTCAAGATACCTACTGGACTAAATAGCCTGAATAAGTATAAGCATAGGAACAACAGAGTATGATATCTACATAAAGACTATGCGAAATGGCAAATAATACGGTAATTTCAGTAAGAAAGGAAAACAACAACTTTCAGCGGAATACCATAATAATTACACAGTAGATGTACGGAAACACGGTCTAAATCCGGTGATTGCAAATAAATGAAAGACAAATAACAACTCAACAAAACGACCGCTTTCACACCGGGTTTTAGCCTATAACCTCCACGAGGTACCGAACCTCTGAATATTCACAACTCACGGGTCCAATTCCTGAACCCTAACTCTTAGCATCTTGTGCTCTCATTACAATTTATAACCGCACTGACGACTCACGTGCCAAATAGAGCCATTCTCACATAGAAGTCAATTAAACAAGGATGTACATCTATACTCAATAATATCAAGAATCCTCTTTAACCGATAAGAGTGGTTAACTACGTGTATACTTGTGCAAGTGTTCTTGCATAGTTTATGCCAGCTAGTAAGTATAGAAAATGAAATGAACAACACGTAAAATGTTTTCCCATAATTTTTTCACAAGATAGAACTGACACAGGTAAGTGCACCACTACATAAATATAAACAACAAGAATGCCCCATGACTATCACAAGTCATCACAAATCAATCCCTGACACAACCCACCTTGTCTCGCTATGTGTGCAATAGTAAAGTGAATGCACATCTTGTCTCGCCACACGTGCATAATAATGTTCTCACCTTGTCTCGCCACATGCGCAACCCATATATATATAGCCCTGCTTGTCACGCCGCATGTGGAATTATCACTATTAACAATAGCACGACAGAAACCTCGTGCAACCCAATAACACTCGCACGGTAGAAACCTCGTGCATCACAATAACAACAACCGCACGACAGAAATCACGTGCATCACAATAACAACAATCGCACAGCAGAAATCTCGTGCATCACAACAACAAGTACAACATCAACAATGAAAATAATACAAGGGTACGACAAATAAATCAACTCAGAGATTCTAGAACTTAAAGGAACGGAGAAACTAATTCACAAGGAGTAGCCACAATCAAGAATACTAGTCATAATAAGAACATCTCAACAAGAAAGGAAATACTATGTACAACTGTCCACAATATACATTTCAACAACGAGGGAGCTAACACAAGTCGAATAATTCCAAATAAGGACAAGTCAACTAAATTATAGGATGTCTAACTTATTTTTAAGGTTGAGCAATTAGGGAAGAGATACAACAAATTCAATAAGAATAAGCGTCAGAAAGATAATCATAGCCTCAATTAAGGGTGAATAATTACATAAGAGATAATTATACTTCAAATAAAGATAAACAGTTAGGAAAGGAAAATATGACAAAAGAAGAGATAACAATTTTAGTTGAGGCCCGGATAGATCAAATAAGAAATAAGAGTGGATCATGAAGCAAATAAATTCTAATTAAAGCAGGTAGAGGTGGACTAGTAATTAAGAAACATGATCATAACGAGAACAACTACATATTCAGTGATTACAAGGACCTAAGAACCCTAAAAGGCCAATTTTTCACAAATAAGTCCGAGCACATAGTCGTCACCTCGCGTACACGGACTACAATTAGCATAGAAGACTCAAATCCTAAGGGGTAGTTCCTCCCCACAAGGTTAGACAAGATACTGACCTCAAAGAAGACATACCGATACTCAAAAATAAACTTCTCGGGTGAAATGGCCCCCGGATGGCTCAAATCTAATAAAAATAACTTTAAAGCACAAATAAAACTCATAAGAAACTATTCCGGATCATAAAGCCTCAATATTTATCAAAATCTAAAAATCGACCCAAAAGTCGACCCCCGGGCCCGCACCTCGGAACCCGACAAATTTTACAACACCCGAATACCCATTCTGATACGAGTTCAATCATATTAAAATTATCAAATTCCGATACCGATTCGTCTCTCAAATCATGATTTTTCATTTTGAATGTTTTTTTCAAAAACCTCTATTTTTCTCAACTCAAAACACAAATTAAATGATAAAAATAAAGATAAAATCATTGAATAAAATAAATTCTAGGTGAAGAACACTTACCCAATCGATTTGCTTGAAAAACCCACAAGAATCGCTCAAAACTGAGCCCTACAAGTCAAGATATGATAAAAATGGCCTAACCCTCGATTTGAAGATCTTATAATCTACCCATATGATTATGCATCGAGAACGCGGAGGAAGGATCGCGTTCGCGAAGAAGAAAAATGAGGCTGCCAAGAAGTGCTTCGTGAACGCGAAAACAAGCTCGCGAACGCGGAGAAGAAATAATTACTGCCCGAAATTAGTGCTACGCGATCTCGAACAAACATATGCGATCGCGAATAAGGAAATTGATGGCCCAGGAACTGAGCTACGCGAACGCAAAGAGACGGATGCGAACGCGAAGAAGGGAAAAGCAGACCTTCGCGATCGCGAATGGAATCACGCAAACACGAAGAACAATAATTCATTCTCCATAAATTGCACTACGCGAACGCGATTAAGGAAACCAGATGGCAGAAACTAGAAGTCCAAAAATAAAAAAATTGGCCCGTAGCCCATCCGAAACACACCCGAGATCCCCGGGACCCCATCTAAACATACCAACAAGTTGCATAACCTAACACGGACTTGCTCGAGGTCTCAAATCACATCAAACAATGTCGAAACTATGAATCACACCATGAATCGAACTTATGAACTTTCAAATCTTGCAACTTCTAAAACTCTCGTCGAAACCTATCAAATCAACCCGGAATGATGTCAAATTTTGTAGGCAAGTCCCAAATGACATAACATAGCTGTTCAACTCTCAAAATCACATTCTGACCCCGATATCACCAAAGTCAACTCTTGGTCAAACCTCTCAACCTTCAAAACTTCAACTTTTCTAACTTTCGCCGAAATGCTCCAAATTACCCTACGGACTCCAAATTCGGATGCACGCCTAAGTCCAACATCACTATACGAAGCTGTTGGAATCGTTCAAAACCCATTCTGGAGCCGTTTACACAAAAGATAAAATTCCGGTCAATTCTTACTGCTTAAGCTTCCAAAACTAGAATGTTTCTTCCGATTTAACTCCGAATCATCCGGTAATTGAACTCGATCACGCACACAAATCAATACATATAATACAAAACTTCTCAAGACCTTATGTCTCCAAACGGGACTTAAATTCTCAAAACAACCGGTCGAATCGTTATAAAACCACAGCTGGTATATAGTAAAAAACTTATTCACGTGTCGAGAAGTTACGAAGCAGATTTTTTTTGGGTCTTATATTGATATTTGTAAAGAATTCATGAGTGAGAAGTTAGGGTTTATTGAGGTAAAACAACTTTTAGTGATTGGACCATCTGGTATATATTATGTGGTCGTAAGGGATGAAGGTGTTAGAGCTCTCCATAGTTTACTTTCAAATTAGTTCTATATTTTGAACTTATATGCGGTAGACAAATATAAAGAAGATATCGTGTATGCTACGAAAATTATTCACTTCCATGAGTCTCTTAGTGTTAATATAGAACCCATAATAGATTGTGATAGTAGTAAGGAGGATGTAGATGATAATTCTTTGTCTAGTGAAGAAGATGATAGAGAAGAAAGGTTGGAAGTATTCAAAAAGCAAAGAAAACTTGGTATCACAGAAAGCTGGAAGAGTAAAAGGTTTTGGAGAAAGGTATGTCCTTTAAAGACCTAGCTAAAGCTAAACAAGTTATTGGGTTGTATGCTGTTACAAATAAAAAGGGATTACAGGTTTGAAAAATTGATACAGGTAGAGTTACATATAGTTGTGATGAGGGTTGTCCCTTTTATTGTCATATTTCCAAGGATGGGAATGATCAAGGTTTTAAGATCAAGACTTTAAATTTAAAACACAATTGTGATGATGCATATGAAAATAAAAGAGCATCATCTAATACTTTAGCACAATATTTTAGAAGAAAAAATTCAGAACAATCCTAAGTATAAGATAAAAAGAATGAATGATGAGTTGGAGAGACAATTTAAACTTAATGTGAGTGAGTCAAAGCTGAAAAGAGTTAAAAGGCTTTGCTTTGGAGAAATTGGAGAGTAGTTACTTGAATGATTACTATAGGTTGGAGGGATATGCACAGGAGTTGAGAGAGAGCAAGCATGGTTCTGACATAATGATTAATATATCCAAAGATTCTTTGGCAGAAGATAAGAGGATATTTTTAAGGATGTATGTGTGCTTCCAAGCTTTAAAATATGACTGGAAAGAAGGTTTGAGACCTTTGATAGGTCTGGATGGTACATTTTTGAAAAGAAAATGCAAGGGACAAATGTTAGTGGCTGTGGATCAAGATTCAGTCAAGCATTTTTATCCAATTGCTTAGGCAGTGGTTGATAAAGAAACAAGTAGAACATCAAATTGGTTTATTGTAACGACACGACCGGTCGTTTTACTTTTTAGAAACCTCTTCCCCTAAATAAGACCCCCCGTATGTGCTTCTACTATTTTATGACTTGCGGGGATGGTTAGTTTGGTATTTGGAAGGGTTCGGGTTGAAATCGGAACACTTGGTTCCTTAAGGTTGGCTAAAAAAGCTAAGTTTGACTTCGGTCAACGTTTTGAGTAAACGACCTCAGAATGGAGATTTAACGGTTCTAATAGGTTTGTATGATAATTTCAGACTTGGGCGTATGTTCAGATCGGGTTTTGGATGACTCGGAAGCATCTTGGCGCCTAATAGTGAAAGTTGGTTCTTTGAAAGTTTTTGAAGTTTTTTAAATCTGCTTTGAAGTAGGTTTTGGTATTATCGAGGTCCAAATGGAATTCCGAGATCGGGACTAGTTCCGTTGCGTCATTTAAGACTTGCACACAAAATTTGGTGTCATTCCGAGAAGTTTAAGTACGTTTCGGCGCGTTGGGAGTAAATTAAAGAACTTGAAGTTCATATTTTTATTCAATTAGTTTGGGGTGTGATTCTTAGGTTTGATGTAGTTTTGTATATTCCGAGAGTTTGAGCGAGTCCATTTTATAATTCCAAACTTGTTGGTATGTTGGGACGGGCCTCGGGGGTCCCGGATGCCGTTCGGACGATGCACAGATTGAGTTTGAAACTAAACAAGGCTGCTGGTTGCACCAGTTCTGGTGTAACCACACCTGCGAGCCTTGGGCCGCAAGTGCGATGCCGCATATGCATGGTTCATGCCATAGAAGAGGCTGGGAGTATTTGGCCATGGACCGCATATGCGTGTGAGTTTGCGCACCTGCGAATGCGCAGGTGCGATTGGGGAAACCGCAGAAGCGGCTATGTCCGCAGGCGCGCGTCGAAGGTCGCAGGAGCAGCTCTAGCTCCGCAGATGTGAACGTTGGACAGCTGGGGGGGTACCATACCTACAAAATTTCCTCCCCAGAAGCGGCACCGTAGGTACAGCAGTGTCCTCGCAGGTGCGAGATTCGCTGGGCAGTGAGGTTATTTTAAATACGAGACTTAGGCATTTTGACTACTTCTTACACTTCTTGGGGGCGATTTTGGAGCTGGTTAGAGAGAGGATTTTCATCAACTAATTGAGGTAAGTAATTTCTATCAAATGTGAGTTAAATACATAGTTTATGGGTAGATTATAACATGTAAATAAGTGAAAATCTTAGGGTTTAGGTGAAAACCTAGGTTTTGATAAAGAGGAGATTTAACTAGAAATTTGTTGAGGAACCTAGTGAAAATCATATATTTGAGCTTATAATGTCATGGGTAACAACATTCTCCGAAAATTTCCGGAATTCGGACGTGGGCCCGGGGGTGAATTTTAGGGATTTTTCAAATAGGCTTGGGAAATCACTTTGATAGTTAAGATATAAACTTTTGAACATGTATTGATCATTTTATATAATATTTGACTAGTTTCGAGTCGTTTGGCACCAAATTGAGGGTTTGAGCACACCCTTGGACTGGAAAGAAGGCTTTGAGATGAGGTAAGTCTCTTTTCTAACCTTATAAGAGGGAATTATCCTCACGGGTAAATTGATTAGCATGTGTTTCTATTTGTGGGGGGCTACGTATGCATGAGGTTACGAGAGTCCGTACGTAGCTACTAATTATGCTATTGTCTGGGTAGTCTAAGACCTATATCATGCTATACTTAAGATGTTTGCACTCTTAAATGTTAATTTAAGTGCTTAAGTTAGATTGGAAACTTATAAAGGAATTTTTAAAAGGTTAAATTTTACTTACTTGAAGTTGTGAATGGAACACTTGACTGTTTTTGAGAATTTGTGTTTTTTAAAGTATTTTTCTTTGTGGAGCGGGCCGAACGCCTCGTTGGCAGATAGATGCATTTATCATTCGTGTCGTTTGACCCTCGGCAGGGCACAATTTAAATATTTATGTTGGATCGGGCCGTACGACCTCGACATAATTTGCGCATGATACATCTTTGGAATCATTTATAATTGATATTGCTTCATTGGCTTGAGATATAAATTGTTAAATGATGAAAATGAATTTAGGACTTAGTACTTGTGAAAGAATTATTTATTATTTCTTGTTATTGAGTTTTTAGTATTATTCACGAAATCCATGCTTAGTTGTAAATTTTGGCATATTATTGTTAGCCCATAGTAAGTGTCAAAGTCGACCCCTCGTCACTACTTCTTCGAGGTTAGACTAGATACTTACTGGGTACATGTTGTTTATGTACTCATGCTACACTTCTGCACTTAAATGTGTAGGATCTGAGCAGGTGCATCTGGATATCAGTCCGGCACACACACTTGATTACCACTTCGAGGCTTCACGGTGAGGTGCCTTCTAAGCCCGTTCTGCAGTAGCCAAAGTCTTTCTTTGATTATATTTTTCTGTCTATTTCACTTTGGACAGTAGACTAGTATTCTTTTGTATATTCTACTAGATGCTCATACACTTGTGACACCCGGTCTTGGCACACACTAGTAGACTTGCGGTTTTGGTTTTATTCTATGACTATGGTTGCACACAGTTGCGTAGCATCATTTAAATGAAATTCCGAGACCGAGAATAGTTCTGTAACATTATTTAAGACTTGCACACAAAACTTGGTGTCATTCCGAGTAGTTTAAGTACGTTTCGGCGCGTTGGGAGTAAATTAAAGAACTTGAAGTTCATATTTTGATTCAATTGGTTTGAAACTAAAAAGGGCTGCTGGTTGCACCAGTTCTGGTGTAACCGCACCTGCGAGCCTTGGGCCGCAGGTGCGAGCCCACAGATGCGTGGTTCGTGCCACAGAAGTGACTGGAGCATTTGGCCATGGACCGCAGATGCGTGCGAGTTTGCGCACCTGCGAATGCGCATGTGCGATTGGGGAAACCGCAGAAGCGGCTATGTCCGCAGGCGCGCGTCGAAGGTCACAAGAGCGGTCGTGCAAGAGTGGATCTAGCTCTGCAGATATGAATGTTGGCCAGCTGGGGGAGGACCGCACCTGTGAGATTTCATCCGCAGAAGCGGCAACGCATGTGCGAGTGTGGCCTCGCAGGTGCGAGATTCGCTGGGCAGTGAGGTTGTTTTAAATACGGGACTTAGGCATTTTGCCCACTTCTTACACTTCTTGGGGGCGATTTTGGAGCTGGTTAGAGAGGGGGTTTTAATCAACTAATTGAGGTAAGTAATTTCTATCAAATGTGAGTTAAATACATAGTTTATGGGTAGATTATAACATGTAAATTAGTGAAAATCTTAGGGTTTAGGTGAAAACCTTGGTTTTGATAAAGAGGAGATTTAACCATGCAATTTGTTAAGGAATCTAGTGAAAATCATATATTTGAGTTCATAATGTCATGGGTAACAAATTTCTCCAAAATTTTTCGGAATTTGGGGACGTGGGCCCGGGGGTGAATTTTAGGGGTTTTTCAAATAGGCTTGGGAAATCACTTTGATAATTAAGATATGAACTTTTGAACATGTATTGAACATTTTATATAATATTTGACTAGTTTCGAGTCGTTTGGTACCAAATTGAGGGTTTGAGCACAACCTTGGACTGGAAAGTAGGCTTTGAGACGAGGTAAGTCTCTTTTCTAACCTTGTAAGAGAGAATTATCCCCATAGGTGAATTGATTAACATGTGTTTCCATTTGTGGGGGGCTACGTACGCACGAGGTGAAATGTTTGCACCCTTACTTGAAATGTTTTCACCCTTAAATGTTAATTTAATTGCTTAAGTTGGATTGGAAACTTATAAAGGATATTTTAAAAGGTTAAATTTCACTTACTTGAAGTTGTGAATGGAACACTTGACTGTTATTGAGAATTTGTGTTTCTTTAAAGTATTTTTCTTTGTGGAGCGGGCCGAACGCCTCGGTAGCAGATAGATGCATCTATGGTTCGTGACGTTCGACCCTCGGCAGTGTACAATTTAAATATTTATGTTGGATCGGATCGTACGACCTCGGCATAATTTGCACATGATACATCTTTGGAATCATTTGTAATTGATATTTCTTCATTGGCTTGAGATATAAATTGTTAAATGATGAAAATGAATTCAGGACTTAGTACTTGTGAAAGAATTATTTATTATTTCCTGTTATTGAGTTTTCAGTATTATTCACGAAATCCATGCTTAGTTATAAATTTTGGCATATTATTGTTAGCCTATAGTAAGTGTCAAAGTCGACCCCTCGTCACTACTTCTTCGAGGTTAGACTGGATACTTACTGGGTATATATTGTTTATGTACTCACGCTATACTTCTGCACTTAAATATGCATGATCTGAGGAAGGTGCATCTGGATATCAGTCTAGCACGCCCACTTGATTACCACTTCGAGGCTTCACAGTGAGCTGCCTTCTGAACCCGTTCTGCAGCAGTTAGAGTCTTTCTTTGATTGTATTTTTCCGTCTATTTCACTTTGGATAGTAGACTAGTATTATTTTGTATATTCTACTAGATGTTCATACACTTGTGATACCCGATCTTGGCACACTCTAGTAAACTTGCGGTTTTGGTTTTATTCTATGAGTATGGTTGCACACAATTGCTTTCGTGTTATTTATTTTAGATCTGTTATTTCTCAAATTCTTTTTAAATTAAGGAAAGTTTAATTACTTGAAAAAGAATTTGTTAAAAAGAGGAAATCACGTGACTAGTTCACAGTTGGCTTGCTTAGCGGCGTCGTTAGGCGCTATCACGGCCTATTATGAAATTGGGTCGTGACATTTATGGAGTAGCTGAAACAATCTTTGGACTTGAAGGAGTGATGGAGTAACTTTTATTTCTGATATGCAAAAGGTAGCTTAATTCCAATTTAACTTTTTTACTATTTTTTTTAATTGTTAAATCAATTTTTAACCGTAATTTCTTTTTTATAAGGTTTGTTGGATGCTATCAGTAAAGTTTGTCCACATGCCAATCAAAGATTTTGTGTGAGACATGTTGAATTAAATTGGAGCAAAATATAAAATAGTGATGAAATGAAAAAGCTTCTTTGGTGGTGTGCTTGGAGTACATATGAAGAAGAGTTTAAGGATCAATTGAAGAAGTTGGGTGAAGTCTCAAAGGAAGCTACTAAGAGGTTATTATGTTATCCACCAACAAAATGGTATAGAGCATATTTTGACACCCAATGTAAAAATATGATGATGGACAACAATTTCACATAGTCCTTTAACTCATGGATTTTAAAAGTAAGGCAGAAACCCATCATTAAGATGCTTGAAGATATTAGAGTAAAGGTATCTAAATATTAGTGTTAATTCAACTATCTTCTAGTGAAAGTGATCTAATTTTTGCTTTTGTTATGCTTTAAAGGTTATGAATATGTTAAAGGATCATGAAACAAAAGCTATGGGTTGGAAAAGTGATATTAGTCCACATGCCATGCAGATTTACAGTGATTACAGGAGGATAGCTTTAGAATGCAAGGTTGAATTTAATGGGGAGAGGGGCTATGAAATCACTAAGGGTGGAGATAGGCACACAATGAGCATAGATCTAAAAGCCTATCGTAGAACTAGACAAGCCAACTAATCAACCAGGTCAACCAAATAAAAGCCTTGAAAAATTTAACGGAAGCAGTTAATATTTAAGAAAAACCCTTTAAAACACCGAAATAAACCACAACGCAATATAATTCTCTTCCAAAACCGGGGTGTCACCGAGTACATAAGCATCTATACCAGGATACAGCCTACTACAATGTATGAGGAATAAGAACTGAAATACAAATAAAGATAATGAAGGAGAGTCAAGGCCTGTGAACGCCATGCAGCTACCTCGATAGTTTCCGAGATCTCGACTCCTCACTCAGCAGTCGCCGTAACCAGAAGCGTCTGGATCTGCACATGAGATGCAGGGTGTAGCGTGGGTACAACAAACTCAATAAGTAACAAATCCAAACTGTGGACTGAAAGTAGTGACGAACTCAACCGGCACAGTTCAATATAGAAAAAAACAGTGCAGAAAAGTAGACATGGTTTCAAGTTCGATGGATATCTCAAAACAGTAAAATAGATCAAATTTGAATGATATAAAGAATATAACTCCTTTATTTCTATATGCCAATGCACATACTGTACATAACACATCATGCGAACAACCTCATGTGCTCACACTCTCAAGTGCTCAATCACTCAGTATTGTATATGGCCCATACAGCCCAGGAAAAATCTATCACGGAATATATACATCACTGACCATCAGTCACCCAGTATTGAGTAGGGCCAATCCAGCCCGCGGAGAAGATCTATCTCCAGGTATATAATGCTTCAGATAAGATCCATGTCTAAGGAAGATCCATCCCTCAAACAACATCAAAAACACGAATCGCACCCCAATTCAAGCCTAATGAACTTCGAAATTTCCAAATTCTACAAACGACACCGAAACCTATCAAATTATGTCCGATTGACCTCAAACTTTGCACACAAGTTACAAATAACACCACAAACCTACTCCCATTTCCGAAAATCCAATATGACCCCGATATCAAAAAGTCCACCCCGGTCAAACTTTTCAAAATTCCAACTTTCGCCATTTCAAGCCTAATTCTACTACGAACCTCCAAATCATAATCCGGACATGCTCCTAAGTCCAAAATCACCCAATGGAGCTAACAGAACCATCAAAATTCAAATCCGGGGTCATTTACACATAAGTCAATATCCGGTCGACTTTTCCAACTTAAGCTTTCCATTATGAGACTAAGTGTCCTAATTCATTCCGAAATCTCTCCGGACCCGAACCAACTAACTCGATAAGTCATATCTCAGCTATAAAGCACAAATGGAGCAGTAAATGGGAGAATGGGGCTACAATTCTCGAGACCGGCTGGGTCGTTACATCCTCCCTCTCTTAAACAAACGTTTATCCTCGAATGGGTCTAGAAATATACCTGGAGTATCAAATATGTGTGGATATCTGCTCCGCATCTCCCGCTTGGTCTCCCAAGTAGCCTCCTCCACGGGCTGACCTCTCCACTGCACCTTCACTGAAGCTATATCCTTTGACCTCATTTTTCAAACTTGCCGATCTAAAATGGCCACCGACTCCACATCATAAGTCAAATCACCATCCAACTGAACTGTGCTGAAATAAAAAACATAAGATGGATCGCCGACATACTTCCGGAGCATAGAAACATAAAATACTGGATGCACACTCGACAAGCTAGGTGGCAAGGCAAGCTTATAAGCCACCTCTCCAATCCTCTGAAGTACCTCAAAAAGCCCAATGTACCGAGGGCTCAACTTTCCCTTCTTTCCGAACCTCATAACACCCTTCATGGGTGAAACCTTCGGCAAGACCTTCTCCCTAACCATGTAAGCAACATCACAGACCTTCCTGTTATCGTGACTCTTCTGTCTGGACTGCGTCGTGCGAAGCCGATCCTGAATCAATTTAACCTTGCCCAATACATCCTAAACCAAGTCAGTACCCAATAGCCTAGCCTCCCCCGGCTCGAACCAACCCACCGGAGATCTATACTGTCTCCCATACAAAGCCTCATACGGAGCTATCTGAATGCTCGACTGGTAGCTGTTGTTGTAGGCAAACTCCGCGAGTGGCAGAAACTGATCCTAAGAACACCCAAAATTAATGACACAAGCATGTAGCATGTCCTCCAATATCTGAATAGTGTGCTCGGACTGTCCGTCCGTTTGAGGGTGAAATGTTGTGCTCAACTCAACCTAGGTACCAACTCTCGTTGTACTGCTCTCCAGAACTGTGATGTAAACTGCGTGCCTCGATCTAAAATGATGGACACTAGACCACCGTGAAGGTGGACGATCTCTCGGATGTAAATCTCAGCCAACTGCTCTGAAGAATAAGTAGTACCAACTGAAATGAAGTGCGCAGACTTGGTCAGCCGATCCACAATCACCTAAATAGTATCAAACTTCCTCGAAGTCCGTGAGAGCCCAACTATGAAATCCATGGTGATCCGCTCCCACTTTCACTCAGGAATTTCTAACCTCTGAAGTAAATCACCCGGTCTCTGATGCTCATACTTCACCTGTTGATAGTTAAGGCACCAAGCTACAAACCCCACTATATCCTTTTTCATTCTTCTCCACCAATAGTGTTGCCCCAAGTCCTGATACATCTTCACGGCACCAAGATGAATGAAATACCGCGAACTGTGGACCTCCTCAAGAATCAACTCACGTAGCCCATCCATATTGGGCATACAAATCCGACCCTGCATCCTCAATACCCCCATCATCCTTAATAGTCACATCTCTGGCATCACCGGGTTGAACCATGTCCTTAAGGACAAGCAAATGGGGATCATCATATTGACGCTATCTGATGTGATCAAATAAGGAATACCAAGAAACCACACAAGCTAGAACCCGACTGGGCTCCAAAATATCCAATCTCTCGAACCTGTTGGCCAAAGCCTGAACATCAATTGCAAGAGGTCTCACTCCAATATGAATGAATGCAAGACTACCCATACTCACCGCCTTTCTACTCAAGGCATCGGCTACCACATTGGCCTTCCTGGGATGATACAGAATAGTGATATCATAGTCCTTTAGCAACTCCAATAATCTTTGCTGCCTCAAATTTAGATCCTTTTGTTTGAACAAGTGTTGGAGACTCTGATAATCCGTAAACACCTTGCAAGACACACCGTAGAGATAATGCCTCCAAATCTTTAATGCATGAACGATGGCAGCTAACTCCAAATCATGAACATGGTAGTTCTTCTCATGAAACTTTAACCGACATGAAGCATAAGCGATCACTCTACCCTCCTGCATCAAAATACACCTGATACCAATCCGAGAAGCATCGCAATACACTATATAAGAACCGGAAACTGATGGCAAATCTAGAACTTGAGTTGTGGTCAAGGTAGTCTTGAGCTTCTAAAAGCTCTACTCAAACTCATCTGACTACCTGAAAGGAGCGGCGCCCTTTTGGGCAAATTTGATCAAGGGCGATGCAATAGACGAGAAACCCTCCACAAAGCAACGATAATAATCGTCCAAGCCGAGAAAGCTCTGAATCTCCGTAGCTGAGGACGGTCTGGGCCAACTCTGAACCACCTCTATCTTCTTCGGATCTACCTGAATACCCTCACTAGACACCATGTGTCCCAAGAATGACACTGACTGAGCCAAAACTCACACTTGGAGAACTTGTCATAAAGCTCCTTCTCCCTCAATCGATGCAACACAATCCTCAAATATTGGGCATGCTCCTCCTGGCTACGAGAGTACACCAGGATATCATCAATGAAAACTATAACTAACGAGTCGAGATAAGGCTGAAACACATTGTTCATCAGATGCATAAACGTTGTTGGGGCGTTGGTCAGCCCAAAAGACATCACAAGGAACTCATAATGACCATAACGGGTCCTGAAGGCTATCTTTAGAATATCTGAGTCCCGAATCTTCAACTGGAGATACCCAAAACTCAAATCAATCTTGGAGAACACCCTCGCTCCCTGAAGCTGGTCAAACAGATCATCAAAACGCGGCAAAGGATACTTGCTCTTGATTGTAACTTTGTTCAAATGCCTATAATCAATGTACATCCTTATAGTACCATCCTTCTTCTTCGCAAACAGAACTGGTGCACCCCAAGGTGACACACTAGGCCGAATAAATCCCTTATCAAGGAGTTCCTGAAGTTGCTCCTTTAATTCCTTCAACTCAGCTGGTGTCATGCTATATAGTGGAATAGAAATAGGCAGAGTGCCCGGCACCAAGTCGATACCGAAGTCAATATCCCTATCGGGCGGCATGCCCGACAAGTCTATAGGAAACACATCCGAAATCTCCCGCACCACCGGAACATAATCAATAGTGGGAGTATCAACACTAACATCCCTCACAAAGGCCAAATAAGATAAACAACCCTTCCCAACCATCCGATGGGCCTTCAAGTATGAAATCACTCTACTGAAATATAGTCTAGAGAACCTCTCCACTCAATCATCGACAACCCCGGCATCGCTAACGTCACAGTCTTAGCGTGACAATCTAGAACAACATGACATGGAGACAACTAATCCATACCCAAGATCACGTCAAAATTAACCATAGTAAGCAACAAGAGATCAACTCTAGTCTCCAGACTCCCAATGGTCACCACACACAATCGATATATACGGTCCACAATAATAGTATCGCCCACTGGCATAGAGACATGAACAGATAAAACTAAGGACTCACGGGTCATATCCAGATAATGAGAAAAATATGATGAGACATACGAATAAGTGGAACCAGGGTCAAATAATACAAAGGCCTCTCTGTGGAATACTGAGAAAATACCTATGATTACTGCATCTTAAGCAACAACATCTGGTATGGAAGGAATAGTATAGAATTGGGCCTGACCGCCACCTGATCGACATCCCCCTCTAGGGCGACCCCTAGCTGGCTGAGCTCCCCCCCCCCAAGCTGGCTGGGCGGATGGTGAAGTAACGGGTGCTGAAGTCGTAGGCTGACTCGTATGCTGAGTTGGAGCTCCCTTGAGGTGGGGACAATACCTCTTGATGTGACCCATATCTCCACACTCGAAACAACCCCTCCTTGCGAATGGCAGTGGGGACTAGAGGGAGCCCGGAGCACCAGAATACTCACTAGAAGAACCCGACAACGATGAGCCCTGAACTGAAGGTGTATGGGACGAACTTTAAGCTGGAAGAGCACTGAGAGATGACTGGCCCTGATATGTACTGTATGGCCGGATGATGCACCACGGTGAACTAGTCGAGTCATCTGAGCATGCCTATAAGGACGACCCCTGCCGTGGTAGACCTCCATAAGGAACACCACTAAAATCTCCCGACCCCCGAGGCCTCTTGGCCTCCCTCTCAACCCGCTCCTGACTGCGGACCATCTCTATCTGTCGAGCAATGTCGATAATCTCATCAAAAGTAGCACCAGATACCCTCTCCCTAGTCATAAGCAACCGCAGCTGATATGTGATCCATCAATGAACCTTCTGATCCTCTCTCTATCAATAGGAACCACCAAACTGCGT